>NC_041733.1:16908560-17211590 GCF_004115215.2 Ornithorhynchus anatinus | reverse complement strand
TTCCTAGTCTCCTGAAAGTTGAAAGGAACTAAATGGATTTTGCTTAAAATATCTAAATCCCTTCAGCCGTGAGACAAGGCACAGAACGAGCTTCCCAAAAGGAGGATTTTTCCAAGAAGTTAAGAGTGTGAGAAATAAAGGAAAACTAAGGGGACCTATTATTCTTACAGCTTATCTTAATGGAAATGTACTGATCTGCAGAAATACGCTAGGTATCGCCCAGAAAATAAAAGGGGGCATGTCTCCATCCGAACGAAGATGCGCATTATCACATTTCCCAAACCCCAGAATGTTGCTACTTCTGGGGAGGAAGATGTCCAAATCGTTACTTTCCCAGAACAGCATCAACTGAGGACTCCAGAGCATAACCTGATGGAAAAAGCACAGAATCGGAAATCAGGAGATCTGGGTTCTAATCCTAACTTCAGCACTTGCTTGTTATGTGACCTTGGGCAAGTCACGTAATTTCTCTGTACCTCAGTTCCTTCATCCAGGAAATGGAGATGAAATACCAGTTTTCTCCCCCCCCCCCCCCCCCCCGCCCACCACATACTTAGCGATCAATCAATTCACTGAGCACTTACTGTGTGCTTAGCGTGTGCAGAGCTAAGAGATTGGGAGAGTACAATCTAACAGAGTTGGTAGGCATATTCCTTACCCACAAGGAGCTTACAGTCTAGACTGCCCTATGACTATGAAACCCATGTGGGACGGAGACTATGTCTGTTCTGATGGTATTCATTCATTCTTTCATTCATTTTATTGAGCGTTTACTGTGTGCAGAGCACTGTACTAAGCGCTTGGAAAGTACAATTCAGCAACAAAGAGAGACAATCTCTGCCCACAATGGGCTCACAGTCTAGAAGGGGGGAGACAAACAACAATGCAAGTAAACAGGCATCAATATGAATAAATAGAATTATAGACACACATACACATCAAAACAAGTAAACAGGCATTAATATAAATATTATCTACCCCAGGGCTTAGCATAGTGTTTGTTAATAATAATAGTAATTATAGTACGGGCAAGTCATTTAACTTCTCTGTGTCTCGAGTTGTAAATAGGGAAGACTGCGAGCCCCCTTGGATTGGGTTCCACCTTGTTTCTACCCCAGCACCTAGCCCAGTGCCTGGCACATAATAAGCACTTAAGTACCTTTTTTTAAAAAAAATGCAGAGAGCCAGAATGGCAGGAAATACTTTATAAGCATTGTGTGGGGCTCAACGCTAGTGACCCAGCTGATAGCAGAGTAATTACATCCCCAGAGCCTCCAACATTAGCATGTTAAATAATAATATAAATACCTAGAAGCTCTAGAGCACATTTCTCCTAAGGATCTCAGGAGATGAACATTTGATATCTCTTTAGGGACGGGTACTTTAATTTCCATTTCACACGTCAAGAGCTTCCTGAAGACAAACTGGAAACCTACTGCCCTGATTCCCGGTCCCAAGCTCTTTCTAAGAATAACGATAGTAATAATAATAGTATTTTTATGGAATCTGTTAAGCGCTTACTATGTGTCAAGCACCGTTCTAAGTGCTGGGGTAGGTACATGACATATCGTGCCATAGTGGATAGAGCACGGGCCTGGGAGTCTGGAGGGCATGGGTTCTAATGCCGGCTCCACCACTTGTCTGCTGTGTGGCCTTTGGCAAGTCACTTCACTTCTCTGGGCCTCAGTTACCTCATCTGGAAAATGGGGATTAAATCGGCAAGCAGGGACTGAATCCACTCCGATTTGCCTGTATCCATCCCAGTGCTTAGTACAGTGCCTGGCACAAAGTGCTTAAGGAATAGCACAGTTATTTTTATTACTGTACAAATTAAGCAGGTTGGACACGGCTCCTGTCCCAAATGGGGCTCCCAGTATTCATAGGAGGGAGAACAGATTCTGGATCCCCAATTTGCAGTTGAGGGAACTGAGACACCAAGAAGTTGTGACTTGTCCAAGGTAACAGAGAAGGCAAGTGGCGGAGGAGCTGGCATTAGAACACAGGTCCTCCTGCTTCCGAGCCCATGCTTTAACCACGAAGCCACGCTGCTTCCCCAATTCCACAAAAATGCTTAATAAATACTGCAATTACTATTATTATTGGGACTCTACACTGTAAGCTCATTGTGGGCGGGGAATGTGCTGCTAGCTGTTACACTTTACTCTCCCCAGTGCTTAGTGGAGCGCTGTGCAAATAATAAGTGCTCAGTAAAGGCCACTGATGGATTGAGTCTGGGAAAGCTTCCACCGCAAGCTGGGCTCCCAAAGGCGGGGCTCAGGGTTGACTTGGCGATGAAAGGAAAACAGGGAGAGGTCATTCTGGCGAAAGCCACCACCAGGAGTGGACTGACTGAAGCAGCTGAGTAGGGACACCTCCCACGAGATTGATTTATTTATTGATAATCATGATTATGGCATTTGTTAAACGCATACTACGTGCCAGGCACTGTATTAAGAGCCAGGGTGGATACGAGCAAATTGGGTTGGACGCAGTCCCTGTCCCACATGGGGCTCCCAGTCTCAATCCCCATTTTCCAGATGAGGGACCCGAGGCACAGAGAAGTGAAGTGGCCGAAGGACAGGTGGCGGAGCTAGGATTAGAACTGGTGATCTTCTGACTTCCAGGCCCGTGCTCTATCCGCTACGCCACGCTGCGTCCCATTACACCATGCTGTGTGGAGAGCACTGTACTCAGCATCTGGGGACAGTACAATCCAACAATAAACGGACACATCCCCCGCACGCAACGAGCTTACAGTCTAGCTACAGTCAGCGAATCCCGCTAGCCAGTCAACCCTAGCCGATGAGATTCACCGATCGGCGGTGCAAGCGTGGCTCTGGAGCTGGCGCACGGAGAGAGGCGGGTGGGTGAGGCGACAGCCTGAGACACAGTAAGCGCTCAGTAAATACGGTCGACTGACTGAGCGGTTGTCCCTGTGGGCTGCTTGGAACTCCGGAGGCAGGCAGAGCTAACCTTGACCCTGGCCATTCTCTCCTCTAAGTTGCGTTGGAGGATGGTGAAGAGGTCAATCGATCATATTTATCAAGTGTTTACTGTGTGCAAAGCACTATACCGAGTGCTTGGGAGAGTACATTGTCACATTATAAAAATCACATTTCTGGCCCGCAACAAGATTACAGTCTACATGGGGAGACAGACATGAATAGGAACAAATGAATAAATTGCAGATAAATGCAGAAGTGCTGTAGGACTGGGAGGAGGGGATGAATAAAGGGAGCAAATCAGGGTGATGCAGAAGGGAAGAGAAATGGAAAGCTTAGTCAGGAAAGGCCTCTTGGAGGAGATTTGCCTTCGATAAAGCTTTAAAGCAGGGGAGAGTAATTATCTGTCGGATATGAAGAGGGAGGGTGCTCCAGGCCAGAGGCAGGACGTGGGCCAGAGGTCAATGATGAGATAGACAATAGTTTGGGTCTCTTATTTTGAAGAAGAGATGAGAACTCAAGTGGGGAAGCTGCAGCGAATGTCCTCTTAATCAATCAAAAGAATTAAGTTGTGGGCGGGGAAGGTGTCTGCTAATTCTGTCCTACCGTCCTCTCCCAGGCGCTCAGTAGAGTGTTCCGCACACAATAAGTGCTCAGTAAATACCAATGATTGATTCTGCTTGCTCCCCTGCTTGGTAAAACCAGGCTTCAGGCTGCACTAGACTCCCTGCAACTACTTCCATCTCCTGCCCACAGAGGTTTTACATCTACTTGCACAAGAGAAGGACGACATCCTGCCCCCGGCCCGGAACACCCTGCCTCTCCAGATCCGATGGACAGTTACTCTCCCTCCCTTCAAAGCCTTACTGAAAGCACATCTCCTCCAAGCCCTTCTCTTTCCAGCCTCCTTTCCTCTTCTCTCTCTCCCTTCTGTGCCACCCTGACATTCTCCCCGCATTCGTCCCCACTCCCAGCCCCACGGCACTTATGTCCATATCTGTCATGTATTTACTTCTATTAATGCCTGTCTCCCCTTCTAGACTGTAAACCTGTTGTGGGCAGGGACCGTGCCTGTTATATTGTGATATTGTGCTCAATAAATACGATTGACTGACTGACTGGCCTCTGAGCAGAGAGCTGCTTCAGCCACCTGGGATTTGGGGGGCCTAAATCCTGCCTCACCCCTGGGGTCTCTTTGAGCCTCAACTCCCCTGGCCTAGAGAGAGAGCTCAGAGCAACCCACCGAGACACTTTGAGGAATAGGCCGGTGCAGCGTCCAGTTTTCCTGAGCCTCGAGGAACGAAGCCCATCTCGAGTCTTCCTCCAGCCCTTCGTTGTGGGCAGCGAATGTGTCTGCCAACTCCGTTGTACTGTGTTGCCCCAAGTGCTTAGTACAGTGCTCTGCACACAGTGAGCGCTCAATAAATACCATTGACTGACTGATTTGTCCTCTCCACAAAGCCCACCTCGATTCTTCCTCCAAGCTTTTGTTGTGGGCAGGGAGCGTGTCTGCCAACTCTGCCGTCTTCACTCATCTATTGAGCGCTTACTGTGTGTCGAGCACGGTACTAAGCGCTTGGGAGAGTACAATGCAATAATAGACACATTCCCAGCCCACAATGAGCTAACAGGCTTGTACTCGCCCAAGTGCTTAGTACAGTGCTCTGCACACAGTAAGCGCTCAAAAACTATCACTGAGCGATTGATCTGTCCTTTCGAGAAGGCACCGGCTGCCGTCCCTTTCGGTTTCAGAGCCGCTGAAGCAACTCAGTCTCTCCCAGTAAATTCTCAAGCCAGTTTGCGTTCCTAGAGAGAATCAAACCACTTAATTCTCCTCCCCCCTCTACTCCGAGCTCAAGAGGGAAAGATGACTTTGCGTGACCCCTAGCCCGGACCCACCCATGCTTCAAACCTCTCCGGATGAAACCCTGGCTCCAAATCGACTCCCTTGGTTCTGTTTCGGTGAACCGCTCGAGCCCGGTCCTCCCACTGACTCACCTCCCCTGCTCCAGGAATGGGTTAAAGACTCCGCTCTCTCCATCTTAAAGAAGCAGGTGTCCGAGAATCCACATTAAGCCCACATCTCCGCTCAAGGGAGAAGGTGTGTCTCCTGAGCGTGACCGGGAGGGGAAAAGAGGAGGTTAAAAAGAGTCCGCGTTGCCCATCCTGTCACTTAACTTTGTCAGCTGGATGGCGATTTTCCTCCTTCCAAAAACTGGTCCTGGAGTCCTGGAAAATTCCAGGAAAATTCAACCAGAAAGAAAATCCCAATGAACCGCTGGTCCTGCCTGTTCGGCCTTATGAGGTAGCCAAAGTTGGCACGAGGAGGCACCGTAGAGAAGCGCCTTTCGTTCCTCGCTACTTTCCCCCAGCCTGGTTGTCTCTGATGAGGCGACTGTAAGGTCTGGGCTTTTCTCTTGCTTTTGTTGTAATTCCCTGGCCAGCGGGACCTGTGACATAAACACCATAAGGGGTGAACTTCCACTCCCACCGTTGCCCGACAGAGAGGAAATGAGCAGGAACTAGCTGTTTTAGTCAGCTCCCCTCAGCCCATTGTCACTGCCCTGTCCCCCTTCCTTCCCACACTCAGGGCGAGGGGGGAGGGGACAAAGGATGGAGTGGCTTTTTTCTTTTTCTTTTTTTTTTCGGGCAAATCTCACTCAGACACAAAGATACGCGTGCCTTCTCAGCTCTGAAGGCATGCCTTCTCAGACGTATGCTATGGGAAACGATGGCGGGATTATCTTATATCTTCCCCGGCACTCAGCGCAGAGCCCGGCGCGGAGTCAGCGTTTAACGAGTACCACGGTCTTCATTATTATTGGGGAGTCCGGGCCCTTCTGATCCGAGGAAGGCCTCAGGATCACGGGGACTCCGTCAGGGGAAGGCCTCGGGTCCTGGCCGATGTTTGCAAATGGAGGCTGGATGCTCCTTCTAGCTCCTAATCAACCTAAAACGAAACCCCGCAGCCAAATAAAAATAAACCAAATGACTTCATACCTAATGCAAGAAACTCAGCCAGGGCTCCAAAGGGGGACTGAAATGATTTCACCCTCACGGATCAGGCCCTGGCTCTGAACTCATCCTTCTTATGACCTCAGTTTCAAATTATAGCCACCTATGTCCTCCTTGCCCCGCTGTTGGTTCAGTAGAACGAGCAGAGCTCTGGGAATCGGGAGACAGGGCTTCGGTCGTGGTTCGTTCATTCAGTCGGTCATATTTATTGAATGCTTACTGTGTGCTGAGCACTGGACTAAGCGCTTGGAAAGCACAATTCGGCAACAGATAGAGATAATCCCTACCCCCCAGTGGGCTCACGGTCTAGAAGGGGGGAGACAAGACAACAAAACAAAACAAGTAGACAGGCATCAATAGCATCAAAATAGATAAATAGAATTATAAAATAAATAAATGGTGGTATCTGTTAAGTGCTTACTATGAGCAAAGCACTGTTCTAAGCGCTGGGGGAAACAAGGTGATCAGGTTGTCCCACGTGGGGCTCACAGTTTTAATCCCCATTTTACAGATGAGGGAACTGAGGCACAGAGAAGTGAAGTGACTTGCCCAAAGTCACACAGCTGGCAAGCGGCGGAGCCGGGATTAGAACCCATGCCTTCTGACTCCCAAGCCTGGGCTCTTTCCACTGAAAACAGATAGAATAATAAAAATGTACAAAAATACACTTCCTGTCTCTGGCTAACAGAGACCCCAGGGGGAAGAATGGGAGGGAGGAGAGTAGAATTCTTTCTCCCTCGACCTCCTCTATCTCACCGCCGACCTCTCGCCCCTGTTCTGCCTCTGGCCTGGGACACCGTCCCTCCTCAAGTCTGACAGACAACTACTAGTTCCCCCTCCAAAGCCTTAGTGAGGGCACATCTCCTCCAAGAGACCTTCCCTGACTAAGCCCTCCTTTCCTTTTCTCCCCCTTCCTTCTGCGTCACCCTGACTTATTCCCTTTATTCATCCCCCGCCCCGGTCCCACAGCACTTACGTCCATATCTGCAATTCATTTATTTATATTAATGTCTGTCTCTCCCTTTCTAGACTGCGAATCCCTTGGGTACAGGGAATGTTCTCTTGTACTCTCCCAAGTGCTTAGTACAGTGCTCTGCACACAGTAGGTGCTCAATAAATACGACTGACTGACTGACTGACAAGTGCAAGCCACAAGCAATAGAATCAGCTCCTCTGCCCAGGAAATTGATCCTGAAGTTTCAGGGCTAAGGATTACCAGTCATTCCTGATGGGACAGTCCATCGTCGATCTGTTAGAGAGTGTTCTGGACACCTCTTCGAGGACACTACTCTATTAGAGACGCTTTGGCATCCTCAACTGAGGAGGTCCTCGCCACAAGACACTGTGACCCCGAGCCCCCATTTTGCATCTGCTAATCGAACGGACCTTCATCTCGCAACTGGAGAGCTTGGCAATTTAAAGAACTTTCCAATAGCTGTGAACTTCTAGGCTGTTGCAAGAGAGTTGTCAGATCTGTAAATATACCTATTCTTATTTCTGCTGGTACCCTGCTTATTATTATTAATAATAACAATAATGATTATTAACAACAACAACAATAATAATGAAGCTGGCTTCGTGCTAGCAATGGGGGCAGAGTTTGGGAAAAGGGAATCGAACGGTGCTCACTACTGAAATAATGCTAACGGTGGTATGGGCTAAGTACTTTCTAGATGCCTAGCACTGTAGCAAGCGGCGAGGTAGGTACAACGTAATGAGCTTGGATGCAGTCCCTGTCCCACATGGGGTTCACAATCTAAGCGGGAGGGAAAACAGATATTTCAACCCAATTTCAGAGAAGCAGTGTGGCCTAGGGGAAGGAGCACGGGCGTATGGGTCAGAGGACTTGGGTTCTAATCCCGGTTCTGCCGTCTTTCCGCTGTTTGATCTTGGGCAAATCACTTCACTTCTCTGGGGCTCAGTGACCTCATCTGTAAAGTGGAGATTAAGACTGTGTCCAACCTGAAGAGCTTGCTTCCAGCCCAGTGCTTAGCACGGCGCATTTAGTAATCGCTTAAACACCATTTGAAAAAACCAATTACAGATGAAGGCACCGAGGCACAGAGGGGTTAAGTGACCTGCCCAAGGTCACCCAGCAGACAAGCGGAGAAGCCCAGATTAGAACCCAGGTCCTCCGCCCCAAGCTTGTGCTCTGTCCACGCTGCTTCCCTAGCTGGTAGCCCGGCCAAATGGATTTTGCCCCGCACTGTTAGTCTGAGGACGTTCATTCTAGCCCCATCTCAGAGGTAGGCAGGAGTTCTGACCTTGAGATGAGGCTCACCTATAAAAATCTGAATAGATGTGCACTTCCGAAGGTGGAGCAGACTGGGAAGGGAGCCAGAGAGCAAGTGGAAGAAGGTTACAGCGAAAGGGTCTGTCGGAGCAGACGTAACTAGCCACGCATTTTAGTGATTCCTTTTCATCTCTGCACAGGCTGAACTCCCAAGCTGGCTCAAGAAGCCCCAGTGAAACCCTAAACTAAATTCTATCCTCCTCACTACCCCTACCAACTGCTTTATCTCCCCAGAAAGACGGCATGTGATGATAATAATAATAATAATAATAATAATGATAATGTTGGTATCTGTTAAGCGCTTACTATGTGCCGAGCGCCGTTCTAAGCGCTGGGGTAGACGCAGGGGAATCAGGATGTCCCACGTGGGGCTCACGGTCTTAATCCCCATTTTACAGATGAGGGAACGGAGGCCCGGAGAAGTGAAGTGACTTGCCCACGGTCACACAGCCGACAAGTGGCAGAGCTGGGATCCGAACTCATGACCTCTGACTCCAAAGCCCGTGCTCTTTCCACTGAGCCACGCGATGCCTGCCCCCGACCCCCACCGAGGGCACAGCCTCACCCACACCCTCACCAGTCCACCCCAGAACCCGACGCAAGTCCCCGAAAACAACTGGGACATCGGTCAAACCTTTGTTAAGCACTTACTAGACACCCTCACCCACGCCCTCACCAGCCCACCCCAGAACCCGACGCAACTCCCTGTAAACAACAGTTGGGACACCGATTAAACCTTCGTTAAGCACTTACCAGGTGCCAAGCACCGTGCGAAGCAGTGAGGTAGATTCAATAAAATCACCTCGGATCCAGCCCCCGTCCTGTGTGGGCTCACAGTTTAAGAGGGAGGGAGGACAGATTTTGAATCCCCGCTTTACGGATGAGGGAACTGACGTACTGTGGCTAAGTGGATAGAGCACAGGCCTGGGAGTCAGAAGGATCTGGGTTCTAATCCCGGCTCTGCCGCTGATCAGCTGTGTGACCTTGGGCAAGTCACTTAACTTCTCTGTGCCTCAATTACCTCATCTGTAAAATGGTGATTTAGACCATGAGCTCCACGTGGGACAGGGACTGCGTCCAATCTGATTTGCTTGTATCCACCCCAGCGCTTAGAACGGTGCCTGGCTCATAGTAAATGAATAAATGAATTGCGGTATTTGTTAAGCGCTTACCATGTGCAAAGCACTGTTCTAAGCGCTGGGGGATACCAGGTGATCAGGTTGTCCCACGTGGGGCTCACAGTTTTAATCCCCATTTGACAGATGAGGTGACTGAGGCACAGAGAAGTTAAGCGACTTGCCCAAGGTCACACAGCTGACCGGCGGCAGAGCCGGGATTAGAACCGGGATTAGTAAGCGCTTGACAAATATTATCGTCATTACTCATTCATTCATTCATTCATTCAACAGTATTTATTGAGCGCTTACTACGTGCAGAGCTCTGTACTAAGCGCTTGGAATGAACAAGTCGGCAACAGATAGAGACGGTCCCTGCCGTTTGACGGGCTTACGGTCTGATCGGGGGAGACGGACAGACGAGAACAAATTACTGTTATAGTGAGTGCCTAACAAATAGCAGAATTATTACTATTATAATAGTATTATTATTCTATGTGATACTATCATACTGTTATATTGTGCTCTGCCAAGCCCTTATTATGGTGCTTTGCGCACAGTACGTGCTCAATAAATATGATTGATTACTATTAAATATTTGCCATTTTCCCTCTGGGGGCTGGTCATTCTGGGGCTTAGCTCTGGCCTCTGTCTCTTCCGTTTGCAGAATCTGGGGGCCCAAACCAAGACTACCTCTTCGTAGATGCCACTTCCTCAATTCACCCGAACCCCCACTTCTTCCCTTCCCCACTCTTTCGGCGCGGCTCCGACCCTCCGCCGAGAAGGCCTTTTCCTATATCCACCCACGGAGGAACCAAGACCTGCAATTTACACTTCTCCATCTTCTGTCAGTCAAAAGCCCAGGTACCTCATTTTCCTCTGAGGATCCGGTCTCAAGCTGCCACTTCTCACGCTCGTGTCTTCAAAAGGCACCACTCCTCAACGCGTTTAATTCAACCCCTGAAATCCCCTCGGTGTTCCGATCTTAGCCCTGCCCGCTGCTCAACGCATTTCCTCCGTCCACGAGGACTTCAAAATCTCGACGAGCTGAGTGACGGGCTCAAGATGATGCAGCGGGCAAGTGGCAGAGCCTGGATCCATCGATCGGTCGTATTTCCTGAGCGTTTGCGGTGTGAGGAGTGCTATCCTAAGCTCTTGGGAGAGTACAATTAAACAGATCTGGTAGACACGCTCCCTGCCCACACCGGAGTCCGGTTCTCCCGACTCTCGGTCCTGCGTTCTTTCCGCTAGGCTACGCTGCTTCCGCGAACTCAGGCGGGAAGATCAAATAATAAGAATAATAATGTTGCTATTTGTTAAGCGCTTACTATGGGCAGAGGACTGTTCTAAGCGCTGGGGGAGATACAAGGTAATCAGGTTGTCCCACATGAGGCTCACTGTCTTCATCCCCATTTTACAGAGAAGTGAAGTGACTTGCCCACGGTCACACAGCTGACAATATCATTATTATTACTATTACCTAAGTGCTGTCAGCCAGCTTCCTGCCACGAGGCAGTGGCATCATGAAAGAGCCAAACCCGTGCGGGGACATGAGAAGCCGCACGGCGTAGTGGATAGAGCACCGGCCTGGGAGTCAAAAAGTCATGGGTTCTAATCCCGGCTCTGCCACTTGTCTTCTGTGTGACCTTGAATAAGGCCTCAGTTCCCTCATCTGTAAAATGGGGATTAAGACTGTGAGCCCCACGTGGGACAACCTGATTATCATGTAACCCCCCCCCACCCCCAGCACTTAAAACAGTGTTTGGCACATAGTACGTGTTTAACAAATACCATTATTACTATTATTATTATTACTTCACTTGTCTGTGCCTCGATTCCCTTATCTGTAAATTGGGCATTGAGGCTGTGAGCCCCACGTTAAAATGTCGGTATTTGTTAAGCGCTTACTATGTGCACAGCACTGTTCTAAGCACTGGGATAGATACAGGGTAATCAGGTTGCCCCACATGAGGCTCACAGTCTTAATCCCCATTTTACAGATGAGGTGACTGAGGCACAGGGAAGTGAAGTGACTTGCCCACAGTCCCACAGCTGACAAGTGGCAGAGCCGGGATTCGAACTCATGACCTCTGACTCCCAAGCCCGGGCTCTTTCCACTGAGCCACGCTGCTTTCACATGGAACAGGGACTGTGCCCAACCCGATTTGCTTCTATCGGCCCAACGCTTAGCTTAGCATGTGACACGCAATAAGTGGTTAACAAATACCACTATTATTATTATTATTATTATTACATTCCCTGACCCCAGAGAAATCCAAGGCGGGCCATCTCTCCCAACCCTGTTCGGGTGTTGGAGATGGGGAATGTGTTGACAATCTTGTCAGCATCTCCTGCCATGTTGAGTGAACATCACCACTGTAATCACATGGGGAGCAGGGAAGACAATCTCACGGGGTGGGGGCGGGACACCACACCCAAACATTCAATAGTATTTATTGAGCGCTTACTTTTCATTCATTCATTCAATAGTATTCATTGAGCACTTACTACGTGCAGAGCACTGTACTAAGCGCTCGGAATGGGCAAATCGCTAACAGATAGAGACAGTTCCTGTTCTTTGACGGGCTTGCAGTCTAATCGGGGGAGAACACAAACACATACATACATATTTTCTCTCTTTCTCTTTCTCTCTTTCTCTTTTCCTTTCTTTCTTTCTCTCTCTCTCTTCTGCCCCCCACCCCCCAACTTCAAACAGCTTAAACCAGGCTTGTTCTCAGCCTTCCTTACACAACCACGGAGAACCTTAGAAATCAGACCACCCACCACCCAGCTCATTGCTAATTTTTTTAAACATCTCATATTGCTTTTTTTAAAAAAAAACAACCTCTCGTTCGGATCTCCTTCTGAGCTACTTGTGAGCTGTGGCATGAGACCTACTTTTTAAATAGAAGAAAATCTACTATTAAAAGAACTGTGAACTTTCATCAGTGACCCTTCCTCAAGGGAAACACAGATGGAAGCGAGGAGCCCCTTTCACTCAAAGCAGCATGGCCTCGTGGAGAGAGTACGGCCCTGGAAGCCAGATGAACCTGGCTTCTAATCCCGGTTCTGCCAGTTGCTTGCTGTGTGACCTTGGGCAGGTCGCTTAACTTCTCTGTGGCTCAGTTTCTTCATCTGTAAAATGGGGATTCCGGACTTTATCCTCCCTCCATCTTAAACTGGGAAGCACATCTTAAACTCAAGAAGCAGTGTGGCTTAGTGGCAAGAGCCTGGGCTTGGGAGTCAGAGGTCGTGGGTTCTAATCCCACCCTCCGCCACCTGTCAGCTGTGTGACTTTGGGCAGGTCACTTCACTTCTCTGGGCCTCAGCTCCCTCATCTGTAAAATGGGGATGAAGACTGTGAGCCCCAAGTGGGACAACCTGATTACCCTGTATCTACCCCAGCGCTTAGTAAGCGCTTAACAAATACCACAATCATTATTAGAATTATTACATGTGGGACAAAGACTGGTAATCTCATATCTGATTATTTTGTATCTAGTCCACTGCTTAGTACAATGGTGGGCACAGAGTAAGCATTTATTGTTAATATTATATTACACAATATAATACTGTTGCTATTATTATTATCAATAATCAGAATTCATGGGAGGATTCTGCCATGTGACCTTGGTCAAGTCACTTGACTTCTCTGTGCCTCGGTTACCTCGACTGTAAAATGGGGATTAAATCCTACTCCTTCCTCCTTAGACAGTGAGCCCCAAGTGGGACAGAGACTGTGTCCGACCTGATTATCTTGGTTGTACAGCAGCATTTAGTACAGTGTCTGGCACATAGTAAGCACTTAACAAGAATCATTAAAAGAAAAAATGATTGTTCTTGTAGTCTCCTTGGGTGAGTCCTGACACTAACCTCTGAAGAAACGAATTGCAGACCAGGTATCAATTGCTCTTTATTTTCCAGAGTCTAATGTAGCAAAATTGTCTTATACTTGGTTAAAACAAATGCTATTTTAATTACTCATTTGGAAGATGGGCTTTTAAAGAGAAGCGGAGTGAGGGGGCTCAAAATCGCCCGGTCAGTCTCTCCTGAGTGGAATGCTTCCCAAAGGTCATTTGGCCTAGCCCAAAAATACCTGGAAAAGGGACTCAAGAAGGAGAGGGAAAAACTCACCTTCAGCTCTCACAAAGCTTGGTTTGGAACTGGAGCTGGAAACTCAGTTCTGGAGATGCTGAGAAATCCCACTTAGGCTCCCGGAGGCCAATGAAGATGGACTGCCGGAGGGGGATTGCTCTGATGCAGAGACAAAATCTTGCTGCTCTGAAAAAGCTGACCTTCTGCTTGGAGGCAGAGAACAGAAGAGAGAGGGAATTGCCCAGCCCTCCAAAATCAGTATCCCTCCTTCCAATCCAAAAGTCACTGTCCCCAAGCTGCACTGGAGAAGTGTCTTTAAAAGCAAACCACAAGCACTTCATCTTCTCAGACGGCGGATCGCAAAAAGTTATCAACGGATTCATCGACCGAATCTCTCCAGGCCCAGCCACGCCCCAATTCTCTGCCTCCTCGGACTTAACGTTCCAGAGCAAAGCTGGGAAACGCTGGGAGATGCCATCCATTTCATCATTTTGGCCTCAGAGAAGCGCATCGATAGAGCGGTTGGAAAGGTCTATTTTTTTTTTTTAAGTTGAAACTCCAGAGCCTTCCCTCAGGGCGGCTGGAAGAGCGGCTCCACTTAACTAACAGAAAGATCCGCCAGCATCTTTTAGAAGACAGATACCCTGCCCGTCTTTCCAGAAGGCCGTGGGGGGTGCATTCGCCCACGCACAAATGCACCCAAATGCCCCTGCCGAAGATGGAGCCCTTGAACGCGGGACTCGTGTAACACAGGACAGACCCTTCAGACTCTTTCGGACCCTCCTGGCTGGCATACGCTCGTGGCGGGCAGGGAATGCGTCCGTTCCATTGTCGAGCCGGACCCTCCCCGGTGCTCAGTACAGCACTCTGCCCACAGTAAGCTCTCAACAAATATGATCAATTATTAAACTGTCACATCCCTTCACTTCCATTCTGCCTCTACCAGCAGGGGCCCGAGAAGGGCTCAGAAATACCGAGGAAACTATCACTGAATTATTAGTAGTAGCAATAATAAGAATTGTGGTATTTGTCAAGTACTATGTGCCAGTTTTGCCGGACTAGTTACAATTCAATCACACTGGACACAGTGCTCAGAGCCTAAGCGGGAGAGAGACCGGGTATCGAAGCCCCATTTTGCAGAAGAGAAAACTGAGGCACAGCAAAATTTAATAACAGTATTAAGTGTTACATTGAGAGCTGGGAATAATAATAATTACGTTGGGCTCTTACTATGAGTGAGGCACCGTTCTAAGCACTGGGGTAGATACATGATAACTGGGTTGGACACAGTCCCTGTCCCACACGGGGCTCACAGTCTTAATCCCCGTTTAACAGATGAGGGAACTGAGACACAGAGAAGCTAAGTGACTCGTCCAAGGTCACACAACAGACAAGTGGCAGAGCTGGGATGAGTACAAACAGTTAGTAGACGTGACCTTGCCTTCAATCTGGCAGAGGAGTTGGACGGCGGAAGAAATTACAGATAGGAAGAAGCAATCAAGCATAAAGACAGGTACATAAATGCACCAGGGTGATGGGTGTGAAGACGCTTCAATTCAAATCAGTGACTCTAAATCGGTAAGTCTAGCGGTGCAAAGGATTCATGATAGGAAAGTTTTTCTGTTCTTTTAACTGGATCTGCTGGAACCCAGAGGACAGAGCAGGGACCTGGAGAGGCTTCTCTCTTTTCTCCACATTTTCCTCCCCCCTCAAATCCGGTTTGCTTTTTCGGGGCAGGTCAGAACTCATTATGGGTCTGGTGTGGACCACGGGAGAGAGGGCTTTTCTCCTTGACAGCAACCCCCAGCAATGCCCAACTAGGGAACATCCATTGAAAAATATCGAAGACCTCCTGCATCAATCGATCAATAGGATTTATTGACTGCTTATTGGGTGCAGAGCACTATACTATGCCCTTGGAAGAGTACAAAACAACAACAAAAGCAATAATAATCATTATGGTATTTGTTTAGCGCTTTCTCTGTGCCAACTACTGTACTGAGCACTGGGGTAGAAACAAGATCGATGATCAGGTCCTACATGGTCCTACATGGAGCTTGCAGTGTAAGTAGGAGGGAGAACAGGTATAGAATCTCCATTTTACAGCTGAGGAAACTGAGGCACAGAGAAGTGAAGTAACTTGCCTAAGATCACCCTACGGACGTGCGGCCGAGCTGGGATCCCGTGACTCCTGGGCCCCTGCTCCATCCACTGGCTCACGCTGCTTCCCTAATGCACCCCAAAACTTCTCGAATTGAAATTCAGCTCGTCCAGATTAAAAATTAAACCCCACTCCCTGCTCCCAATCCAGCGGGGACAAGAAGTCAGACCTCTATGTTTACGACTCTTCCCCTGGGGCAGAGATAACCTTTGGATTCTTTGTTCCTTGGTCTGAGAAGGTAAGGGGTGAGAGAGGAGGGGGTCTCTGGTGAAATGAGAGAAACAGGGGGGAGGGGAACAGAGAGGTCCAAGGGGAATGAATGGAAGGAGAATGAATGACTCCAAAGGGAGGAGGAAGATCAATTCTCAGAGAGTGAAAAAGGGGGGAAGATTCGAGCTTGCAGCGCGTGGTGGAAAGGAGCAGGTTAGGATGGAGATGGGGGTCCGTGGGGGTCCCCGAAGGCAGGGGCTGTGGATGGTGCGGGGGGGGAGCGGGGGGAGGGAAGAGTTTCGGGGCTCAGAGAGCGAAGCCCAGGTTTTTCAGAGGAAGGCGGCTCATGCAGTATGACTCCAGAAGGCCAGTGCTAGGAAAGCCAAACAGGGAGCTGGGTGTCAGGGACATTTTTGGATCCGGATTTCAACGCTTCTAGTGGCGTAGAGGATAGATCCCAGGCCTGGGAGTCAGAAAGTCATGGGTTCGAATCCCAGCCCCCTCCACTCGTCTGCTGTCTGACCTTAGCCAAGTCGCTTCACTTCTCTGTTTTTCAGTTCCCTCATCTGCAAAATGGGGATTAAAACTACGAGCCCCACACGGGACAGAGACCGTGTCCAATTCGATTTGCTTACATCCACCCCTGTGCTTAATACAGTGCCTGGCACAGAGTAAGTATTTAAGAAATACCATCGTCATCACCATCTGCAACTCCGGATTCGTTTTTCGAAGGGAACCGGGTCCTCTTGTGCAAGCCACGCCAGAGGGGGAAGGGTACCAGCAAGTACACGTGCAATAGGAGGAGAAAAAGATGAGGGGGGCGGGTGGGCGTTCCATGGGCCTGGGAATACATTACTCCGTGTCATTCCATGCACGCCCGGGAGAGCTGCAGCCCAAGAAATCTGGAGGGGGGTGTGTGTGTTTGAGTGTGTGTGAGTGTGTATGTATGTGAAAGAGAGAGAAGGATGACAGCTTGGGGGGGCAACTGAGGTTTTCTGCCCAAGACACGCTATGCCCGGTTCAAAGCCTACGGCAGGAGCCAAGATGGCAAGGGAAAACCTTAACGATTCAAACTTCAGCCGATCGCCTTAAACCCGGTCCTCTCTCTGAAAGAGGAAACCGAGCGAGGCTGCATGGGGTGGAGGGAGCTCGCTCGCAAGCTCGCTCGCTCGCTCGCTCTAGCCTTGGGAGCCATTGTTTGTGCAATTCAGACCAGCAGAGAGAGACTCAAAGAGTTAACCCCATCTCACTTTCTCACGTCCCCCAACCCTCCCTCCCCCATGCAAAGGCAAACCAATGGTCCCAGACCCAGAGAAGCACCCAGCGCTGATGGCAATAAAATGATAGAAGAAGAAGAAGAAAAAAGCCATTAAGGAGGGAGAGGGAATACCTGTTGCTGATTGCATTCTGCTCTGCTTTTTACTCTTCTGCTGCTTGTGGTGATAGTTGCCCATCATTCTGTGCCGGCAGAGCCTTCCCCTCTTCTTTTCTCTCTTTTCTTCTCTCTCTCTCTCTTCCTTCCTCTCTCCCTCCCTCCCTCCCCCCCCCCCCCCAACCCGGTCCTCTCCCCTCCCCCAGGTGTTTACATCACCTCATCTCCTCTGCTGATTTCCCACATTCATTCAATCCAGTTCAATCGTATTTCTTCAGCGCTTACTGTGTGCAGAGCACTGTACTAAGCGCTTGGGAGAGGACAGTACAACGACCAGACAGACACATCCCCTGCCCACAGTGAGCTCACGGTGTAGAGGGGGAGACAGACGTTAATAGACATAAATAATAAAAAAATAACGGATACTTTCCTCCAGCCCCCGTCGAGGTCGAGTCCCGGGCCTGCTGTCCAGCCGGGACCCCTTGCTCGGTCCCACCCTCTCTTCCTCTCTGCAAGTGTCCCTCCAGGCTCACTCTCTGTGCTCCTTCCCAGACCCACGCAAAACACGGACCCTGGGCTCTGCCTTCCCCGGGGAGAGCCAGTCCCTTCCCTGAGCAGGGAAGAGATAACGCTGGCATCGGGGAAGGCTCGCTTCACCCCGCCTGCTGTCCAGCTTCATCTGCTTTGGCTAGCAGGGATCGATCTCTCCCTGGGAGTGTGTGTGTGAGTGGTGTGTGTGCGTGTGTGTGTGTGTGTACCCCCTCTCCAGCTTGCTCCTTCTTCCCCCCTCTAGCTCTTTTCCTCTCTCTCTCTCTTCCCCCTTGCCTTTCCTCTGTGCTCTGTCATTTCGCCTTTCTCCGCAGAAGCTTGCAGGAACCGGGGGCCAATAACAGAACCCAATCAGAGAGTGACAGAAACCAATGAAGGAAGGTTCTTCCACGGGGATCACAAGGGAGGCAGCTCCCATTCCGCCGGGAACCTGACACGTCTCCAGAATCCACACCTGCCTCATATTCCTCAAAAGGATCCGGTCCAAACAGGACCGATCATCGGGCCGGCAGCCTGGATGTGGAATATTCATTCCGCCCCGTTCCCAGTGTCCAGCACACACCTCTTGCAGGCTGAGGCTGAAAAGACCTACCTCTCACAGCACACACACACACACAAACACACACCTGGATGTAGAATGATTAAATCCGCCCCATTCCCAATGTCCAGCAAACACCTCTTGCAGGCCAGAGTTGAAAAGACTTACCTCTCACAACACAAACACACACATACACACACACCTGGGTGTAGAATGATTAAATCCACCCCATTCCCAATGTCCAGCACCCACCTCTTGCAGGCTGAGGCTGAAGGGACCTCTCTCTCTCACACACACACACACACACGTAGTCCCACCTGGCATCCCCTTCCACCCAGCTTCCTCTGCTTTTTCTTCCCAATCGCCCACAGTAGTTGTGTGAGATATGCACAAATTGTAGCTGGGACCGACGGCAGCCAATGAGATTCCGCCTTTCGGGAAACCTTCTGTAAATATAAATACACACAAGCTGTCGCTTGGAAAATGCTGCAGCCCTGTGGGACAAGTGACGAGTTGCGGGTTTTGGCTGGTTCCCCCTCCCCGGGGGAGAAGGAGGGCAAATGCTTTGCCGCTTTTGCCGCCACCGTTGAGTAAATCTGTTCTTTGGAGAGTTGGTGTGGGAAGCTTTATGGAGCTGCTTCTGCGAGTGGAGCGGTTTTGGATAAATGAGCCTCTTGGAGGGTACGATGTCTATGTCGATTGCTTATAATCATATAGTTGACATCCTCTGGGATTCGTGCTACATTTTTAATAGTCCCAATACCCACAGCTTCGGTGTCTAATTAATACCGAGCCAGATTCTCCCAGTTCAAATACGACTCCCTGGAAATCCAGCAGGCATTTTTTTTCCGTGAAAGGGGCATCAACTTTCAAGCCACCGGAGTGTCATTTAGTAAATTACTATCCCATTGCACCCCCTCCCCCTGCGGTTTCCTCCAGTGGCCGAAACATCTACTTCTAGACATCTTCCAAAGCTTGCTTTTCCCAAGAAAAGCCTGCCGTGCATATAGGCCACTTCTAGGACACTGTCTTTCGTTCTTTATACGTAGTATGTCCTGCCTGATCTACACTGTAAATTCTGGGAGGATAGAAAGTATTTTTTATGGTATTGTTAGATGCTTCCTATATACGTGTCGTGCACTGTTCTAAGCCCCGGGTAGATACAAGTGGGAAAGAGTTGGGACTTAATGAATAGAGCACGGGCCTGGGAGTCAGAAGGACCTGGGTTCTAATCCCGGCTCTGCCACTTGTCTGTTAGGTGACCCTGGGCAAGTATTTCACTTCTCTGGGCTCAGTTACCTCATCTGTAACTCTGAGCCCCACGTGGGACAAGTACAGTGTCCAACCTGATTAGCTTGTATCTACCCCAGTGGTTAGTACAATACCTGGCACGTACTCAGGACTTGAAAAATACCATAAAAAATAGGATTCCAATTGAGTAAATTACAGTTTCAGTGCATTGAATCAACCTTTATAGACAGCTCTTAGAATATACAAGAGAATCCCACTTTGGTTTCAACCCCATCTAATGGGGGCCCCCGCTGGACATCTTTCCCTTCTTACTTTTTCCCCACATCATTTGACTAAGAGAACCCGACTGTCTTCCTGCCACAGTGATACTCAGAGTTCCCCCAAAGACGGAGATTCCCATGGAAACCAAACAAAAAAGTAAGAGAAAAGAGAAACAGAATGTTAACTGATCCCTACTGGTGTTGGCCTGATCTCCTCCAACCCTGGGCTCACGGGCCAGGGTTTATTTTCATGCCTGCAGTAAATAACGACTCTCAGATGGGAGGAGGTAAGCCTCAATTTACAGCAACTTCACGGACGGGGACATCGAGGTGTGTTTTCAGGCCGAGATCCCCATCCCATGCTTCAAGTTCTCCCCTCAATCGTTTTGCACTCCTCCTAGAGGGGTAAGGACTGCCTAAAGTCATGGAATCCCCATAGCTTGCTGATTACATAAAGACTGATCCCTGAGATTAAAGTTCAAGGTGTGGAGTTCCTAAGTCTTGAAGTGCATGAACAGATGTTCAAGATGGTGACCAGCTGTTTTCCATCCCTCCCCAGTCCCAGAAGGAAACAGGCTTGAATTGTAGCAGGAAGGATTGAGATTAGACGCAAACCTAATAAAATCATACAGCGAGAAGTCATACAGTCCAGCCCCCTGCCTCCAGACGGGATATGAAGCTTTCCGAGGTAGTTGACTCTTAAAAGATTTTCAAGGGTGGAAATTCCACGGCCTTGGGAGTCTGTCCAGGGTTTAGCGGCTTTCAATGGCAGGAAGCTCTCTCTTAGGATAGGTTAGCTCTCACCCAATCTCTTTTTCAGAAAAGGAAGCATTTTTTCTTCTTGCTTCACCCACTGTGAGGATGAAGGTTGGAGGGAGGACCTCCCTCTTTTAAAAAAAATAAACCTGAAGACAGTTATTAAATCACCCCTCCTTCATCTCTAGTCCAGGCTAAATCTAACCCCCTTAACCTTTCTTCCGGGTTTTACTTTCCAATCTTCGATCCCTGTGCCCTTAGCCAAGGAACCCCATGTGGGACAGGGACTGTGTCCGATCTGATTGACTTCTTTTTCCCAGCGGTATTTATTAAGTGCTTACTATGTGCCAAGCGCTGTACGCTGTACTAAGCCTTGGAGTAGATACAAGCTTAATCAGATTGGACACAGTCCAGGTCCCACATGGGGCTCAAGTCTTTAATCCCCATTTTACAGATGAAGTAACTGAGGCCCAGAGAAGACGAGCGATTTGCCCATGCTCACACGGCAGATAAGCGGCGGATCCGGGATCAGAACCCAGGTCCTTTGACGCCCAGGCCCGGGCGCTTTCCACGAGGTCATGTTGCTTCTTGCACCTTCCCCAACACTTACCCCATTGCTTGGCACATAATAAACACCTAACAAATACCACAGTTATTATTGTGTTGCTTGTCTCTGGAATGTCTCCAATTTCCCTGTAAGCGGTCGCCAAATGAGCACTCTGCCCAGACCTGAGTCACATCCAGTATAGCAGAAGGCTTTCTTCCCATGTCTTGCTAGTCACGCTCTGACTAATAAACCAGTGGCATATTAGGACAACATTGCTACTGTTCAACGGGTGACCCTCCGTCACCCTTGGGAATCTCCTATCTTCCTTCTTATGCCTTTCAGCGATCCGCCCCTCTTACCGGACAATTTTCTTTCCCAAATGAACCACGTTGCATGGTATCCCTTTTCTGCCTCATCCTGTTTTAGTCGGCACGTTATTCTATTTGGCGACGATCGCTTAGAGAAGCAGCGTGGCCGAGTGGATAGAACATTGGCCTGGGAGGCAGAGGGTCGTGGGTTCTAATCCCGCCTCCAGCACTTGTCTGCTGTGTGACCTTGGGCAAGTCACTTCACTTCCCTGGGCCTCAGTGACCTCATCGGTAAAATGGGGATTAAGACTGTGAGCCCCACATGGGACAGGGATTGTTTCCAACTTGATTAGCTTGTATCTACCCCCGTACTCAGAACGGTGCTTGACAAATACCAACATCATCATCATTATTATTATTGTTATTATTTGCCCAAGCTCACGGACAAAGCAGATATGGAGGGCCTGCTGTGTGACCTTGGGTAAGTCAGTGAACTTTTCTGTGCCTCAGTTTCTTCATCTCTGAAATGGGAACTGCATGTCTTCTGCTCCCTCTCTCGGACTGAGAGCCCCACGTGGGAAAGGGTCACTGCCCAACCTGACTAGCTGGATGGTTCCCAATCCACCTTCGCATCAGACAAAAACTCCTCATCACTGGCTTTAATGCAATCAATCACCTTGCCTCCTCCTACCTCACCTTGCTACTCTCCTACTACAACCCAGCCTGCACACTTCATTCTTCTAATGCTTTCTCACTTCGCCTTGATCTCCTCTATCTCGCCACCATCCTCTCACCCATTTCCTACCTCTGTCCTGCTGCATCCTCCCTCCTCAGATCTCCTCCAAGAGGCCTTCCCTAAGCCCTCCTTTCCTCTTCTCCCTCTCCCTTCTGCAGCAAC
Organism: Ornithorhynchus anatinus; assembly: GCF_004115215.2. Lineage (NCBI taxonomy): Eukaryota > Metazoa > Chordata > Mammalia > Monotremata > Ornithorhynchidae > Ornithorhynchus > Ornithorhynchus anatinus. The sequence continues at coordinate 17,189,280 of NC_041733.1, read as the reverse complement.
CTTTCTCCCTTCATTCATTCCCCACCACTCCCAGCCCCACAGCACTTATGTACTCATCTGTAATCTATTTCTATTAATGTCTGTCTCCCCCCTAGACTGTTAGATCGTTGCGGGCAGGGAACGTGTCTGTTTATCGCTCTGTTGTACTCTCCCAAGGGCTTAGTACAGTGCTCTGTACCTTTGAATGAATGAATGAAAATGATTGAAAACAATGTTTGGGACAAAATAAACAGTTACCAAATGCCAAAATAATACTAATTGTTATAAGGACAAGCAAAAAGGAACATTGGCTGCATTCTGTATCTGTAAAAGGGCTTCTTTCCTTTTCAAAACGGCCATTAGGGGGTGACAATCTTATTTAAGGAGGAATACTTTTGTCAAGTTCTGCGAGGAACTACTAACCAGACCAACAAATCAAATTCATCTTATTCGACTCCTTAAATCATGAGAAACTGTGAGCCGAAGAGAAGGATTGGGTTCGGGAAATTTTCCCCCCCCCCCCCCCAACAGCTATCTGGCACAGCGTCCGATTTGATTATCTCCTATCTACTCCAGTGCTCAATACAGTGCTTGGCACATAGAGAGCACTTAACAAATTCCATTATTATTTTGGTTATTCTCATTATTAGTGGCAGGCAACTGTTCTAACTTTCGGGAGTACCCAGGATAGTTGTTTGTTTAGTTTATGGTATTTGTTGAGCACCGTATATAAGCGTTGGGGTAGATACAAGCCAATCAGGTTGGCCACGGTCCATGTCCCACATGGGGCTCACATCCTTAATCCCCCTTTTGCCGATGAGGTAACTGAGGCACAGAGAAGTGAAGTGATTCGCCCGGTGACGGAGCCAGGATCAGAAGCCACATCCTTCTGACTCCCAGGCCCATTCTCTATCCACTAGGCCGCACAGCTTCTCATGGAAAGTCAGAGTTAGTCGGAGTCACGCCAATATTTCAGAGGGAACAGAACTTCTTTCCAGGTGGACACATTCTGAAGTTTAAAAAAGTCTAAGAAGTGCACCTGCCAGCAGCTGGGCTGGTAGCCACCAAGGCCGGCATCCAGCACTTCACTCTACTCCGACCACTGAAATCCTAAAACACCGGGGATGTATTTCAACAGAACATGTTGTCCACCCTAAAAAGATTTAGCACTTTGCATACTACTTTGCTGCCGAACCACAGCATCTGGATAATTATAGAAATTGCACAAGACAGAGGAAGGTTGTTATGGAAACTGGCATAAATCTTTTCAGCACCAACATACCTTGGCAAAAAGGAACGATGCTTAAAGATCACACCGATGCATGCGAATGGATATGAAGCTGCAAGGCCTAGTAGATAGATCAGGGGTCTGGAAGTCAGAAGGATCTGGGTTCTAATGCCTGCTTCGCCACTTCTCTGATGTGAGGCCTTGGGCAAGTCACTCACTTCTCTGGGCTTCAGTTACCTAATCTGTAAAATGGGGATTTAAGACTGTGAGCCCCATGAGGGACAGGGTCCATGTCCAACCTGATTAGCTCGTATCTACCCCATTGCTTAGTACGGTGTCGGGCACATAGCAAGTGCTTAACAAATACTATTTAAAAAAAAATAGAAGGGTTTGCATTCAAGTCGTGCCAGCGTATATGAGTGTTTGTACACTAGGATTACAGCCAATCGATCGTTAGTATTCATTATTATCATTAATAATAATGTGTGGCACTGTTCTAAGAGCTGGGGTAGATATAAGGTTATCAAGTTGGTTGCAGTCCCTGTGCCACATGGGGCTCACAGTCTTAATCACCATTTTACAGTTGAGGCACAGAGAAGTGAAGCGACTTGCCCAAGATCACACAGCAGGATTAGAACCCAGGGATTAGAACCTAGGTCCTTCTAGCTCCCAGATCCATGTTCTATCCACCACACCACGCTGCCTCTCATTTACTCAACACCTACTGTGTGCAGAGCACTGTAATAAGCATTTGTGACAATGGAGGCAGAAGATATGAAACTTTTTGATGATGGTGAACAGAAAACTAATCCATGATGTCTAAGATTCCAAGGTTTTTCTCTCTTTCCAGGGTAATAAAGACAGTTTCTTCTTAATATCCCATTCATAGGGGTGCGTAGCTTTCTAAGAAAGAATTCCACATATCGGGCTCATTAAAAATTCTCTTTCACCCCTAAACGATAATCTTGTTGCTTGGAAAATCTGTCCCCAAACTTGCAACAGGTTAGAACAATTCCGTTTGAACAATGCCCTTATATTAACGGCACTTTAAATTCTTTTTTAAAAAAATCTTCATTGCTAATGTTACTTGTTAATGACTTCCCGAGCACAGACCTGTAGGAAAGATTGAAACCAAGGGCTAAAACCCGAGAAGCCTCTTCCTAAATGCAGCATCCCTGAATTAGATTCAAAAACTCGGCCCCTTGTGGAGAATGGAATTTGGGCCTTGGAATTCATTGGTCAAGAAGGATGTGCTGGACACCATCAGGAGAGAGCACCAGGCAGCTAATAAAAACATAATTGAACACAAATCTATTTACAGGCTGTGCTCCAGCTGACTTTTTTGCTTATATAATCGTCGGGAAATTCAATGTTTTGGTTCCCACAGCAACTGCGCTCAGCTCCATTACATACTGGTACACCTAGGAGCCTGGGGAAGCTACATTTGCAGAGATCCAAACTTTAATGACTTGCCTCCGATCCTCAAGGACGTTGCATCGGCAGGAAAGAGTGGGTGGCTGAATTGAGAATTTTGTCAGTCAGGAGGAGACCGAGAAACTCCACGAAGTTACCTTGAACCCTATCGCAGATGGGGAAGGAGGTGCTTTGCATATAGGGTGTGTAGAAGGAGGGTAACCAACCAATTTCCTGAACCCCTCGGCATAAGAACTAGATATAAAAGAAAGCGATTCGAGAGAAAACTTCAATTCGAAGTCTCAGAGGCCTCGGGGTTCCGAAGCACCAGTGGATGTTTCCCGGGAGACTTAGTGGACCATATCACCTTTCCCTCCTTTGCTCTTCAATTAATCAATCAATCGTACATTTATTTATTTATTGTATTTGCTAAATAACAGCAGTATTTGTTAAGCGCTTACTGTGTGCCAGGCTTTGCACTAAGCGCTGGGGTGGGTACAAGCAAATAGGGCCGGACACAACCCGTGTCCTACGTGGGGCTCGTAATCTTAATCCCCATTTTACAGTTGAGGTAACTGAGGCCCAGAGAAGTGAAGTGACTTGCCCAAGGTCACACAGCAGACAGGTGGTGGAGCTGGAATTAGAACCCATGACCTTCTGACTCCATGCTGCTTCCCATAGTTGTTATGGGCCAAGCACTGTTCTAAATGCCGGAGTAGATACAAGTTAATCGGGTCCCTGTCCCTCATGGGCCTCGCAGTCTAAGCAGGAGGGACAACAGGTTTTGAATGCCCATTGTAAGAGAAACAGTAAGGCACAGTGGAAAGAGCACGGGCTTGGGAGTCAGAGGACGTGGGTTCTAAACTCCGCCACTCGTTTGCTGTGTGACTTTGGGCAAGTCACTTAACATCTCTGTGCCTCAGTCACCTCATCTGTAAAATGGGGATTAAGACAGTGAGCCCCATGTGGGACAACCTGATTACCTTGTATCCCTCCCAGTGCTTAGAACAGTGCTTGGCATTTAGTAAGCGCTTAACAAATACCCTTATTATTATTATTATTATTATTGTTGTTGTTGTTCAGCCGAGGAAACTGAGGTGGAGAGAAGATAAGTGACTTGCCTGAGGTCACGCAGCAAGCAATTGGCCGAGTCAGGATTAGAAGGATCCGGGGACCCTAGATATAATGTCATGACCACAAAACACAAGAGAGAGGTTCACAGCCAAGTCCACTAGACGACAATTATCCTGGATAAGTACACAGCTGGATTAAGTCACTGGAGACACAAATGGCTGTTCCCCTCTTCCTAAAGATCTAGCCAAATGTTCTCAATTCTCACACACCGTCACTTCCCCGTGACAACTCCAAGTCTCCCCTTACAGCCGAACCTCTAACACTTCCAGGTGCCTTTCTCCAAATTCGGAGTGGTCTAATGGAAATCGATCCATCAATAAACGGTATCTATTGAGTGCTCACTGTGTGCAGAGCCCTGTACTAAGCTCTTGGGAGAGTATAATACAACAGAATTAGCAGACACGTTCTCTGCTCGTAATGAGCTTATCGTCTAGAGGGATGGATACACATTAAAGAGCATGGGCCTGAGAGTCAGAGGGACCTGGGTTCTAATTCTGGCTCTGCCACTGTCTGCTTTGTGATCTTGGGCAAGTCGCTTCACTTCTCACAGTGGGGGTCACAGTCTCAATCCCCATTTTATAGATGATGTAACTGAGGCACAGAGTAGTGAAGTGACTCGCCAAAGGTTACACAGCAGACAAACGGCAGAGCCGGGATTAGAACCCGGGTCCTTCTGGCTCCCAGGCCCCTGCTCTAATCACTAGGCCATGCTTCTTCACTGTGCTTCTTTCCAACGTTCCTCACATCACAGCCCTTTACAGCAGACTGGGCCCAGTTCTGAAGATTCTTGGCCCCTATCACCACCCCTGTTTTGTTCCACTGTACCCCTCCCTGCCACCTCAGAGATTCTTCCTTTTCCCCTCGGCATCTCTTAACAACTATTCCTTTCCACTCACTTGCATTCTTCCCTCTTTGTCGCAACGCTTCCCGAAGCTTCCAACCTGTTTCCATCCAACTCTCCTTAATCTACTTTGAAGTATGAATTCTGTTCACTCCCCTATAAGACATACTGGGGACGGGTGGTCACAAATGTCCCCCTGCAACCCCGGTTCATAGGCGAGAAAATACGGGCCACGGCGAATTATGGGGGTCCCTTACCGCATCACACGGAAAACAGAATCTACACTCCCAGTTCCCAGGACCAAGCTCTCATCCAGCAGCTGGGTAAGTCTGGTATCCTGCTAATAAGCCGCTCTGGCAATTCCATTCTCATTAAATTAGAATTCTTTTTCTCATTTCCTTCCCTCAATTAGGAGATGTTTCTTCAGCTGCTTAAACAACCATGGCCTTCCACCTCGTACCAGGATACACTCAGATATAGTACTGATGATTTTTCTTCCGTTTGGGATGACAGAAATCCTAGATATTGAAGAATTCTTCAGGCAGTTATATAGGGATTCACTATCTTAGGCAGGTCTTTGCCTTGAAAATATATGCATTTATGAATCTATAGATCTATGCGTGCACGTCTTGTCTTATCCTATCTGATTCATAGTAACTCCATGGACACATCTCTCCCAGAACGTCTCACCTCCATCTGCAAACATTCTAGTAGTGTATCCATAGAGCTTTCTTGGTAAAAATACAGAAGTGGTTGACCATTGCCTTCTTCCGCTCAGTAAATTTGAGTGTCTGCCCTCGACTCTCTCCCGTGCCTCTGCTGCCCGGCACAGGTGAGTTTTGACCCGTTGCAGATTGCCTTCCATTCACTAGCCACTGCCCAAGCTAAGAATGGAATGGATAAGCCTCTGCTGGACTCTCCCTCCCGTAGCTGAGACTGGTAGAGTACTGGAAACTGCAGTCCTGAGAAGAGATATATGTTTGCACATATCATCACCAGAAAATCAAGAAATCCTTCCTCAATCCTAACCGATTTTTTTGTGTGTGATCAGAGCCACCTTATTTCCTCTTATTTGGTTCTCTGGGATCTTGGAGGACAACTGCTTAGCATCTCACAAAATCCATCCATTTCCTAGGAAGTCGATGAAGTTTTTCCCCGTAGTCATTTATTTCTTCTCCAAACTTAAAATCCCACTTCTTTCCTCCTTTGGTCTGCAGACCTATTTCCTTTCATTATTTTTATCCCAATTCCCTGGGCCCTTTCTAGGCTCTCCGCATCCTTTTTAAAATGCAATGACCAAACACATAGCACTCTAAGAAACACCTTCCTTTTCTATGTAATTATCTTGTTAATGCATGCCAGGGCCAAGCTGGCTATATGACACTTCATTGCTGACTAAATTTAGGTTATGGTCTTTTCCTGCCCAGGCCAAGCATTTCCCATCCTGTATCTACCTGCTCTGTTTAATCCATCAGTTAACAGTATTTATTGAGCACTTACTAAGTTCAGAGCACTGTACTAAGAATTTAGGAGAGTACGTACAACAGAATTACCAAACTCATTCCCTGCCCCTAATGAGTTTACTACCTTCCCCTTGTCCCTGTTGCATATAATCTTGATTTTTTTGATGGATCATTTCTCTTATTTATCACAGTCCCTTTGATTTTTAATCCTTTCTCCTGAGGAATAAGCAATTCCACCCAATTTAGTGATATCTTTAAATCCTCTGAGACAAAATAGAAATCTGATTGTTATCCCTTCTAAGGAGGAAAAAAGGGCTTTTTGCCTCTTAGAGGCAATTACCAACTGTTCTTCCCCTGTAGCTAAATGCCCAGAAGCTGAATGTAGCACAAGTGAGTAATTGAGTGTGAAAGTTGACTGTGTTTCCAGTTGTCCCAATACCTAACCAAAATAGTAAAGAAACCTGAGCAACACATAAGGATAACTGTGACCTACAAAGACAGAGTAGAATAAAGATACAATCAAAAGGTGGATAATATTGAGCATGGCAAGGAAAGAGAGCGTGATTATTCACACACCTGAAAAACCTGAGGGGGGAGGGAGGGCCCATTTTCTGGCAAACCTAATTGCATGGAAGTACTAAAGAAAGGCTATCAATCAATCGATATCCACTGGTCGCCTCCGCACTTGGCTGTTTATCACTTAAGAACTTTGATACTCACCCCAGCCCCAGACATTTATATGCATTTCCTTACATTCTATATTTCCTTAATAATTCTATTAGTTGTGTCATTTTAAGTGCTTATTATGTTTTACTATAGTATATAGTATAGTATAGTTACTATACTATGCTTACAGTGCCAAGCACTGTACTAAGCTCTAGGCTAGATACAAGATCATAAGGTTCCAATTGGGACTCCCATTCTAAGTAGGAGGGAGAACAGGTCTTGAAACCCTACTTTGCAGATGAAGGAACAGAGGCACAGAGAAGTTTAGTGACTTGCCCAAGGTCACATAGCAGGCAAGTGATGGGGCTGGATTTAGAATCCAGGTCCTGTGACTCCCAAGCACGAGCTCTTTCCACTAGGCCACACTGCTTCCCCTATCTGTAGGCTATAAACTCCTTGAGGTCAGGGATTGCAACTACCAATTCTTTTGTAATGTACTTGCCCAAGAGCTTAGTACAATGCACACGGGTGCTCAATAAATAGCACTGATTGATTAATTGACTCCCCCTCTTCCCCTTCTCTCTTCTCCTCTTCTTCTTTCCCTTTCCTCCTCTTCTTTCTCTTCCCCTACTCCTTTTCATCTTTCTCTTCCCCCTCGTCCTCCTCTTCTTCCTCTTCCCCCACCTCCTCCTCTTCTTTCTCTTCCCCCTCCTCCTCCTCCTCTTCATTCTCTTCCCCCTCCTCCCCTTTTCACTTCCCCTTCTCTTCTCTCTTCCTCCTCCTTCTCTCTCCTCCTTTACCTTATATTTTCCCAACTTCTCCTCTTCTTTTTTCCTCCTCTTCCTCCGCCTACTCCTCCTCTTCTTTTTCTTCTTCTCCCTCCTCCTTCTCCTCCTCTTCTTTCTCTTCCACTCCTCCTCCGCTCCTCTCCTTTCTTTTTCCCTTCTCCTTTTCCTCCTGTTCAGGAGCTGTAGCTGTTGCGGCTCTGCCAAAGATGGGCTCATGACAGGAGGAGAGGAGAAGAGAAAGGAAGGAGAGGAGAAGGAGCTTCTTATCCATCCCTCCTCCGGAGTCCTCCTCCTCCTTCTCCTCGCCATCCTTGCAAGGCGAGCACATCCACCACGACGTCCACCACCCGGCACGTTGGCAGTGGTGGGGCTGACCAAAGGGGCAGGCACCAGGTGACAGTATGATGTCACAGCAGTGAGGAGAGAAAGACCTCAAAACTTAGCATACCCTAAAATAAAATTTACCACAGGGAAAGGGGTCATGAGTGACTCTTCCTGTGATCCCATCTCGGGCCAAATCAGCCTCTTCCACCCAACCCCTCATGGAGGGGAAAGAGGGAGGAGCGCGGATGGGGAATTATGCTTCAGGCACAGAAACCCCAGGGCCAGAATCCCCTGGGACCGAGGCAAACCCACAACTCTGGGGACAAAACGGTGGTCTGGCTTAGGCATAGAGGCACTGCCCTGACCTGGTAGCCCCTCCTTGTTCTCTGAGTTGCCATAAGCCTTCTTGGAACGTTAAAATCCATTCCCTCCCCACCAGAGCCCTACGCTGCAGTGCCCGGTTGCCCTTTTTTCTGGCAGAAAATCATGTTAAAAACCAACAACAAATACAGAATGCACTAAAATGACCTCATTTAGAGAACAATGGTTTGGGGTTCTTGCCAGGCACCGGATGGAAAGGCACTTGGAGAACAAAATTTAACACATATGTTCCCCGAATGAGAAACAGTCGGTCCCCGCAGGGTCTCAAAGCACCACAGTTGTAGCTCTAATCTCTGCCAGGGGTAGGGAGGAAGGTAGGGAAGGTATGTGGCAGGGGAGGAGAGAGGAGCCCAGACTGTGTGCCCAAGTGAGGAAAGTAGCCACAAACCCAAGAATTCCCAAGGAAGGGTGAACGAACAGATTTGGATTGCAGAAATGCAATCCCTGGGTGGGATACATGTTTATATTTATCAGGAGGTCAGAACGGGTCAAATTTGTTTTGGGAAACGACACATGAGTGAAAGCCACAGGCACTAAACTCCCAAATCCCAAATCCACAGACCCTAGAAATGATGCATCCTTTGAAATCCTGAATGCTTCCATTCAGTCTGAGAAGGAGCGTGGCCTAGAGCACAGAGCACGTGCCTGGGAGTCAGAAGGATGTGGGTGCCAGTCCTGGCTTTGCCACTTGTCTGCTTTTTGACCTTGGTGACTTCATTTCTCTGTGCCTCAATTACTTCATCTGTAAAATGGGAATGATAAGACTGTGCGCTCCATGTGGAACATGGACTATGTCCAACCTGATCAGCTTGTATCTACTCCAGTGCTTTCTATAGCGCCCGGCACATAGTCGGTGCTTAACAGATACCATTGAATACCTTGTCTGCCTCTCTCTTGGCAAAGAGACACCCTTCCGCAAGGCAAAGCTGCTGGGAGCTGCAGGTGAGAAGAGTCTTAGTTCTAATTAACCTTGACTAGGTCAGGCTACATCCTAACTAGATTAGGGCACAGAATAGGGTACCCCAATTTACTAACCCAGTGACCCCCAAAGCTACAGGCCAGTGAAGACGCTGGTCTGCCACCTTGTACTAACTCTGGGTTGCGAGTCCAGTGTGGGACAGGGACCGTTAGCTGCTCTACCTTGCCTCCGCCCTGGAGTTATACCGTGATCATTAAGAAAAACACAGAATGATATTCGTCATTTAAAGCCTGCTTGTATTGGGGAGAGATTGCTTCTAATGCTGCTTCTAACCTAATACATATGCTCCCTGAGAAGCAGTGCGACCTGGTGAGAAGAGCACGGGCTTGGGAGCCGAAGACTCATTCTCTAGTCCTGGCTCTGCCATTTGTCTGCTGTGTGATGCCCAAATCACTTTACTTCTCTGTGCCTCAGTTCCTTCATCTGTAAAATGGGGAATAAGACTGTGAGCCCCATGTGGGACATGGACTGTGTCCAACCTGACTAGCTTGTTTCTACCCCAGCGCTTAGTACAGTGCCTGGCACGTAGGAAGTGCTTAACAAACCCCATTAAAAAGTAAAACACATGGTTGGGGTAATAAGTTCATCTGAGGGTGTTGAGGGGCTGGTTGTATCACATCCCACAACCCATCCCACACCTCTTTCCAACTCTGCAGATTCTGAGTCACTTCAGGAAGAAAACATTCGGAATCTATTCAAGAGGTGGCTTGACTTGAAGTCATGTCTTGATCTGGAGGAGCGTTTTTCTTTTCCTCTTAAGGAGCAAAGTGAGCTTAGTTTTGTTTCTGGCAGGCATGGAGTGTTTCAACTATGGGCTCCAACAACAATAATAATAATAATAATAAGCACTTGGGGTAAATACAATTAGATCAAACACAGTTCCTCTCCCACATGGGACTCACAGTTAAGGGGGAGGGAGAAAAGGTATCATATCCCCATTTTGCAGATGAGGAAACAAACTCAGAGAAGTTAAGTGACTTGCTCGAAGACACAGAGCAGGCAAGTGGAGGAGCCAGGATTAGATTACAGGGATCACTGATCATATATTAGCCAGGGGAATCCCACCCAATCAGATCGATCAATCATATTTATTGAGTACTTTACTGTGTGCAGAGCACTACACTAAGCACTTGGGAGAGTAAAATATAGCAGAGTTAGTAGACATGTTCCCTGCCCACAATGAGCATACAATCTAGAGGAGCTCAAAGTCTAGATGGAGAGAAACCACTGTCCAAAGCATCATCTTTAACCAGGCAGGACAATGCAAGGGTAAGTAGCAGGGCCTAGTTACTAGGCCTGGGAGTCAGAAAGACCTGAGTTCTAATTCCGCCTCTGCCACTTGTCCGCTGTGTGACTTTGGGCAAGTCACTTTGCTTCTCTGGGCCTCTCATTCTCATGTCTGTGCTCTTTCCATTACGCCATGCTGCTTCCTATGAAGAGTAATTTTTACCAGCAAATACTTCAGTTTCTCCTACATACATGAACAGCTATCGCAGTCAGAAATGTCACAAACACACACATCTATACACACACACACACACACACCATATTATTTCCAACAGGCCCATTTTATTAAGGCCCTAAAGGAATTAGACAAAGACTTCAAATAATAATAATAATAATAACGTTTGTTAAGTGCTTACTATGTGCCAGACACTGCTCCAAAATGCTGGGGTAGACACAAGGTAAGCAGATTGGACACAGTCCCCTTCCCACAGGTGCTCACGGTCTTAATCCCATTTTACAGATGAGGTAACTGAGACCCAGAGAAGTAAAGTGACTTGCCCAAGGTCACACAGAAGACAAGTGACAGAGACAGGATTAGAACCCAAGACCTCCTGACTCCCAGGCCCATGTTCTTTCCACTACGCCACACTGCCAGGTGCTTCACCCTCCAGGGTCACTTCTTATGGACCTCACTCTCTCTCAGGGCAACAGCCAGACATAGTAGATAGAGCACAGGCCCGGGAACCAGAGAACCTGGGTTCTAATTCTGGCTTCACATCTTGTCCGCTGTGTGACCTGGAGCAGATCACTTAACTTCTCCGTGCCTCAGTTCCTCCATCTGTTAAATGGGGATTCAGACTATGAGTCCCATGTGGGACAGAGATATTAGCTTATCTCTACCCCAGCTCTTACTACACTGCCTGCCGCATAGTAAATGCTTAAGAAATACTATATGAAAATAAAAATAAACAGGGTAGTTTCACCTACACACATGACCAGCTGTCACTGCCAGAAGTGTGTTAACAGACAGCTGTTATACACACACACACACACACACAAAGTGACTTGCTCCAATCACAGAGCAGGCAAGTGGAAGAGCCAGGATTAGATTACAGGGATCACTGATCATATATTAGCCAGAGGAATCCCACCCAATCAGATCAATCAATCATATTTATTAAGTACTTACTGTGAGCAGAGCACTATACTAAGCACTTGGGAGAGTAAAATATAGCAGAGTTAGTAGACACGTTCCCTGCCCACAACGAGCGTACAGTCTAGAGGAGCTTAAAGTCTAGACGGAGAGAAACCACCGTCCGAAGCCCATTTTATTGAGGCCCCAGAGGATTTGAACAAAGACTTCTAGAAAAGAATAAGAAGTGCCTCAACCTCCAGGGTTACTTTTTATGGATATCTCTCTCTTTTTCCCCTCTTTCTCTCCCCTCTCTCTCGTTAGAAAACTGCAGGTGGCTGGCCCAGTTATTCAACTGAACAAACCATGAAGGGGTCAATAAGAGGCCTTTATTTTTTCCACAGAATTTCTAGCAATCCAAATCAAGACGAAAGACACCGTCTGTCACCTGCAACTAACTTCATCCCCACCTCTTCCTCTGCCTAGCTGGCATATCTCCTGGCATGTCTCAGAGCAGCGGCATCATTTAGTGGATAGAGCACAGGTCTGGGGGCCACAAGGACCTGGGCTCTAATTCGGGCTCCACCACACTTCTGCTTTGTGACTCTGGACAAGTCACTTCACTTCTCTTGGCTTCAGTGACCTCATCTGTAAAATGGGGATTAAGACTGCGAGCCCCATGTGGGACAGGAACTGTGTCTAACCTGATTAACTTGCATCTACCCTAATCCTTAGAAAAGTGCTTGGCACATAGAAAATACTTAACAAGTACCATAATAATTATTATTATTATTGCTGGCTCCCAGGATCCTGGCTCTAAAAATGCACCAGGAGTCAGATAAGGGTCCTAACACCAGTCCTGGCACAAACTGTGTTTTTTCAACTCCTCTGGGCGGATTCAGAAGTGTTGAGGTCAGTATGGCTTTCTCCTCAAGTCCAAGAACAATAAAGTGGCTCATAAACTGCACAAAAGCCTCTGGAGACCTGGGTTTCGCCCTGCTGACTCCTTTCAGCATCGTTTCAAACCAGTCACCCCGTGCCTCCTTGCCTTAGTTTCCCTATCTATAATATGGGCCAAGGCCTACGGGCCTGGGGCCCTTAGCGGAGAAACTCATTCATTCGTTCAATCGTATTTATTGAGCGCTTATTGGAAAATGTGCAGAAAAGGCAATCGTGGGTTGGGAACAAGTGTGATACCGCAATCAACTCTAAGATCAAACAAAGTAGAGCTATTTTATGTCAGCTGGTCAGTCGTATTGATTGAGTGCTTACCGTATGCAGAGCTCTCTGCTAAGCACTGGGGAGAGTACAATAGAACAATATAACAGATACATTCCCGGCCCACAACCAGCTTTCAGTCTAGTGGGGAACAGTGTATGGTATTTGTTAAGCGCTAATTATGTGCCAGGCACTGTGCTAAGCACTAGAGTAAGCAGCATGGCTCGGTGGAAAGAGCCCGGGCTTGGGAGTCAGAGGTCATGGGTTCGAATCCCGGACTCTGCCACTTGTCAGCTGTATGACTGTGGACAAGTCACTTAACTTCTCTGTGCCTCGGTTACCTCATCTGTAAAATGGGGATTAACTGCGAGCCTCACGTGGGACAACCTGATTATCTACTGCAGCACTTAGAACACTGTTCTGCACATAGTAAGCGCTTAACAAATACCAACATTATTATTACAAGTTAATCAGGTTGGACACAGTCCCTGCCCCACGTGGGGCTTTACAGTCAATCCCCATTTTACAGATGCAGTCACTGAAGCCCAAGAAGTGAAATGACTTGTCCACGGTCACAGAGCAGATAAGTGGCAGAGCCAGATCTAGTACCCAAGTCCTTCTGACTCCCAGGCCTGTGCTCTATCCACCAGACCACACTGCTTCTTGACCCGGCCAACTTTGTGTCCGGCTGCCTAAAGTGTCCGATCCTGCCTGGGTCAGAGGGAAGCACTGAGACAGGGTGGTGAAGAGCAACATGGTCTAGTGGAAAGAGCTTGGGCCTGGGAGTCAGAGGATCTGGGTTCTAAACCTAGCTCTGTGAGTTTCCTGCTCTGTGACCTTGGACGAGTCAGAAAGCTTCTCTGTACCTCAGGTTCCTCATCTGTAAAATGGAGATTCAATTCCTGCCTCTCCCTCAATTAGACTGGGAGCCCCATGTGGGACAGGGACCATGTCTGACCTGATTAGGCTTGGGGTATACGCTTGGGACACAGTAAGCACTTACAAATAAAGATGATGATGATGATATGAATAATAATAATAATGTACTATGCCGTGAAAATCTTAAGGAAATTCCTTTCTTATCCTAAACTGGAGGTTGGCAGGAACCTTAAGCGTGAGGAAAAGCCACATCGACCTCGCCTAAACTAAGTACTGAATCTGCAGTGGCCTCTTTACTTTTAGACTTACATATTCTACTACCTAATAACTTATGCATCCAATCAATCAATCGTATTTATTGAGCACTTACTCTGTGCGGAGCACTGAACTAAGCACTTGGGAGAGTACATTATAACGGAGTTCTCTTTTTTCTTCTACCCGCCTAGACTGTAAACTCATTATGGACAGAAAATATATATGCTAATTCTGTTGTATTGACATGGGACTCACAGTCCTTATCCCAATTTTACACTCGAAATAACTGAGGCAAAGAGAAGTAAATAATAATAATAACTGTGGTATTTGCTAAGCACTTACTATGTGCCAAGCACTGCTCTAAGCACTGGAGTAGGTACAAGGTAATCATGTTGGACACAATCCCTGTCCCGCATGGGGTTCACAGTCTTAATCCCCATCTTACAGATGAAGTTACCGAGGCCCAGAGACGTTAAGTGTTTTGCCCAAGGTCACACAGCAGACACGTGGCAGAACCGGCATTAGAACTCACGCCCTCTGACTCCCAGGTCCTTGCTCTTTCTGCTAGGCTATGGGGCTTCATTTATTGAGCGCTTACGGTGTGCAGAGTACTGTACCAAGCGCTTGGGAGAGTCCAATATAACAGAGTTGGTAGACACGTTCCCAGCCCACAGTGAGGTTGCAGTCTAAATGGGGAGGCAGACAATAGTATAAATAAATGAATTATGGATAGGGACATAATTGCTGTGGGTCTGAGGGCGTTATGGTTCCCTGTCTCTCTTGGGAGCAGCTGTTCTCGGTTTCACCCACAGGGTTTCTAGCTCCCTGGCAGACTCTGAGGCACTGTTTCCTGACCAACCCACAATCAGCATGATGAATCTCAATTTGACATCCTAAAAGGCCCCGCCAAGAACTGCCAGCACGGGATCTTTTGTTAAAATGAAATGCGACTCTGCCTTGCTCAGCAGCCACCATGGCTTAGTGGAAAGAGCACAGGACTGGGGGGGGGGAGGGGGGGCGGTCACGAGATCCGGATTCTAATCGCGGCTCCGCTGCTTGCCTTGATGGGTGACCTCGGGAGAGTCGCTTAATCGCTCTGTGCCTCAGTTTTTTCATCTGTAAAATGGGGATTCAGTACCCGTTCTCCTTCCCCGTTAGACTGTGAGCCTCTTGTGGGACAGGTGATCGATCTGTGTCTTCTTATCTTACCTTGATTACTGCATCAGCCTCCTTGCTCCCTGCCTCCTGATTCTCTCCACTCCAGTTCATTCATTCATTCATTATTTACTGAGCGCTTACTGTGTGCAGAGCACTGTACTAAGCGCTTGGTTCATGCTTCACTCTGCTGCCCGGGTCCTTTTCTACAAAACCGTTCCGTCCACGTTTCTCCTCTCCTCAAGAATCTCCATTGGTTGCCCATCGCATCCCGGCTCTGCCCCTTGTCAGCTGTGTGACTGTGGGCGAGTCACTTAACTTCTCTGTGCCTCAGTTACCCCATCTGTAAAATGGGGATGAACTGTGAGCCTCACGTGGGACAATCTGATTACCCTGTATCTACCCCAGCGCTTAGAACAGCGCTCTGCACATAGTAAGCGCTTAACAAATACCAACATTATTATCCACCTCCGCCTCAAAGAGAAATCCCTCACCATTGGTTTTAAAACACTCGAACAATTTGCCTCCTCCTATCTTGTCTCATCTTATGCCGTCGAGTCATCTCCGACCCTTAGCGACACCACGAGCACACATCTCCCTGAACGCCCCACCTCCATCTGCAATCGTTCTGGTAACGTATCCGTAGAGTATACGGAAGTGGTTTCCCGTTGCCTCCTTCCACGTGGTGAATTTGAGTCTCTGCCCTGGACTCTCTCCCACACTACTGCTGCCCAGCACAGTTGAGCTTTGACTTGTAGCAGATGGCCTTCCCCTCGCTAGCCACTGCCCAGCCTAGGAATGGGCAGGCTTCTGCTTGACTCTCCCTCCCAGAGTCAAGACTGATTGAGTACTGATTGGAAACTCGCCAGGTGCAACTCTGAGAGGGAATCTCCTATCTTACCTCACTGATTTCCTACTACAATCCAGCCCTTACACTTTGCTCCTCTCTTGCCAACCTTCTCACGGTACCTCAGACTTGCCTATCTCATCTCCAACTTCTCGCCCACGTCCTGCCTTTGGCCTGGAACTCTTTTCCCTTTCATTTCTGACAATCACTGTCCCCATTTTCAAAACCTATTAAAATCACATCTCCTCCAAGGGGCCTTCCCTGATTCAGCCTTCTTTCCCCCTATTTCCTCTCCCTTCTCCATGCACTTGGATCTATACCCTTTATTACCCCCACCCTAAGCCCCACAGCAGTGACCAACATATCCATAGTTCATTTTAATATCCATCTATCCTTCTAGACTGTAACACCCCCGGTACAGGGAACGCCTCTTACAACTCCCTAATATCGTATTCTCCCAAACACATAGTTCATTACTCTGCACACAGTAAGCACTCAAATACAATTGATGGATTGACTGATCTGCTTATCTTGGTGACTGATTGATCTGCTTATCTCATATCTACTCCAGCCTTAGTTCAGGGCTTGGCACCGACAGTGCTAGACCAACACCCTCACTATTATCATTCCTTGGAGAGACTTCTCTGCTCACAGGCAGCAGGTACAATGATCCCTTTCTCTGAATTTGTCAGGCCCACGCTAAGTGAAACACTTCACATTTTCTCTGCCTGTTTTTCTCACACAAAAAATCATTGGCTGTCTCCTTAGTTTTACAGAGAAAATGCTTGTGGCAGTGAATCAGAGGGGTGGGTCTCTCAAAAGGGAAGATGGCTTAAAGCTTCTATTAATCAATTATTGGTATTTACTGAGCGCTTACTGTGTTTAGAGTACTGTACTGTGCACTTGGGAGAGTACAACAGATTTGGAAGACACATTCCCTACCCTCAAGGACCTTACAGTCTACAGGACTGTTGTTAGAGAGTATGTGTTTATAGGTAGAACACGTGGCTCAGCGGAAAGAGCTCTGGCTTGGGAGTCAGAGGCCATTGGTTCGAATCCTGCCTCTGCCATTTGTCAGCTGTGACTGTGGGCGAGTCACTTAACTTCTCTGTGCCTCAGTTACCTCATCTGTAAAATGGGGATTAAGACTGTGAGCCTCATGTGGGACAACCTGATTACCCTTTATCTCCTCCAGCACTTAGAACAGTGCTCTGCACATAGTATGTGCTTAACAAATACCAACATTATTATTATTATTAAAAAAAAATTGTGGTATTTGTTAAGCAATCACTATATCCAAGCACTGGACTGCGCACTGAAGTGGGTACAAGCAAATTGGGTTGGACATAGTCCCTGTGACAAGTGGGACTCACAGTCTCAATCCCCATTTTATAGATGAGGTAACTGAGGCCTAGAGAACTGAAGTGATTTGCCCACCATCACACAGCAGACAGTGGCGGAGCTGGGATTAGAACCCACGACCTTCTGACACCCAAGCCCTCACTCTATCCACTACACCATGCTACTTCTCACGAATAATACTTCTCATGAGTTTTGAGGTGAAACTGTACACTCCCAAGTGCTTAGTGCAGTCCTTTGCACACAGTAAGTGCTCAGTAAGTACAATTGATTGATTGAAAGTGATCCCCTTATATGCCCTGTGGTACTAATATGGGGATATTTTTTAAATAAAGCTCCGCTTTTATGGGGTCTGAAAACTTTGGCTGCCAGTCTACCTATTATTGATGTACACTGTACATCCTCAGACATAAATGGGTCAACCAGGGCTCTCCAAGAGCTTCCCCGGGGGTTGAACTCACCCACATCTCTCATCTGTGAAGCTCTGGAAGGCTCACAGGAACCAGCAGTATCGCCAGCTCTGGCCGCCCTGACTCCCGCTGAGCTGGAATTTCAGACGCGAGGCAGATCACCGTCCTGGGCTCCGGGCGGGAAGGGGGTTTCAGTAGCGTGAACCAGAAAATGGCTCCTGAAAAGCTTCCCTTTGACAACCCGAAAGTGAAGAATGGGAAGAATTTGGCATCGAGTCAGCAAGCTCCAATGAACTAACAGGCTGCACCTGAAAATGCAGACGGTATCAAGAAGGCAGAGGCCGACGAAGTCTCGTGCTGAGATGCCCGAGGCGAGCAGAGCAGACCTGCGGGGGTCAAAGTTTTCTGGTTTGGGAAAACAGGCCCCTCCAGATGGGTGCTGGAGGAGTGTCATGATTGAGTTCAAGAAATGGATAAAATGGTAATAGTCTGCTCCAGAGGAAAGGGCACAGGCCTGGACATCAGGAGACCCTCTGGACTGTAAGCTCGTTGTGGGCAGGGAACGTGTCTGTTATACTGTCCTATTGTACTCTCCCAAATGCTTAGTACAGTGTTCTGTACACAGTAAGCGCTCAATAAATAAGATTTACTGACTGAGAGCCAGGTTCAAATCCCGCCTCTGCCAGGGGCCTACTGGGCGACTGTGGGCAAGTCATTTAATACCTCTTGGCCTCAATTTCCTCATCTGTAAAATAGGGATTAAAAAAATTGCAAGCCCCATATGGTTTAGGGATTGTATTATTAGTATCAATAACATATTTGTTATGTGTTGATATAACATAATTAATAATATTGTTATTAAGGAGCAGTCATAATAAAAATAATAATAATTTGTTAAGCGCTTACTATGTCTCAAGCACTGTACTTGACACTGTAGAGAAGCAGCATGACCAGTGGATAGAGCATAGGCCTGGGAATCAAAAGGCCTGCTCTGATGCCAAGAAAGGACAACCCTAACTCTGAATGGACTCATCTCCCTTCCAGATACTACTACTATGACTAATAATAATAATGTGTTAAGCATTTACTATGGGCCAAGCACTGTACTAAATGCCATGGTAGAGACAAGATAATCGGATGGAGACATGATAAGCGGATCAGACCCAATCCCTGTCTCACATAGGGTGTTCAATGTAAGTAGGTAGTAGAATTTAATCCCCATTTTACCTATGAGGAAACCGAGGCACAGAGAAGTGACTTGTCCAAGATCACGCAGGAGCAAGTTCTAATTTTGCTTCGGCCACTTGCTGCCGAGTGACATTGGCAAGTCAGTTAACTTCTCTGTGCCTCAGTTCCCTCATCTGTAAAATGGGGATTAAGACTGTGAGCCCCTTTTGGGACAAGGACTGTGTCCAACCTGACAAACTGTATCTACTCCAATACTTAGCATAGTGCTTGGCATTGAGTACGTGCTTAAAAAATACCATAAATATATATATAAGGTAATCAGATCCCACATGGGATCACAAACTAAGCAGGAAAGAGAAAAGGTTTTTAATCCCCATTTTGCAGATGAGGTAATAGAAGCACAGAAAAGTGAAGTGACTTGACCAAGGACACACAGCAGACAAGTGGCAGAACGGGAATTAGAACTCAGGTCCTCTGGACTCTCAGGCCAGTGCTCTTTCCACTAGGCCCCGCTCCCCTGTCTTGATTATCTCACACCTACCCCAACACTTAGTACAAAGAAAGTGCTTAATATATACAATGGCCATTATTATTTGTAGTGTACTTTCCAGGCGCTTAGTACAGTGCTCTGCACACAGTAAGTGCTCAATAAATACGATCGAATGAATTATTATAAATGATGACAACCAGGCACCTTGGGCTTGGATAAGTAAGGTAGCAATGTTATCAAGAGCTTCAGGGAAGCCAAATAAAGCCCCTCCAGTGACTATCCCTCCCAAGCAGAAAATTTAGCCAGGTCAGATCTCTCTCAGATCTGACTGAGCTTATTTCAGTGGCAAATGACTATTGCTATGGAAACTAGGGAACCTAGGAAAACTTGCTGGGGGCTATGATCAAATTACTGTGCTAATTGTCTCTAATCTAGTTTTACTAACCTCCCTCCGAAGCGACATTCCACACAGGGAGCACAGGCCCCTGCCTTGGGTGCCTGACTGTGTTTCTGAGAAATTAATCCTCATCTCGGGGTCTCGTGGAAAGACCACGGAGCCTGGGAACCAGGGGACTTGGGTTCTAATTCTGTCTCCACCACTGCCTTCTGTGTGACCTTGGACAAGTCACTTCTCTGTGCCTCAGTTTCCTCATCGGTAAAATGGGGATTAAATACTCCCTACTTACACTGAGCACCCTATATGAGACTGGGACTGATTATCTTGTCTCCATCCAATTATCTTGTCTCCACCATGGCGTTTAGTACAGTGTTTGGCACATAGTAAATGCTTAACACATTACTACTATTAGTCATAGTAGCAGTATCTGGAAGGGAGGTGAGTCCATTCAGAGTTAGGGCTCTCCTTTCTTGGCAACAGAGCAGAATCCGTGGGCCCTAATATGATTAGAAAATGCCCAGATAACCACGCTGTACCTCACACATACACAACTGCAGATAGACAAGCAAACTTCAAATGTTGTAAGCTCGTTATGGACAGGGAACATGCCTGCTAGTTCCACTGGATTGTACTCTCCCAAGCGCTTCGTACAGTGTTCTGCACACAGTGAGTACTCAATAAATAACATAAATTGATTGACGCTGGTAGAGCACCGGTCATAACCACAGCAGTTCCCACCTGAGCCAAACCCTCAAATTATCTCCCCATCCCTATTTTGGAGCCCCTTCTAGTTCCGACATGGAGAGTTTAGGATGTGTCCATTCGTCACATCTCCTCGAAGGAATTCTGGACTGGGCCCCTAGTAGTAGTGATAATTTAACTGTGGTATTTGTTAAGCGCTTACTATGTACCAGGCACTGTACTAAGGACAGGGGTAGATACAAGCAAATCAGGTTGGACACATTCCCTGTCCCACTTGGGGCTCACAGTCTCCATCCCCATTTTACAGATGAGGTAACTGAGGTACAGAGGAGTGAAGTGACTTGTCCGAGGTCACACAGCAGACAAGTGGAGGAGCTGGGATTAGAACCCAAGATCTTCTGACTCGTAGGCCCATGCTCTATCCACTATACCATGCTTACTAGTAGTAGCTTACTAGTAGTAGTCGTCGTCTAGTAGGTATCTTTGTCGTCATAGCAACAGGTGTAGGCATAGGGGTAGAAGGAGCTATTATTAGTAGTCACAATTTTTCCTGGGAGTCCATCATCATCAGTGGTATTTATGGGGCACTTAACTCTTTGCAGACCACTCTACTAACTCCTTGGGAGAGTACAATACAACAGAATTGGTAGTTATGGTCCCTGTTTATGGGCTGCATTGCACTGCCGTAAATGCTTGAAAAACTATGACCCAAGGAAGAATAATAATAATAATCGTGGTATTTGTTAAGTGCTTATTATGTGCCAAGGACTGTACCGAGCCCCAGGATAGATCCAGGGTAATCAGGTTGGATGCAGTCCCTGTCCCATAAGGGGCTCACTGTCCAAGAGGAAGGGGGAACAGAGATCGAATCCCTGTACTACAGGATGAGGAAACTGAGGCAGAGGGAAGTTAAGGGAACTTGGCCCAAGGTCACTCAGCGGGCAACAATTATAATGATAATTTTGGTATTTGTTAAGTGCCTGATATGTGCCAGGCACTGTACTAAGCACTGGGGTGGATACAAGCAAATCAGGTTGGACATGGTCCCTGTCCCACATGGAGATCACAGTCTCAATCCTCATTTTCCAGTTGAGGTAGCTGAGGCACAGTGGAGTAATGTGACTTGCCCAAGGTCACACAGAAGACAAGTGGCAGAGTGGGAATTAGAACCCATGATTTTCTGATCCCCAGGCCTGTGCTCTATCCACTACACCATGCTGTATTTCCTTACCCTATTTAGTGGGTACTGCACAAACCTGACTTTACAAAGCACCCACCTCTTTCGCCACGCGGAAGACGTTCTGCCTTCATGATATCTCTGCTTGGATGTCCCTCCGATACCTCAAACTTAACATGTCCAAAAGAGATCTTATCTTCCCACTCAAACCCTGTTCTCCCCATGACTTTCCCATCACTGTAGACGGCAACCCCATCCTTCCTGTCTCACAAACCCATAATCTTGGCTTTACCCTCCACTCGTCTCTCATTCAACCTACATATTCAATCTGTCACTAAATCCTGTCGGTTCATACCTCTAAAATCCACCCTTTCCTCTCCATTCCAAATGTCTACCACATTAATCCAAGCACTTATCCTACCCCTCCTTGATTACTGTATCAGCCTCCACGCTGACTTCCCTGCCTTCTGCCTCTCCCCATTCCAGGCCATACTTCACTCTGCTGCCTGCATCATTTTTCTACAAAAACATTCAATCCATGCTTCCCCACTCCTCAAGAACCTCCAGTAGTTGCCCAACCACCTTCGCATCAAAACAGAAACTCCTCACCAGTGGTTTTAAAGCAGTCCACCACCTTGCCCCCTCCTACCTCACCTCACTACTCTCCTACTACAACCCAGCCCACACGCTTTACTCCTCTAATGCCAACCTACTCACTGTATCTCAATCTCAACTATCTCACCGCCGACCTCTCACCCACGTCCTGCCTCTGGCCTGGAATGCCCTCCCTTTTCATATCAAACAGACGATCACTCTCCACACCTTCAAAACACTATTAAAGGCACCTCCTCCAAGAAGCCCTCCTTGACTAAGCCCTCATTTTCTCTTCTCTCACTCCCCTCTGTGTCACCCTTGAAATTGGATTTGCTTCCTTTATTCACCCCTCCCTTTGCCCCATAGCACTTTTGAACATATCCATAATTTCTTTATATTATTGTCTGCCTCCCTCTCTAGACTATAAGCTCATATTGGGCAGGGAACATTACTAACTCTGTTATATTGTATTCGCCCAACTGATTAATACAGTGCTCTGCACACAGTAAGTCCACAATAAATATGATTGATTGATTGAGGAAAAGGGGGATCTCAGCCCTAGATTATATGCTGATAATGCATACAAGATAGAAGATAATCAGGTTGGACACAGACCCTGTCCCACTTGGGGCTCAGAGTCTAATTAGGAGGGAGACCAGGTATTGAAACCCCATTTTACATTTGAGGAAACTGAGGCCCAGAGAAGTTGTGATTTACCTAATATCACATAGCAAGCAAGTGGCAGAGCTGGGATTAGAACCCAGGACCTCTGACTCTCAAGCCTGTGCTTTTTCCACTAGGTCACATTGCTTCTATGAAAACACTTCTTGAAAAGTATAGGGGCACATTTCATATTCACTCATAGTAATACCGAATCCAATAATTTTCTTACAAGTTTTTTACCCACTTAAAATGCAAAAAAAGGAAAATCTCTATATATTCAAAGAAAACTGTGCTCATATTAAAATATATGGAGAACAGGAAAGCCAAATGAACTCATTTTTAAAAGTACGATCACTAGAAATGCATAAATCATAAAAAGCAACACAATTCAACACATTTATCTACTTAAATTATGACAACTACTAACTACTAATCAATCAATAGTGCTTCCTGAGAGCTTAGTATATGCAGACCATTGAACTAGGCGCTTGGGAGAGCACAATACAACAGAATTAGCATACATGTTCCCTGCCCCGAATGAGCTTCTAGTCTAGAGAGGGTGACAGACATGAATATAAATAAATATGAAATGCCACTTATTCCCCCCTCCCTGCCCATCCCCCAACCATTCAGACTCAAGGGAAAGAGACCACTGGCGGAATTTGAAAATACCGCATAATGAGATGCATATGATGTCATTACGCATTACCGTGGGTACACAGAGTGATGTGATGATGTCATATGCTCCCTTTTGTGGGAAAACTCCACTTTCCCCTAACTTTAGAGCGTTTCCCTCCAAATCAAACCTGTTAAGAAGCTCCTTCTAGCTCTGACATGGAGAGTTTAGGATCTATTTATCACACCTTTCATTCATTCATTCCATCGTATTTACTGAACGCTTACTGTGTACAGAGCACTGTACTAAGCGGTTGGGAGAATACAATATAAACTCTAGGGCATTCTGGGCTTGGCCCCTAGTTAGTAGTAGTATTCATTCACTCTTTCATTCATTCAATTGTATTTACTGAGTGCTTACTGTGTGCAGAGCACTGTACTAAGTGCTTGGAAAGCACAATTCAGAAATAGAGACAATCCCTTCCCACACTGGGTTTACAATCTAGAAGGGGGGAGAGAAACATCAAAACAAGTAAACAGACATCAATATAAGTAAATAGAATTATAGATATATACACATCAGAACAAGGAAACAGGCATCAATATAAATAGAATTATAGATCTATTCAGATATATAAGTGCTGTGGGGAGAGGAAGGGGAGTAGAGCAAAGGGAGCAAGTTAAGGTGATGCGGAAGGGAGGGGGAGCTGAGGAAATGTGGGGCTTAGTCTGGGAAGGCCTCCTGGAGGAAGTGAGCCAGGAGTAGGGCTTTGAATGGGGTAATGTGATTGTTTGGTGGATTTGAGGATGGAGGGCCTTCCAGGCCAGAGGGAGGATGTGGGCAGGGTTCGATGGCCGGGTAGGCATGCTCAAAGTAGTAGGTTTGGCCTCCTCCTTTGCTCCAGAGCACTAAATTCATTGATCATATTTATTGAGTGCTTACTGTGTGCAAAGCACTCTACTAAGCACTAATCCCCACCCTGGAATCTTGGGACCACCAGCATGGGTTCCCAACCCCGAAATTCTACTGCAGGAGCTTCGACAGCTGAGGGAGATTCGGCCCTTGGACGTACAGGCTTCTGGTGCCAAGGCCAGGCCAGCTGGACCCGGGATGGTCCACGAGACATCCAGTTGGACAGCCACGCTAGCAAGCTCCAAAGGCTCAACGACCTAGCCAAACTGAATGACAGCAGGTTCCTCTGAGACTGTAAGCTCGTCGTGGGCAGGGAAGGTGTCTGTTTTTTGTTATACTGTACTCTCCAAAGTGCTTAGAATGGTGCTCTGCACATAGTAAGCGCTCAGTAAATATGATTGAATGAATGGAGTTCCTCACCCAGGACTGTACTAGGCACCCCGTGGATCAGGCTCTGTGAACATTGAAAGAAAGCCCAGAAGAGTCCCTCAGCCCATTAGGTGCCCCAAACAAAAAGAGAATAGATTCACTCAGAAGTTAGAGGTGTATCACTCTACAAAGAGCCCTCTGGGGTCAAAGATGGCTGTTACAAACGCAGGAATCTGAAGGAATTCTTTCCTTCCCAATCAATCAATGGTATCTATTTAGTGCTTACTACATGCAGAGCACTGCATTATGTGTTTGGGCGAGTACAATACAACAGAATTAGCAGACACCTTCCCTGCCCATAATGAGCTTACAGTCTAGAGGGGGAGAATGGAATTGATTGAACGCTCACGTTTTTCAAAGCACTAAGCGCTAGTCGCTGAGAGAACCTCGTGCTTCTCAGTTGTCCAGGTACAACTGGACAGATTTGGGGGTCACTGAGACCACCCATCTCCTCCCTCGATCCCTGTAAACTGCCTTTTTCGGCAGTCCTGTGTGGCTGGCCCTCGAACAGATCTGCCTAAACCAGTCTGACAAGGTGGACAAGAGAAAGAGAGAGAGGGAGAAAGAGAGAAGGGGGGAGGGAGATTTAAAACATACAGTCCACATAACCAGTTCGCTTCAGCAACTTACCCTGCAGAGGTCAACCGGTTGAGTGATCGATTGGGGGGCATGGGGTGGGGACGGGGGTGAGGAGGAAAGGGCCCGTCACCGGCTCAGAGGACCCCCGTAACCTCTCACTCCCAAGCTGACAGAATTTACTGACCCTTCGCACGAGCGGGAGAGGCCGAGGAGGAAGGAGGGACGAGGGGGAGAGAGGCGGAAGAGAGGCCGGGCTGGAACTCACACCCCTTCTCTTTTCTTCCCAAACTCAATCCAGATTTGCCTTAGGAAGGCTGAGCGAAGCTGACCACCTCCCCGCCCCAAACGAGCCCTTTCTTAAAGACGTAGCCTCCGCTTTTTCTTAGGAAAAAAGAAAACATCCTCTCCAATCAGAAAAATGAAAACCTCAGAGTCTTTGGGTCATTCACGAGAGCCGTGGAAAACTTGATCTCCTGTGCCACTTAGTCAGGCCCCATCGGAGAGCCGGCAAATCGAAGGCCTGGCGCCAGCATTCAAGATGCCCAAGGTAAAGTCCACATAGTTGGCAGAGGTAACGCACCACCCCTCCACCGTTGCCGCCTCTGCATTCCCCGAAATTCTGGTCTCTAAGGAAATAACTCCAAGGCCTGGAGTTCAGTAATATTAATAATAATAATGGTACTTGTTAAGTGCTTACTATGTACCAGGCACTATTCTAAACGCTGGGATAGCTCTAAATTAATCAGGTTGGACACAGTCCCTGTCCCACATGGAGCTCACCCTCTTAATCCCCACTTTCCAGATGAGGTAACTGAGGCTCAGAGAAATGAAGTGACTTGAGAAAGGTCACACAAGCAGACATGTGGTAGAACCAGGATTAGAACCCAGATCCTTCTGCCTCCCAGATGCATGCTCTGTCCACTAAGCCAGTTGCCCAAACAAGTTGCTTCCATGACTTCCAAACCATCTCCAAACTTAGGGTTGAACTGAGGAGAGGAAATACTAAGAAAAATCATAATGACTGTGGTAATTGTCAAGCACTTCTGTGTCAAGCACCATACTAAGAGCTGGTATGGATACAAGGCTCACAGTTCAATCAATCAATGGTATTTTCTGAGCACTTTCTGTGTACAGAGTACTGTACACAGCACAAGAGTACAACAGGGTTAGTAGGAACAATTGCTAGCCACAAGGAATTTACAATCTAGCAGGGGGGAGAATAGGTATTTTATCTTCATTGTATGGATAAGGAAACTGAAGTCCAGAGAAGTGAAGTGACTTGCCCTAGGTCATACAGCAGGCAAGTAATAATTAATAATAATAATTGTGGTATTTGTGAAGTACTTAATATGTGTCAAATGCTTTACTAAGCACTGGGATAGATAGAAGATCATCAGGTCCCACATGGGGCTCCCAGTCTAAGTAGGAGAGGGAAGAGGGATTGAATCTCCATTTAGCAGATGAGGAAACTGAGGCCCAGAGAAGTGAAGTAACTTGTCCAAGGTCATACAGCAAGTACGTGGTGGAGCTGAGATTAGAACCCAGATCCTCTGATTCCCGGGCCCATGCTCTTTCCACGAGACCACGCTGCTCAGTGAGAGCTTTGGTAATGACCCAATAGCAAGGAATTAGGAAAAGAAAGAAGCAGTGTTGTCTAGCGGATAGAGCACAGGCCTGTGAGTCAGGGGGACTTGGGTTCTGATCCCCTTTCCATCACTTGTCTGCTGTGTGACCTTGGGCAAGTCACTCCTCTTTTCTTGCCTCATTTACCTCACCTATAAAATGGGGGTTAAGACTAAGAGCCCCCTTGGGACAGGGGCTGTGTCCAACCTGATTATCTCATCTCTACCCTGGTGCTTAGTACAGTGCCTGGCACAAAGTAAGTGATTAATAAATACCATTAAAAAAAAAAAGAATAGGGGTCTATCTCCAGGGGAGGAACTCAAATCCCTTTACCTTGTCTGGTTTCCTTCTCTCCCCTTGGACCTCTGGCTCAACAGCCCAATTACCCGGTGATTCATTCATTCATTCATTCATTCATTCAGTTAATTGTATTTATTGAGCACTTACTTTTTGCAGAGCACTGTACTAAGCACTTGGAAAGTACAATTCAGCAACAAATAGAAACAATCCTTACCCAACAACGGGCTCACAGTCTAGAAGGTGGGAGACAGACAGCAAAACCAATAAATGGGCATCAATAACATCAATACAAATAAATAGAATTATAGATGTATACATATCATTGATAAACTAAATAGAATAATAACTATATACATATGAGGCAGACTCTGGGTGGGGGGCAGGGAGAGAGAATGTGCAGAAGGATGCCTCCCACCCTCCATATCCCAGGAGGAAGCCTTTCAGTCAGTGCTGATCAGGGCCCTATTCCTTTCACTCCATCTCAACCTCGCGGATTAATTTATAAGAGCCTGGCAGACCCACAGGTAATTTGGGAACTGTGAGTAAGAGCTCTCCAACC
Organism: Ornithorhynchus anatinus; assembly: GCF_004115215.2. Lineage (NCBI taxonomy): Eukaryota > Metazoa > Chordata > Mammalia > Monotremata > Ornithorhynchidae > Ornithorhynchus > Ornithorhynchus anatinus. The sequence continues at coordinate 17,161,373 of NC_041733.1, read as the reverse complement.
GATTGCAACCGTCACAAGGATTATCCAGAAAATCATGATGTCCAGGTTACTAAAGACAACTGAAATGTTTTTGAAAGCACTGCAAAATTCCATTACCCGCAAAGGTGATTTGACCTCTGCACGCTCTCTTTGGAAGTTAATGGAAGAAAGGGCTTCCCCAACTCTTGCCTCCCCTATCTTCTACTTTATTACTATTATTTATTACATTCGTTAACTGTTTACTATGAATCAAACTCTGCTCTAAACAATGGGGTAGATACAAGTTATCAAGTTAGAGGAGGTACAAGTTAGAGAAGCAATGTGGCCTAATGGATAGAGCCCGGGCCTGGGAGTCAGAAGAACTAGGTTTTAATGCCGGCCCTGCCACCTGTCTGCTGTGTGACTTTGGGCAGATCACTTAACTTCTCTGTGCTTCAGGTACTTTATCTGTAAAATGGGATAAAGACTGATTGCACTAGTTGGTACAGGGACTGTGCCCCACTTGCTTACTTCTGCCCCCCATTGCTTAGTAGAGTGCCTGGCACTTAATAGGTGCTTAACAAATACCATCTGAAGAAAAAAATCTGGTCAGACACAGTCCCTGTCCCACATGGGGCTCACAGTCTAGATAGGAGGGAGAACAAGTATTGAATCCCCCATTTCACAGGTGAGAAAACTGAGGCACAGAGAAGTTAAGTGACTCCCCTAAGTTCACACAGCAGGTTCCTTGGTGAGCCAGGATTACAACCCAGGTCAAAGCCTGTGCTCTTTCCACTAGACGACACTACTCCCAGGTTCCAGGATTGTGTCCCCCAGGACTCCTGCCTCTGTTTTCCCACAACCCCGTAGCTCGATTCTCTCCCGCCCAGTGCTTACCACTTTTAAAACATACTCACAGAGATTTCCAGTGGTCTTGTCCAAAGACTAGGGATCTCTATTCTCGTTGTCTGAAGGCTGTTAGCTTCTAAAATAGACTGTAAGGTCCTTGAGGGCAGGGATCATGTCTACCAATTCTTTTTATGCTCTCTCAAAGGCTTAGAACAGTGGTCTGTAAATGCAAAGTGCTCAATAAGTACCACTGTTTGAGTAGAGTACCGGGTGTTCAACCCCTCTCCAACTTGGGCTTTCAAGTCATCGGTCCGCTTCTAGGCCTCTTCCTCCTTTACTCGACAATCACCAAGCCTGCAGCTTCTTCCTTCTCCATATCTCCAACGGCTTCACCTTCCCCTGCCCTCTCTTCCCTAGACCCCAGGGAAAGCTTGAAAACATTTTGGGGAGAGTATGGAGGGAAAAGGGAGTGCAAAAAGGGGAGGGAGGAGCCAGAGAACACTATTTCCACAGGGCTAAAAAACAATTAAAGTAGACGGTGCGTTCTTCATCTGTAATCCAGTTGGTCACTGCAGGTTTTTTTATTTATTCGATTTAACTATATATAAGTGACTTTTTAAATCTCAGTTTCTCACCTGCTTGCTGCTGACTCATCCTCAGTATTTTTTATGGTATTGGTTAAGTGCTTACTATGGACCAGGCACTCTACTGAGCATGGGGACAGATACAAGCGAATCAGGTCGGACACAGTATAGGTCCCACGTGGGGCTTACAGTCTTCATCCCCATTTTTACAGATGGGGGAGCCGAGGCACGGAGAAGTGAAGTGACTGGCCCAAGGTCACACAGCAGACAAGTGGCAGAGTTGGGATTAGAACTCAGGTCCTTCTGATTCCCAACCATGTGCTTTTTTCTCTGGGCCATGCTACCTATTTAGTACATAGAATTTGCAGAGCGTTGTACCATGGACATGGGTACATACCATAAAAATAAAAGGCATGGTCCCTGCTTTCTTCTACTTTGCTTCTAGTCTCTCTCTGGAACTTTCCTTCTTAGAGGTATACTCTCTTAAGCATCTCTCCCTTTATAATAAATATTAATATATAATTTAAAAATTAATATATGATATAAACTATTTCAATTGCACTTGCAAGCTATCATCTCTAATAGTTGATTTAATAATAATAATGATGGTATTTGTTAAGCACTTACTACGTGCCTGGCACTGTACTAAGCGCGAGGGTGGATACAAGCAAATTGAGTTGGACACAGTCACTGTCCCATGTCTCAAGCACTTACTTGAGACATGTCTTAAGCATTTACTATGTACTAGGCACTCTACTGAGTGTGGGGATAGATACAAGAGAATCAGGTTGGACACAGTATAGATCCCACGTGGAACTCACAGTCTCAATCCCCATTTTACAGATGAGGTAACTGAGCCCCAGAGAAGTGAAGTGACTTGCCCAAGGTCACACAGCAGACATATGGCGGAGCTGGGATTAGAACCCACGCCCTTCTGACTCCCAGGCCCATGCTCTATCCACTCTACCATGCTGCTTCTCAAAGATACTTCTGAAAGTTGGTTGTCCTTCCCTGTTTTCTTCATCCTGTTATTCCCATTATTCTTTGTGCTTTCATCAGACTCCAGCATTGTCTAACATATCATTACTCAACTGCTTCTTTTATCCAGTTTTTTATCCGCAGATAATTGGGCTAGACCGTGATACCGGGATCTGTATCTCACATCTAGACTGCTCTAAATTTCTCCTCCCCCAGCCTCCCACCTTCCTAATCAGTTCAAAATACCGTATCTGTTGCTGAATTGTACATTCCAAGCACTTAGTACAGTGCTCTGCACATAGTAAGCACTCAATAAATACTACTGAATGAATGAAAATGTTTCTGGATAAATCATTATTCTTGTCCACTCCTTTGACCCACATTTCTCTCCATATTCCCTCCCTATTCTTCCATCTAATCTCCTGGCTCTAACCCAGCAAGCCAAACATTTATTCATTCATTAAATCGTATTTATTGAGCACTTACCGTATGCAGAGCGCTGTACAACACACGTGGGAGAGTACAATACAACAATAAACAGATAAAAACATTGGATCTAAGCCCTAGCCACCTACCCTGGTTTTGTCATGGGCTCCCAAAACAACTGGAGACGGGAAACGAAGGCTTCTGGAAGAACAGCCCCGAGGTAACTTTCAGTAGGGAACAGATCTTTGCAAGACAGTCGATTTCCACTAACAGCTGGATCCTCTCTTCTGCGGGATTGGGGTGCTAATTTGATTTAGTTAATTAGTTATGGTATTTGTTAAATGCTTATATATGGCAAGCACTGCAGTAAGCATGGGGTGGATACAAGTTAATCAGGTCAGATACAGACGCTGTCTCGCAAGAGGATCAGGTTCTAAGTAATGCGCAAACCACTTTTAAAGGGAAGCCAAGATGTCCTCTCGATCCTCCTCTCCCCCCCTAGAGCTGCTACTGTAAAGGAAGCCTGCCTCTCCTGCCTCGGAATATCGTGACTCTCATCCCTCTGCCTGGGAATGTTCTTCTCTGTGTGTAGAAATGGTAGTGCTTAGCAAAGTACTCTGCAGCTTGTAAGCGCTCCGCGAACACCAACCGATTACTTGACTCAGTCTGAGTCTTGTTACTGTAGCCATATTGGGACAGCCAACCGGGAAGGGGTAGGTGAGAATCTCTGGAGTAGAACCCAAAGAGAAGCAGCATGGCGTGCGTAGTGGATAGAGCACGTGTTTGGGAGTCAGAAGGACCTGGGTTCTAATCCTGGCTCCATCATGCGTCTGCCGTGTGCTCTGCACACAGTAGGTGCTGAATGAATACCACTGAATGAATGACCTTGGGCAAGTCACTCAACTTCTCTGTGCCTCAGTAGCCTCATCTTTAAAAAGGGGGATTAAGACTGTGAGTCCCCCATGGGACAACTTGATTACGTTGTATAATAATGTTGGTATTTGTTAAGCGCTTACTATGTGCCGAGTTCTACCCCAGCACTTAGAACAGTGCTTGGCACATAGAAAGCGCTTAACAAAAAATCATCATTATTATTATTATTCTCTGTGCCTCAGTAACCTCATCTGTAAAATGGGGATTAAGACTTTGGGCCTCTTGTAGGAGAGGGAATGTGTCCCATCTGATTAGCTCGTACCTATCCCCGTGCTGAGAACAGTGCTTGACACATAGTAAGTGCTTAACAAATACCAGCATCATCATCATCATCATCAACCCAGGTCCTTCTGACTCCTAGGCCCATGCTCTATCCACTAGGGCTTGCAGTGTCTCTTAGTAGCATTTACTAAGCACTACTGTGAGCAGTGTACTGTACTAAACACTGCCCACGCTGAGGCATCTTCTTTCTTTCCCCTATTAGGCTTTCAGATCTGAGGACTTCTAATGTCGTGAAACAAGGGGACCGAAGCGAAAACAGCGCCCGGAGCTACAAACAACAAACACAACAGCACGGGGAAGGACAATCTATGTGAGGTCTGCCCTCTCCTTGAGGGCAGACATCATGCCTTTTAACTCTATTGCACTCTCCCAACCGCTTAGCATAGTGCTCTGCACCAGAGTCATCACACAGTCAATGCTACTGATTGATCGTGGGTTCCCCAGTGGCCTTTGCACTTACCCATGGGTGAATTTCACCGTCAGCGGCGTCTTCTTCCAGCCCCAAGGATAATCACCTATTAAATGTCCTTCTAGAAAGGTCACTCCTGTAAACAGGAAGCCGGGAGTTTCCTTGGAGAGGATTATGGATTTCCGCAGTGCTAAGGAGCTCCGTACAGTTGCCAAATCGATCACCACCTGGGAACTGCGAAGTTGGAAAACCCTTCCATCCGCAATTCCAGCACTCGGGACAGATTCCCGGAGTCCAGAACCCGAACGACTTATTATTAGCAACCGGGGAGGCGGGCAGGGAAGCCCTACTAAACTTAATCATACACTACATTGGATTCCTGAGCTAAAAATACACAGAACGCATTGTTAAAACCAAAGATAACCCCAACCCCTCCAGGTCAGGACGTCGGTATTTTTTTTATGAAATGTCAAAAATGTTGATTTAGGGTGTGCTCTCCTTTGTTCGATGGGAAGGGCGACTCTCCATCGTAGGACATCCCCAGATATCCCAATCCCAGCAAGATATCCTAATGTCAGTCATGGAAAGAATAGTCTGAGTCCCCAGTTGGTATTTGTCCAAGGTGGGCTTCTCTGTTTGTGTTGTAGTGCCTCCTGCTGGAAGAAGTTCCCAGAGCCATCGCAGTATCTGTTAGGCGCTTACTATGTGCCAGGCACTGTACTAAGCGCTGGGATGGAGTCAAGCAAATCAGGTTGGACACCGTCCCTGGCCCACGTGGGGCTCACAGTCTCAATACTCAATTTACAGATGAGGTAACTGAGGCGCAGAAAAGTGAAGCGATTAGCCCAAGCCCACACGGCAGAGAAGTGGTGGAGTGGGATTAGAACCCACGACCTTCTGACTCCCAGACCCACAGTCTATCCAGTGCTCCACGTTAAGGGCTTATTATGTGCCAGACACTGTACGAAGCACTGGAGTAGGTACAAGATAATCGGGTGGGAAAGTTTCAACCCCCATTATCTAGAATGCCTGGGACCTAGGCCAATTAATAGTATTCATGGAGCACTTACTGTGTGCAAAGCACTGTGCTAAGTGCTTGGGGGAATACAATACAGTTGGTAGACATGATCCCAACTCACATGGACCTTACATCCAGATACCTGGATATTACGGGTATTTGTCCAGAGTCCCACTCTGTCAAGTCCCAAGCTCTGTCACTTGTCTGCTGTGTGACCTTGGGCAAGTCACTTCACTTCTAGGGCTTCAGTTACCTCATCTGCCAAATGGGGATTGCGACTGTGAGCCCCACATGGGACAGGGACTGTGTCCAACCTTATTTGCTTGTATCCAGCTCTTAATACAGTGCCTGGCACATAGTAAGCACTTAACAAATACCAGAATTATTATTATTATTATTGTAGTGGAAAGCCTCCAGCTGGCGAGAGACAGGATCAGAGATGGGAAATCCAGGTTCTGAGAAGTTTGTTGTTGTTGTCTTGTTCTAATGTTATTTGTTATGCACTTACTATGTGGCAGGAACTGTACTAAGCACCGGGGTAGATACGAGCTAATCAGGTTGGACACAGTCCCTGTCCCCCATGAGGCTCACAGTCCCGTTTTACAGATGAGGTAACTGAGGCACAGAGAAGCTAAGTGTCTTGTCCAAGGTCACACAGACACAGAAGATGAGTCACAGAGTTGGGATTAGATCCCAGGTCCTCTGAATCTCAGGCCAATGCGCTATCCACTAGACCACACTGCTTCTCTCTTTAAGTCTGACGGAAGAACCCCTTCTCTCCCCTCCAACACACGCGCACACGTTCACACTCACAAGGGAGCTGTCAGAGCATCTTAAAATTAGTGCCAGAGAATTAGGAGAGAGTGTACAGTGGTGGGAGACAACTAAGGGAGACCCTCCTATCCTGGATGAAATTTTCCTGGATGGGGAGTACGGCTAAAGGAGCTCAATAGTTGACATGTCTACCACCTCTATTATACTGTACTCTCCCAAGCACTGAGTACGGTGCTCCACACAGAGAAAGCACTCAGTAAATAATAATGTTGGTATTTGTTAAGCGCTTACTATGTGCAGAGCACTGTTCTAAGCGCTGGGGGAGATACAGAGTAATTGGGTTGTCCCACGTGAGGCTCACAGTTAATCCCCATTATACAGATGAGGTCACTGAGGCCCAGAGAAGTTAAGTGACTTGCCCGCAGTCACACAGCTGACAAGTGGCAGAGCCGGGAGTCGAACCCATGACCCCTGACTCCCAAGCCTGGGCTCTTTGCACTGAGCCACGCTGCTTCCCCTAAGCACTGGGGAAAGATACAAGGTGAACAAATTGTCCCATGTGGGGCTTACAGTCTTAATCCCCATTTTACAGATGAGGTAACTGAGGCACAGAGAAGTAAAGTGACTTGCCCAAAGTCACACAGCTGACAACTGGCAGAGCCAAGACTCTTTCCACTGAGCCACGCTGCTTCCCCCGACTAAATACCACTGACTGATTGATGTTCCAGTCTTCCAGCCACACGGCTCTGGCGCCTCAGGGATCCCTGGCCACCCGCCTCGGCCCTCTCCGTACCAGGGGTGCGACGTGGTGGGAAGCTGCTCCTTGTGGTTTCCTGAATCTGCCATCTGGTCAGGAGTAAGATTTCCCTCATCCCCTTACCCACGAGCCCCTGGAAGATGACCTGCATCTCCCTCTTACGGAGAGCGGGACAGAGCCGTGACGAGAAATGGGACAACGGCCGTCGGAGCGGGGAGGGACTATCTGCTTGGCCATTTCACCGGGAGACCGTTTTTCCAAGATTCGAGCGTCCTTTCCAATTTCTCGTTCGGAAGCCGCGTCGCCCGTTGCTGGCTATTTTTAGCAGCTCTGTCACTGTCAGTGTAAAGACGCCGCCGGTTTTCATCCCGTACCCAACCCACCGATCCACTGGCAGCCGCACAGAGCTACTATAAGTCGGTAAGTAAAAGGTCATTAACAGCAGCTCCTGTGAATCATTTCCTGAAAGCATGAATTTTGGTTTACAGTTTTAATCTGCCTCCAAACGGAGAGGGCTCGGTGAAAACAGGGAGGATTGAAACCAACGCTAGCCCTTGAAAGCTATTTTTAAACCAAGTAAGATTTCTCATCGCATTTCCCAGTTGATGACTTCCTGGAAGACGGTAAAATGTTCACTGGGGCTAGGGCAGAAGCACGGGGTCCTCATTGGCCAAAAGAATCAGAGGAGCCGGAGGGCAGGAATGGAAAAATTAAACAGAAATATCAACAGCTTCATCAATCCTGGATCTTCACCACCTCTTTTAAACTCAGATGAATCTGTAAACCCCCAAATGGGATGTGTAATAATCCCAGTTGTGAATGGTCAGCAGTGTCCTCGAAATTCATTCACACATTAGTTCTTATTGAGCACTTATTTTTTGCACTGTACTGAGCGCTTGGGAGAGTACAGTATAACGATAAACGGACATATTCCCCACCCACATCGAGTTTACAGTCTAGAGGACAGCAGACACTGTACTAAGTGCATTATCCCGGCCCTGCCACTTGCCAACTGTGTGACTGTGGGCAAGTCACTTCACTTCTCTGTGCCTCAGTGACCTCATCTGCAAAATGGGGATGAAGACTGTGAGCCTCACGTGGGACAACCGGATTACCCTGTATCTACCCCAGCTCTTAGAACAGTGCTCTGCACATAGTAAGCGCTTAACAAATACCAACGTTATTATTATCTGCAGTAGTAAGAGTATTGGTTGAGCTCTTATTAGGTGCAGAGCACTGTACTAAATGCCTGGTAGAGAACAACTCAATAGGGTTTGATGGACACGATCCCTGCCCTCAGAGATCAATCATTAATCGACTACTGGCATTTATTGAGTACTTACTATGTGCAGAGCAGTAAGTAAGGTTTTGAAGGAGGGGAGAATAATTGTCTGTTAGACGTGAGAGGGGAGGGAGATCCAGGCCAGAGGCAGGCAAGAGGTCGGTGACAAGATAGACAAGATTGAGGTATAGAGAGAAGGTCGGCATTAGAGCGGCAAAGGATGGAGGCTGGGTTGTAGTAGAAGAGTAGTGAGGTGAGGTAGGAGGGGGCAAGGCGGTGGGCTGCTTTAAAAAATAATAATGTGGGTATTTGTTAAGCGCTTACTATGTGTAGAGCACTGTTCTAAGCGCTGGGGGAGATTCAGGGTCATCAGGTTGTCCCACATGAGGCTCACAGTTAATCCCCATTTTACAGGTGAGGTCACTGAGGCACAGAGAAGTGAAGTGACTTGCCCAAAGTCACACAGCTGACGAGCGGCAGATCCGGGATTCGAACTCATGACCTCTGACTCCCAAGCCTATGCTCTTTCCACTGAGCCACGCTGCTTCTCTAAAGCTAATGGTGAGGAGTTTCAGTTTGATGCAGAGGTGGATGGGCAACCCCTGGAGCTTCTTGAGGAGTGGAGAAACATGTCCTGAATGATTTGTAGAAAAATGACCCGGGCAGCCAAGTACGGACTGAAGGGGAGAGACAGGAAGCTGGGAGGTCAGCAAGGAGGCTGATACAGACCACTGTTCTAAGCGCTTAGGAGAGTACCATACCACAGAAATAGCAGACACCTTCCCTGCGCATAACGAGCTTACGGGCTAGAGGGATCTTAGGATCCAGAATACAAATGCCCCCTCCTCTCCCTTGCACGCAGAGAGAGGTGCTGTCAAAGGCCGACTACAGAGATGATAATAATAATGATGGTATTTATTAAGCGCTTACTATGTGCGAAGCACTGTTCTAAGCGCTAGGGTAGATACAGAGTAATCAGGTTGTCCCACATGAGGCTCACAGTCTTCATCCCCATTTTACAGATGAGGGAACTGAGGCCCAGAGAAGTGAAGCGACTTGCCCACAGCCACACAGCTGACAAGTGGCAGAGTTGGGATTCGAACCCATGACCTCTGACTCCCAAGCCCGGGCTCTTTCCACTGGGCCACGCTGCTTCCCCTAAGCACCGGGGAAAGATACAAGGTGAACAAATTGTCCCACGTGGGGCTCACAGTCTTAATCCCCATTTTACAGATGAGGTAACTGAGGCACAGAGAAGTAAAGTGACAACTGGCGGAGCTGGGATTAGAACCCATGACCTCTGTCTCCCAAGCCCGGGCTCTTTCCACTGAGCCACGTTGCCTCTCTATGATATAACGGACATATCATTATGTGTCCTTGCCCAAAACAAGCTTACAGTCTAGAGGGGGATCCCTAGTTTGCTTTTCTTCCTCCAAAAGTCAATAAAAGACAGAATCCTGGACTGGACAGAGGGCGATGGCCTGACCTGGTTTGGCCTTATTTATGCTTTGGTTGGGTTCATTAGCCCTCAAGAAACCTGAGACCCTTGGTGCCGCTTCCTGATTGGCCCGGGGGGGCTACTGGATTGACAGCTGCCACCCAGGGGTTCTGGAGGCTTTGCAATACCCCTACTCAACCTGTCCGTTAGTCCGCCTGAACCCTGAGAGTCGATCCGAGGCCCTCCCCGAGATGGCAGCGTGGGGGTAAGGGAGAAAAACGTGGGGAGAGGAGAGTTTTTGGTGATGCCAGGCTTCCTGAGGTAGGTTTGGATCCAGGTTGAGTGGCCCACCATTCCCCAAATGTTAGCTGACAAATTCTGTCCTGGAAAATTGCCTGGAAAAGATACCCATGAAAACAATAATAATAATGATAATTGTAGTATTTGTTAAGCACTTATTATGTGCCAGGCACCGTACTAAGCACTGGGATAGATTCAAGATAGTCGGGTTGGACACAGTCCCTTTACCACACAGGGCTCACAGTCTTATCCCCATTTTACAGTTGAGGTAACTGAGGTACAGGGAAGTGAGGTTCATTCATTCATTCATTCGATAGTACTGATCGAGCGCTTACTATGTGCAGAGCATTGTACTAAGGGCTTAGAATTTACAATTCGGCAACAGATAGAGACAATCCCCGCCCAGTGACGGGCTCACAGTTTAATCGGGGACTTGCCCGAGGTCACACAGCGGACGAGTGGCGGGGCCGGGATTAGAACCCGCGATCGTCTGACTCCCAGGTCCGTGTTCTATCCGCTACTCGATGCCGCTTCTCAAAGACATACCGAAAATGAGGTCCCGCCAGTAACGCCACTTCATCCTCACCTTGGTGTTGTGGGGAGTGATTTAAAATCACTAATGTAAGGTGCTCTGGCAATAAAAGTGCCCGGTTGAAAACTCCTATCTAGACTGTAAGCTCCTTCTGGGCAGGAAACCTGACTGCTAATTCTGTTGCGATGTACTCTCCCGAGCGATCCGTCGACCAGCTTCGAGCGCAACGTCCCGCCCATAGTAAGCACTGCTGCTGCTCTCCGAAGCCCCGAGCACTTCCAGATGAGTGTATTTATCTCTGAGACCGAAGACCACCCTGTGTTCACCCTCTCACCACCCCCTCCGCTGCAGGACATGAGAGAGGAGAGTTGGCCAACCTTGAGTAATCGGCAAATGGAGGTGAAGCTCCAGAGCCGATCGAGCAGCGGGCTCTAGAACGAGCACAGGCTCGGGAGTCCGAGGACCTGGGTTCCGATCTCGGCTCCGCCGCGTGTCTGCTGGGTGACCCTGAGCAAATCTCTGTGGCTCCGCTACCTCATCCGTCAAATGGCGACTAAGAGTGTGAGACAATGCGACGGTGCTCTGCACGTAATAATGTTGGTATGTGTTAAGCGCTTACTATGTGCAGAGCACTGTTCTGAGCGCTGGGATAGATACAGGGTCATCGGGTTGGCCCACGTCTCACAGTTTCAAATCCCCATTTTACAGATGAGGGAACTGAGGCCCGGAGAAGTTAAGTGACTTGCCCACAGTCACACAGCTGCCAAGTGCACTAAGGAAATATCACCGATTGCGAATGACAGAGACGATGTCCAATCTCGTTATCTTGTATCTACCCCAGGGTTTAGTACAGTGCCTCGCAAGTAGCAAGCGCTTAGGAAATACCATTTAAAAAGGCATTAAAACAAGCTCCCCATGCAAGATCTTCACCTCTAGAGGGCCACAGCCGATCACACTCAATTCTCCGTGGAACTTTCCCAAATCCCCAGCCATCCAGCCCCAGCCCCTCTGGTCAAATCGAGTCAGGAAACAGATTAAAACTCCTAATCTAGCACTAAGGGCCCAATTTAGAACTAGTTCAGCCCTCCTTGGGGGCTTCATTGGGACTGAGTCAGTGGAAAGAGCCCGGGCTTGGGAGTCAGAAATCATGGGTTCGAATTCCGGCTCTGCCACCTGTCAGCTGGGTGACGAAGGGCAAGTCACTTCACTTCTCTGGGCCTCAGTTACCTCATCTGTAAAATGGGGTTTAAGACTGTGAGCCTCACTTGGGATAACCTGATTACCTTGTATCTACCCCAGCAGTTAGAACAGTGCTCTGCACATAGTAAGCGCTTAACCAATACCAACGTTGTTTATAATTATTCTCTTACTACCACCCAGCCTGACCACCTCACTCCTCTAATGCCAACCTTCTCAATGGGCCTCGATTTCATCCTCTCACCCACGTCCTGCCACGTCTGGAACACCCTCCCTCCTCAAATCCAACAGGCAATAACTCTCCCCCGCTTCGAAACCTTATTGAAGGCACATCTCCCCCGAGAGGCCTTCCCCGACTAAGCCCTCATTTCTTCTTCTCCCTTTGGCGTCTATCGATTTGCTCCCTTTATTCATCCCTTCTCCCAGCCCCACAGCGCTTATGTCCAAATCTGTAATTTATACATTTATATTAATGCCTGTCTCCCACTGTAGACTGTAAGCTCATAGTGAGCAGGGAATGTGTCTGTTACACTGTCATATTGTACTCTCTCTCCCAAGCGTTTAGTGTAGTGCTCTGCCCAAAGTAAGCACTCAATAAATTCGATCGACAGACTGACTGACTCTTCGAGTCTGCCCCTCCCAGGTCCCGGTTCAGTCAGGAGCCTTTCAAACTTGAGCCGTCTTCGGCACGGACTCCGGGCTCTCTCCGGGCCCAACGGATCCCCTGAACCGGTCTGGTCACTGCCTAATAAGACTCCAGTGACCTGCAAGAGTTAACGACCTCCCCTCTGGCCACTGTGCTTCTGGAGCCTGGCAGAGGCTGCTCGGATTCACGGCTTCCTGAAAAACCATCTGCCAGGAGGCTTACAGAAAGTCTCTGTTTCTCAAAGATTCAGCCGGTCGGCCAGCTTCTCCTCAGGCTACAGGAGGGAAGGTTGCCAGGGGTTGCCTTGGGTGCTCTGCCTCTGAGAATTCCTGTGGCCACCGTCTTCTGATATCTGCCGGCTGGGTGAGAAATCAAAGCATGTAAGAAGCACTCACTAAATATGACTGAATGAATGAATGAATGGCAAACGGCATGGCCTAATGGATAGAGCACTGGCCAGGGAGTCAGAAGGACATGGGTTCTAATTCTGACTCCGCCACTTGTCTACTGTGGGACTTTGGACAAGTCACTTCCGTTCTCTGAGCCTCCGTTCCCTCGTTTGTGAAATAGGGATTAAGACTGTGAGCCCCATGTGGGATGTGAGCTGAGCACTGGGGTGGATAGAAGCAAATCACACTGGACACAGTCCCTCTCTCATGTGGGGCTCCCGGTCTTAATCCCCATTTTACAGATGAGGGAACTGAGGCCCAGAGAAGCGAAGTGACTTACCCAAGGTCACACAGAAGACAAGTGGCGGACCGGGTTTAGAAAGCATGACCTTCTGACTCCCAGACCTGTGCTCGGGGTCAGCCGGGCTTCACCTGGCACCTCTGTTAGCAGCCAAACATTTAGGGGAGCAGGGAATGTGTCTTTTTGTAGTCGTACTCTCCCCAGCGTTTAATTCACTGCTCTGCACACGCTAAGCACTCAGTAAATACGATCGAATGAATGAAGGCAGCCAGGAGTCGAACCCCGTCCTCTCAATCCTGATACCTGCCCTGCAACGATCAATCGACTGTGAGGCTTAAATTTGCTCATGAAACTAGCTTCCTCACAATTCCTCCTTTGTCCATTACAGTTCAGACTTGCGCCGCCACAGATAGATTACGGGTAGATAAATCCCAATTACAGACAGGGGCAGCGGGTTCCTCTCTGCCCTAGATCCCATGTGCCACGCGGCAGATACAACAGTTCAAGCCAACGGCCGGCTGGTTTGGGTTGAACCCAGGGCGGCCTCGGGTGAGTACAGGCACATGGACGTGAGCCCCCTTGACCAGCGTGGCCTGGTAGATAGAGCCAGGGCTTGAGAGTCAGAAAGACCTGGGTTCTAATCCCTGTTCTGCCACTTGTCCGCTCTGGGACCTTGGGAAAGTCACTTCACTTCTCTGGGCCTCAGTTCCCTCATCTGTAAAATGGGAATTAAAACTCTGAACCCCACGTGGAACTGTATCCAACCCTCATTCAAACCTATTTACCGAGCGCTTACAGTGAGTAGAGCACTGTACGAATCACTCGGGAGAATACAATATAAAAATAAACAGACACATGCCCATCCCACAGCAAGCTTAGATTCTAGAGCGGGAGCAGACATTAATATAAATAAATAAATTACAGGTACGTACTTAAGTGCCGTGGGACTGGGAAGGGGCATGAATAAAGGGAGCGCTTATATCAATCTCAACACTTAGTACAGTGTCTGGCACAGAGTAAGTGCTTAACAAATACCACACTTATTATCATCATCGTTATTATTATTAAATGTATACAGTACCTTCTGCCGGGGAGCCGTCCAAAGGCACGTGACTGAACTGATCCGCCGACAAATGCATCCCCGTCCCCGTGGCTACTGCCGACTGAGCCCCCGGGCCTACAAGACCCTGCCGACCCTCCTCCGGGGGTGGGGGATTCAGGTCCGCATCTTTTGGACGTCTGAAGACATTACGAACCCGGCCCACCCCAGGGAGGCTGCCCAAAGAAGGGCCAGCGAACCAAGGCATTGAAGAGCGAGCGAGAGAGAGAAAGAGAGAGGGAGCTTGATTCTTCCCTACATACTCGACCCATTCAGCTCATTGTCCTGGGAAAGAATTTGCCAGCCAATTTGGGCTAAATTCCCACTTTGTGCCCCCAACCATCGCCTTGTGTGTGCGGGCATGGGTAGGAACGTGTGGGCGGCGTGCCAGTGAGGATGCTGTGCTTGGTACTTTATGGACGAGAAATGTGAACCATTTGTGCTGGAGGAGGCCCGGTGGAGATAATCATTTCACAGAGGAAATAAAGTTACACTATGCCGGCAGTCTGGCCGAGGCAGAGAGCCTCTGAGCTCGATACACGCAGGTGCAGGCAGCCTGGAAGCACACTGTGCCTCTGCCATCTACTAATGGAGAAAAGAGAAGCAGCGTGGCCTAGCGGATAGAGTGGAAGGGCCTGGGTTCTGATCCTGGCTCCACCACTTGTCTGCTGTGTCATGTTGGGCTAGTTGCTTCTCTGGACCTCGGTTAAGAGTAAGAAGGTCATGGCTCTGCCACTTGTCTGCTGTGGGACCTTGAGCAAATCACTTCACTTCTCTGGGCCTTAGTTACCTCATCTGTAAAATGTGTGTGCAAAGCACTGTCCTAAAAGCTTGGGGGAGTACCATATTGGCTACCTCAGTTCATCTGCCAGCCTTCCAGAGGATACGCCTGCCTTTACGATTCTGTTTTCCATCCATCCGTTAATCCGTGCATCATTAGATCACACGCTACCGTCAACCCCTCAGTCGTATTCACCGAGCGCTTCCTGGGTGCCAATCCAGCGTACTAAGTGCCTAGTATCAAGGTTCGGCAACAGCTTTCTGAACTGCTAATGATTCTGTTCTTGGCCTGCATTTTGGATTTCCCCGGTGCCTGCCGGTCCATGACCACTAATCAGTCAATTTGCTTAATCAACTACCAGGGCCGTGGTCTACTTGTGCGGGATTCAGTGTCAATCTTTGGCACGGGACCAACTCTGTAAAGTGATTTACAGCCATAGATACAGCCTCCAAGTATCTTCTCTTCGCGAGCAATCAGTAGCTCCCAGAATCTCCCAGATGTCTGACTAGAGACTCTTGAAGCTATTCATAGCCTAGCAAGTGGAAAGAGTTGTCCAAGAAGGGTAATCTAACACTAAATTCTTCAATGCATAGAAATCACTGAACAGCCCTGCTTTTCACCCCTTGTGATGTGATTAACTTCCCCACATCACACACATGGTTAGATCTCTGCCTCCTCTAGACTGTAAGTTCGTTGCGGGCAGGGAATGGGTCTGTTCATTGTTATACTGTATTCTCCCGAGTGCTTAGTACAGTTCTCTGAAACAACAAGTTCTCAATATGAATGACTGACTGACTGTGAGCTCCTTGTGGGCAGGGAACATGTCTCTGTTGCATAGTGCTGAAAGCTCACCTCCTCCAGGAGGCCTTCCCAGACTAAGCCCCTTTTCCTTTGCTCCTCCTCCCCTCCCCATCGCCCCGACTCCCTCCCTCTGCTCTACCCCGCTCTCCGCCCCACAGCACTTGTGGATATATGTACGTATTTATTATTCTATTCATTTTATTAAGGATGTGTATATATCTCTAATTCTGTTTATTTATATTGATGCTACTGATGCCTGTTTACTTATTTTGATGTCTGTCTCCCTCCTTCTAGACTGTGAACCCATTGTTGGGTAGGGATTGTCTCTTTTGTTCAATTGCACTTTCCAAGCGCTTAGTACAGTGCTCTGCACACAGTAAGCACTCAATAAATCCGATCGAACGAATGAATAGCGCTCTCCCAAGGGTTTAGTACAGTGGTCTGCACATAGTAAACGCTTCCTAAATACCATTAACCGATTGATTCTTGGAGCAAAGACTTGCACAGTAAAGACCAGAGCCCAGGTCTACCACTGGTGCCAGTTATTTTGTTTTGCTAGTTTTTCTAATGGTATTTGTTAGACGTTTGCTATGTGTCAAACACTGTTCTAAGTGCTGGGGTAGGTGCATGTTAATTAGGTCGGACTCAGTCCCTGTCCCACACGGGTCTCACCGTCTAAGGAAGAACAGGCCAGTTGCTTTCATAGGATCCCTCGCTCATTTCTTTCCCTTAACCTAAAAAAAGTGTTCAAAATTAAATGGCTGCTCTGTGGGAAAGTTTCTTTGGGAATTTCCCATGCCTTTGACCACAGCTTTATGGCATGGATGTGACTCAACTCTATCCTTCAAAACACGGCTGTTGCCTCTGTATGTAATAAAAAGAGAAGGCAGAGGGAGAAAGGGCTCTGCTAAAGTTTCAAATGCAAACCCCCGTGGCGTGGCCTAGTGGACAGAACACGGGCCTGGGAGTCAGAAGGACCTGGGTTCTAATCCCGGCTCCGTCACTTGTCCGCTGTGTGACCTTGGGCAACTCACTTCGCTTTGACTCAGTTTCCTCATCTGTAAAATGAGGATTAAGATCGTAAATCCCACGTGGGACACGGACTGTGTCCAACCTGACTAGTTTTCTCTTCCCCAGCCCTTAGAACAGTTCCTGGAACATCGAAAGTGCTTAACAAATACCATTAAAAAAATTGTAATCATCCCCAGCTCTCATGTTTACATATGTACTCAATTATTTATTTAGGGAAGCAGTGAAGCCTAGTGGATAGAGCGTGCAGCTGGGAGCCGGAAAGACCCTCATCCTAATCCCGGCTCTGCCACTTGTCTGCTGGGTGACCTTGGACAAGTCACTTCCCTTCTCTGTGCATTTCTCCATGCCTCAGTTACCTCATCTGGAAAATGAGGATTAAGACTGTGAGCCCCATATGAGACAGGGACTGTGCTAACCCCAATTCGCTTATTTCCACTCAGCATTTAGACTAATTCCTGGCACATAATAAATGCTTAACAAATAACCACAATTATTATCGGGCCTACTAAATGGCAAATTGAAAACGGTCACAGCATTTGTTGGCATCTCTATTCCGTAAGCTCGTTGTTGGCAGGGAACACGTCTATCAACTCTGTTGTATTGCATCTACCGACTCTGTTGTATTGCACTATCCCAAGCGCTTAGTGCAGTGCTCTGCACACACAGGAGGTGCTCAATAAACACCACTGATCGACTGATTACTCTTAACCAACCTGGAGTTGTTTGGCTTGTTGTACTCGAGGAAAGAATCTACTAATACCAAAGGGAATGGTCACTCAATTCACCATGGATTGAAACTACCTCAGCATTCAGTTCCATGCTTTGCACAGATTAATCATTTAATAAATACCACGATAGCAATTCTTATTATCCCGTGACCTGAAATGTCCTCTGACTGGATCCTATAGGCTGTCACAAGTATATATGCCGATACGGGATGATGATAATAATCATGGTATTTGTTTCGTGCTTACTATGTGCCAGGCAATATTCTAAATACCGGGGTAGATACGAGCAAATCAGGTTGTATCCAGTCCCTGCCCCACATCCCCATTTCCCAGATGAGGAAACTGAGGCCCAGAGAAGTGAAGTGACTTTCCCAAGGTCACGCAGCAGATAAGTGGAGGAGCCGGGATTAGGACCCAGGTCTTTTTGACTCCCAGGCTTCGGTTTGAGTTTGCACCTGGAAGTTTCAAGTTCAAACAGCCAATCCTACCCATAAAAGCTCTTTTATATACACCCTCCACCCCCAACTCAGACTCAGCCAGTGGCAGTCCTGGAACTCTGTAGAAACACCAGGCAGCGAGACCTAGTGGATCGAGCACGGGCCTGCGAGTCAGAAGGACCTGGATTCTAATCCCAGCTCCACCACTCATCTGTTGTGTGGCCATGGGCAGATAACTTCCCTTCTCTGGGCCTCTGTTACCACGTCTGTAAAACTGGAAAGAAAACTGAGAGCCCCATGTGTTCAACCTGTCTTGTATTTACCCCAGTGCTTAGTACAGTGCCTGGCACATAGTGAGCACTTAATGGATACCAAAAAAAAAAAAAAGAGATCATAACCTCGACACCAGCTGGGCTGATGCCGGAGACGGAGTCATCTGTATTTTTCATTTCCTTCTTTGCTTTGACCCAGAGCTGTTTCCTTACAGATGCGGCAGTGTATGACTCGCTAGTAAATGAAACTCTAAACAATTTACAATTCCACAGCTGCCAGTGTAAACACACAGAGGTTAGAGCTAGAGTTCAGGCTTTCCTGGCAGAAATGCCCGGGTCACATTGCAAACCAAAGCAGTCAATGCCGATCCTGCAAGTCGCCATGTCTTTGCAAGCCTCGTGCCTCCGGGAAGCAGTGTGGTCTGGTGGATAGAGCCTGGGCCTGGGAGTCAGAAGGACCTGGGTTTTAATCCCGGCACCACCACTTGCCTGCTGTGGGACCTTGGGCAGATCATTTCTCTGTGCCTCAGTGACCTCATCTGTAAAGTGGGGATTAAGAGCCCCATGAGGGACAGGGACTGCGTCCACCAGATGACCTTGTATCCACCCCAGAGCTTAGAACAGTGCTTGAGACATAGTAAGCGCTTAACAAATATTATAATTATTATTATGTTAGAGATTGTTCAACACAGGGCTGTAGTTTCCTCCCTCTGCGTGTCACTCAAAGGTGGACCCACTGGGAAAGCAACATGGCATAGTGGATAGACTACAGGCCTGGGAGTCAGAAGGTCATGTGTTCTTATCCCGGCTCTGCCACTCATCTGCTGTGTGGCCTTGGGCAAGTCATTTCACTTCTCTGGGCCTCAGTTACCTCATCTGTAAAATGGGGATTAAGACTGAGAGCCCCATGCAGGACAGGGATTGTGTCCAACCCGACGGATTTAGATCCACCCCAGCGCTTAGTACAGTGTCTGGCACAAAGTAAGCACTTAAAAAATTCCTTAATTATTATTATTACCCCAGATGTTTGTTCACAAACCAGACTGGTTGTTGCCAGCCTCCTCCAGCATGCAGCTTTCAGGGCAAAGATCTGGGGTGATTTCATTTGCGCCTGAAGGACTGCAAAGGTGACAGGTGTCCGTGTGTGTAATCTAGTGGATGGAGCACGGGCCTGGGAGTCAGACGACCTGGGTTCTAATCCCGATCCGCCACTTCTCTGCTGTGTGGCCTTGGGCAAGTCACTTCACTTCTCTTGGCCTCATTTCCCTCCGTTGTAAAATGGGGATTAAGTTTGTGAGCCTCATGTGGGACACAATTTGCTAATTAGCTTGTATCTTTCCCAGAGCTCAGTACGATGCTGCCTGGCACATAAGCAGCGTTTAATAAACACCATTTAAAAAATAAAATGACTGGGATTTGCCCAAGTGCAAAGGTTGGGAAAAAGGGAAAGGGAAATCATTATTTTTGCACACTCCTTTTTGTTTGGACAGAGCCCTGTCCTAGGGGTAGCAAGTTAACTAGAGGAAGTCATGACTGTGGGGGAGGGAGAAGAGAAAATGGAGAGCTAAATTCAGATACAAGGACTCTCTCTCTCTCAGTGCAATTACTGGGCAGATAATGACACACAGACTGGAGGAGCAACTCATTATGGCCGGTCTGTACGACTCCTAAGCGGTCCCTCGGAATGACAACGAGGCAGACAGCCGCCCTCGTGGCCTACAGTTATAGGAGAAGGAGATGCCTGTGGAAGGGGCCTCCCCCACCGTGTCTCAAACACTGAATATTCATTCATTCAATCGTATTTATTGAGTGCTTACTGTGTGCAGAGCACTATACTGAGTGGAAAGTACAATTCAGCAATAAAGAGAGACAATCCCTGCCCACAACGGGTTTACAGTCTAGAAAGGGGGAGACAGACATCAAAACAAGTAAACAGCCATCAACAGCATCAATATAAATAAATAGAATTATAGATATATACACGTCAAAGCAAGGGATGAATATAAATAAATAGAATTATAGATCGGTACATAAATAGACAAGGGCTGTGGGGTGGGGAGGGGGTAGAGCAAAGGGAGCGAGTCGGGACGATGGGGAGGGGAGAGGGAGCTGAGGACTTGCCTTCACAAGACTTAGAATTCTATACGGTCAGAAGGTAATGGGTTCTAATCCTGGCTACACCACTTGCCTGTTGTGTGACCTTGGGCAAGTCAATTCATTTCTTGGTGCCTCAGCTACCTCATCTGTAAAATGGTGATTAAGACTATGAGCCCCAAGAGGGATATGGACTGTGTCCAACCTGATTAGCTGGTGTCTACCTCAGCGTTTTGAACAGGGCCTGGCATATAGTAAACATTTGAGAAATATCATTTAAACAAAAATAAAGACAAAATAAAGAATTTGCATTGCTGTTGCTAATGCAGAAGCCCAAAATTCCAAGACTGGGGCTATTTGCCTTTAGGTCAGGGATGTTTCCTTACTCCCTCTCCAAATCACTCAGAACCTGGGTGACTGTGTCCAATCTGATTAACTTGAATCTACCCTGGAGATGATGATAATAATAATAATAATAATTATGGTACTTGCTTAGTGCTTACTATGTACCTGTACTAAGCACTGGGATGGATACATGCTAATCAGGTTAGACACTGTCCCTGCCCCACGCAGGGTTCACAGTCTCAATCTCCATTTTATAGAAGAGGTAACTGAGGCACACAGAAACAAAGAGATTTGCCCAAGGTCACACAGCAGACAAGTGGGAGCCGGAATTAGAACCCATGACCTTCTGACTCCCAAACCCACGCTTTATCTGCTATGCCATGCTGCTTCTCAGTGTACTATAGTGCTTAGTATAGTGCTTGGCATCCAGAAAGTGCTTAACAAATATAAGAATAACAATAATAATAATAATGTGCTCAATGGCCACACCAGCCATTTTAATAATAATAATAATGTTGGTATTTGTTAAGCGCTTACTATGTGCAGAGCACTGTTCTATGCGCTGGGGTAGATTCAGGGTAATCAGGTTGCCCCACGTGAAGCTCACAGTTTTAATCCCCATATTAAAGATGAGGGAACTGAGGCACAGAGAAGTTAAGTGACTTGCCCACAGTCACACAGCTGACAAGTGGCAGAGCTGGGATTCGAACCCATGACCTCTGACTCCCAAGCCCGTACACGTTCCACTGAGCCACCCCGCTTCTCCACTATATCGCACTGTTTCTGTTTCTCAACCCCTCTCCCACATGGGACTGTCCCAGGGTCCCTTCTCATGATCCACATGAGAAGCAGCACGTCTTAGCGGATAGAGCACAGACCTGGGAGTCACAGGACCCGGGTTCTAACCCCGTCTCTGCCGCTTGTCCTCTGTGTAACCTTGGGCAAGTCACTTCACTTCTCGGTGCCTCAGTTTCCTCATCTGCAAAATGGGAATTCAATCCTCTTCCTTCCTACTTAGACTGCGAGTCTCGGGAGAGACAGGGACTTACGCCCAACCTGATTAACTCGTATCTAGCCCAGCTCTTAGAATAGTGCTTGGCACCCAGGAAGTGCTAACGTAGTCCTATAATTATTATTAATTATTATTATCATTCCCGTGTTCATGAAGTCTAGCAGGAGCACACAATGTTCCCCCGCATTCCCCAGAGGGTGGAATGAAAACAGATAACTCCAAAGTATAGCTGAATGTAAAATAATGAGCCGCATGGGAAATCAAATCTGGGTTAGAAGCATAGAGCACAGCTTTGCCTAGTAGCCTACAGTGAAACAATCCAGTGCACATGAATGATGCCTATCCGAGAAGCAGCGTGGCTCAGTGGAAAGAGCACGGGCTTTGGAGTCAGGGCTCATGAGTTCGAATCCCAGCTCTGCCACTTGTTGGCTGTGTGACTGTGGGCAAGTCACTTAACTTCTCCGTGCCTCAGTTCCCTCATCTGTAAAATGGGGATTAAGACTGTGAGCCCCACGTGGGACAACCTGATTCCCCTATGTCTACCCCAGCGCTTAGAACAGTGCTCGGCACATAGTAAGCGCTTAACAAATACCAACATTATTATTATTATTATTAGGTAGAAGTACAGAGCACCCAACGCCCCTCTCCGCCACCCCACCGCCCAATAGCTCACGGTGGAACATTCCAGTGCACATGAATGATAAATGAGGTGAGCTATTGCTATTTGCAGCTCGCCCTTCTCCAGGAGTCAAGGATCCTTAACGTCCCCCGTGATAACGAGAGACTTCAGCCAGGAGTGGAGAATTCCTTGAGCTATTTGCCACCCGATAACATCATCCCGTTTGAACTTTCTAGGAAAAAGTTCAAAGATAGGGAAATGGTCTCCCTGTACGCATGCACAAGCGGCCTCTGGTTGTCCACCTTGTAGGTTTATCCTGGGTTCGATGAGAGGGCTTTTCTGAAAAGACTCACAACACAGAGCCATTTGAGTGTGGGCCAGCCTGCACACACCAACTATCGCTAAGCCAAGAGAAAGAATGACTAAATAAAGGCCTGGTCCTTTTGTTAAGTGGCTTAAAGAGTATGTGCTTGGGGAAAGACAGAGGATTTAACATTTATCATTCACAAAGATCCTCTGCTTGGGGAAGGATTGGAACCTACTAAATAATAATGTTTTTTATTGAGCTCTTACTATGGGTCCAGCACCATACTAAGTGCTGGGATAGACACAAGATAATCAGGTCCCTCATGAGGCCATGGTTAAGTAGAAGGGAGAACAGGTACCGAATTCCCATTTGGTAGATGAGGAAACTGAGGCACAGAGATGTTAAGTGACTTGCCCAAAGTCACACAGCAGACAAGTGGCAGGGCTGGGATTAGAACCCAGGTCCTTTGACTGGCAGGATCGTGCTCTTTCCATAAAGCCATAGTGTTTTTCATTTTTTTTTGTGGTATTTGATAAGTGCTTATAATGTGTCAATCACTGTTCTAAGTACTGGGATAGATACCAGATAATCAGGTTGGGCACAGGTCCTATTCCATATAGGGGTTCACAGTCAGTAGGAGGGAGACTGGCATTTTATTCAATTATTGAGCGCTCACTTTGTGCAGAATAGTACTTTCTAAGCGCTTGGAATGTACAATTCGGCAATAGATAGAGACAATCCCTGCCCAGTGATGGGCTCACAGTCTTTGAGGCAATTAAGGCAAGAGAAGTGAAGTCACATGCCCAAAGTCACACAGCAGGCAATTAACGGAGCCAGGATTAGAACCCGGATCCTCTGATACTCAAGCCTGTGCTCTTTCCATTAGGCCATGCTGCTTCTCACATCACTCTTTATCTTCCCACCCAAACTCTGCCTTCCCCCTGACTTTCCCATCACCGTAGAGAGCACCACTATCCTTCTTGTCTCACAAGCCCATAACCTTAGTGTTATCCTTGACTCCTCCTCTCTCTCATTCAACCCACATATTCAATCCATCATTAAATCCTATCGGTTCGACCTTCCCCACATAGCCAGAATCTGCCCTTTCCTCTACATCCCAACTGCTACCATGTTAATGCAATCACTCATCCTATCCCACCTGGGTTTCTGCAACAGCCTCCTTGCTGACTTCCCTGCCTCCTGTCTCTCCAGTCCATAATTCACCCTGCTGCCCGCATCAGTTTTCTACATAAAACGTTCAGGACTTGTCACCCCTCTCCTCAAAAAACTCCAGTGGCTGCCCATCCACCTCCAAATCAAAGAGAACCTCCTCATCATTGGCTTCAAAGCTGTCCACCACCTTGCCCCCTCCTACCTCACCTCACTGCTCTCCCACTACAACCCAGCCCACACTTTGCTCCTCTAATGCCAACCTTCTCACTGTGCCCATCTCGACACCGAGCTCTCACCCATGCCTGTCTCTGGCCCGGAATGCCTTCCCTTCTCAAATCCAACAGATAATTAATCTTCCCACCTTCAAAGACTTATTGAAGGCACATCACCTCCAGGAGGCTTTCCCTGACTAAGCGCCCCCTTTCCTCTTCTCCTTCTCCCTTCTGCATTGCCCTGACTTGCTCTCCTCATTCATTCCCCCTTCCAGCCCCACAGCATTTAAGTACTTATCTGTCATTTATTTATATTAATATCTGCCTCCCCCTCCTCTAGACTGTAAGCTCCTTGTGGGCAGAGAATATGTCTGTTTATTGTAGAATTATACTCTCCCAAGCACTTAGCTCTGCAAACAATAAGCACTCAATAAATACAATTGAATGAATGAATAAATGAATGAATGAATCACTTGGATCTGTGACCTTTGACTTATGCCGTCAGTCTTCTCTGACCCATAGCGACTCCATGGATACATCTCTACCAGAACTCCCCACCTCCATCTGCAATCATTCTGGTACTGGATCCAGTGAGTTTTCTTTGGGCATCTGATACAGTCCCCACCCTCAGCTCCACAGCACTTATCTTTAAATTACATACGATAAATTACTTATTTACTTATTTATAGTAATGTCTGTCTACCTTTCTAGGAAGGGAATGTGTCCGCTAACTGCCGTTCGGTACTGTCCCAAGCACTTAGTGCAGTGTTCTGCACATAGCAAGTACTCAGTAAATGCCACTGATTGGTAACTTCTCTCCTTTCTTCCTCTCTCTTCGACTCACCTCATGTCAACCTGAGACAACTTTCTCTAAAACTGCCGCATACGAGGACCTCCCGAGATCTTGATAAGCAGAATCTCCATTGGCAGAATAAAGGATGATGATGATAATAATAATAATAGTGTTTGCTAAATAAGCATTTGGCTTTCTGCATATCAAGCACTGCTCTAAGCACTAGGGTAGATATTAAGTAATCAGGTTGGACACGGTCCATGTCCCATATGGTGCTCACAGTCTTAATCCCCATTTTACAGATGACGTAACTGAGGCTCAGAATTTAAGTGGCTCGCCCAAGATTACACAGCAGACAGGTGGCAGAGCCGAGATTAGAACCCAGGTCCTCTGACTCCCAGCCCTGTGTTCTTTCCACTAGACCACGCTGCTTCTCGGTTCTAAGTCAGCTCCCGTTTACTGACAAAGTCCAACACTGTTAAATACCAATGGAGGGGGTTGAAAGGGGGAAGGAGGAGGGGGAAAAGGGATCTTAGACAGTTTCGTCCAGATCCTCAAACTCTGAAAACTCCCACCACCTGATTCCTATCACCTCCAGCGAGGCCCTTCTCCTTGCCTGACTGCAGGGGACGAAGCAAGAATTGTTCCTAAATGGCTTCTCCCTCCCTGAGGGTTCAGTACATAAATTCTGGAATTGACTCTGGAGCTTTCTTTCTGATGCCCTAACTAAGGGCGGAACCAGAAATGGAGTCTTGGAGGACTGGGTCAACAAGACAAATAATAATGATAATTCTGGCACTTAAGTGCTTACTATGTGCCAAGCACTGTTCTAAGTGCTGGGGTAGATACAAGTTAAGCAGGTCTGACACAGTCCCTGTCCCACATGGGGTTTGCAGTCTTAATTCCTATTTTCCAGATGAGGGAACTGAGAAGTGAAGTGAGTTGCTCAAGGTTGCACAGCAGACAAGAGGCAGGGCTGGGACTAGAACCCAGGTCCTTCTGACTCCCAGGCCCGGGCTCTATCCACTAAGCCACGCTGCTTCTCCATCCGTTTGTAGCCCCCACTTCCAACAGCAAATTCCTGTTTGGGACCCAGGCCAAGAAAATCCCACCAGGCGACGGCCTCACCCTCCCCCGGCTTGACCCTGTCCCGAGACCCCCACCATGGCCCGCCCCACAGAGAGCACGGCTGTCGCCCGGGCGAACAAGTGGGTACCAGCTGCCACCATCGTCACCTGGAGCTCCCGGGAGGAGAGGCGCAAGAGATGCCAACGAAGAAAGCCCAGAAATAGATAGCACCCCTCGAGCAGCGACGGGGTGACTTTCACCTGCCCCACTCCCAGATAACCAGCGACCAAAAGGGCAATCCAAACCCCAAGCGGAGCCAGCAGGGCGCACGAGGCTCTAAATCCACCGCAGCAAAGATGCTTCAGAAACAACCTGTCTGAACATCACCGTGATCTCCCTCCCGCATCTCTTGCGGCAACCCGGAGAAGGGGAAGTATTAGGCTCTCCCCGGAATCCCCCCGGCTTCCCTCCCTCCCCTCGCCCTGGGATCTGCCTCCCTATCCCCCCCAGTACCTTAATTCTGGGGTAGCGATCGAGTTGCTCATGGAAAAGGGAGCGACAGGAGGGGAGAAGATGCAGGGGAGGAAGAGGTGTCTCTTTGCAGCTTCGGCTTCATTCCCTTTCCCATCTCCCGGCTGAGGACAGTCGGAATGGCTTGTCTGTGTGAGGGAGGGAGAAGAAAGGGAGAGACAAAGTGGGGGGTGGAGAGGTAGGAGGGCTGAGCAGAGAGGAAGGGGGGGGTGAGGTACCCCAAGGGAGAGAGGCTCTTCTCCTGTTGCCGCTTAGCAGAGGCTCCCGGAAACCGCTTTCTTTCTCCATCGATGAACTGTTGGAATTGCAAACGCCCACACAGATGGGAAAAGAAACAGCAGGTAGAGAAAACAGAGGCGGAACACCTCTCTCTGAGGTGAATGCAAAGATGGAGGGGGTGTGGCTGGGTTTCTCCAAGGAGTTCAGACCATCAACTCTCTCCTCGACAGTCTGGAAGGCGTGTAATCGTAATAATAGTAATTGTCGTGCTTGTTAAGCGCTGGAGTAGAGAAAAGAGAATCGGGTCAGACACGGTACCTGTCCCACATGGGGCAAACAGTTTAAGAGGAAGAGAGAAACCGATTAGCTTAGTACAATGCCTGGCACGTAGTAAGCACTTAAATAGCATTAAAAATAAATAAATACAATTGATCGCCTCGCTCGAGGCCACACAACAGGCAAGAGAGAATATTTCATCCCCATTTGAAAGATGAGGCAACCGAGGAGCTGAGAACGGTGGAGACTGTGAATAGGGCACATGTCTACCAAATCTGTTAAATTGTAGCCTCCCAGGTACTTAGTACAGTGCTCTGCATAGGGTAAGCCCTCAAGAAGTGTGCCTAGTGGATAGAGCACGGTCCTGAAAGTCAGAAGGATCTGGGTTCTAATCCCTGCTCTGCCACTTGTCTGCTATGTGACCTTGGACAAATCATTTCACTTCTCTGTGCCTCAGTTATTTCATCTGTAAAAAATGGGGATTGAGACTGCGAGTCCCATCTGGGATATGGACTGTGTCCAACCTGATTAGCTGGTACCTATCCCAGTGCTTAGTACAGTGCCCGGAATATAGTAAGCACTTAGATATCATTAAAAGTGAATAAATACAACTGATTGACTCTCTCAAGGTCACACAGCAGGCAAATGCAGTGTGGCTCAGTGGCTCTCCCCTTCTTGACTGTGAGCCCATTGTGGGCAGGAATGTGTCAGTTTGTTGTTATACTGTACTCTCCCAAATGCTTAGTACAGTGTTTTGCACTCAGTAAGTGCTCAATAAATGTGATTGAATGAACGAATGATAGAGCTAGGGCCTGAAAGTCCGAAGGACGTGGGTTCTAATCGTGGCTATGTCACTTGTCGGCTGGGTGGCCTTAGGCAAGTCACTTCACTTCTCTGTTCCTCAGTTACCTCATCTGAAAAGTGGGGATTATCACTGTGAGCCCCATGTAGGATATGGACTGTATCCAACTGATAAGCTTGTACCGACCCCAGTGCTTCGTATAGTGCTTGGAACGCAATAAGTGCTTAACAAATACTATATTTCAAAAAAAAAAAAAGTGGCAGAGCTGGGATTAGAACCCTGGAGCCCTGGAGCAGTCAAGGCAGCCGTGAACCAGGGCCGGCAATCTCCCTCCCCTTCCACCAGAGGAAAGGGCTGGAGCAGGGAGGGTCCTGGCAGCCAGAAAACATTCATTCATTTATTCATTCAATCATATTTATTGAGTGCTTACTGTGTGCAGAGCACTGTACTAAGCCCTTGGGAGAGTGCAATAAGAAAATAAAGAGTACAATCCCCGTCCACAGTGAGCTTGCGGTCTGGGCCGGGGGTGAGACAGACATCAATACCAATAAAGAGACATCAATATAAATAAGTAAAATGACAGATCTATACCTAAGTGCTGTGGGGCAAGGACAGGAGGGAAGAGCAAAGGGAGCAAGTCAGGGTGACGCAGAAGGGAGTGAGAGATGAGGAAAACTGAACTTAGGGAGCCCTGGAGCAGGGAGGCTGCAGCTGGCCATGAGGAATAATAATAAATGATCATTAATAATCATTATGGTATTTGTTAAACGCTTACTATGTACCAGGCACTGTTCTAAGCCTTGGGGTGAATACAAAGAAATCGGGGTGAACACAGTCCTTATCCCACATTGGACTCACAGTCTCAAACCCCATTTAACAGATGAGGTAGCTGAGGCCCAGAGAAGTGAAGTGACCTGTCCAAGGCCACACAGCAGACAAGTGGCGGAGCTGAGATTAGAATCCATGACCTTCTGACGCCCAGGCCCAGGCTTTATCCCCTACGCCATACTGCATCCCCGTAATGAGCGGTGGACAAGGCATGGGATCAAAATGGCTCCCATAACAACAGCTTTAAAAGGTCAAGTCGTGCTATCTCAGTCAGACTCCCTCCCGACAACAGATCGGGTGCCATGGCAACCTCCAGTGGAAGCCCCGGAAAGAAGACGACCATCCTCCGTATCTCAGTTCCCTCCTCCAGAGGCCCCGCCAGCTTCCCGGTGGGGGAAACCCACCCAACGGAGCTCCACGGCTGCCACTGGGGGTCAAGACTTTTCATTCAATCATATTTATTGAGCGCTTACTGGGTGCGAGCGCTTAGTGTACTAAGCACTTGAAAGAGTACAACAACAGACACATTCCCTGCCCACAAGGAGTTTATAGTCTAGAGGGGGAGACAAACATTAACATAAATAAATAAATGATAAATAAATAAAGATACATACAGCAGAGCCACAGAAAATAACTCATGCCTAATGCTGGGGTCTTCTGCCTGATGGTAAAAAAAAAACCCAGCTGGCAACTGGGAAGAGCATTTCAGGAACAGAATCAAATGTGGTTGGCCAGTTTGCTACCACGACTTTACTCTCGGTTCAACTCCTTTCCCTCCCACGGCTTCCCGGGGCCAGAACCCTACTAGAAAATTCCCATTTCCTTCCTTCTTAGAGGAGAGGGAAAAGGTGGGTTTACAAATAAGCTGAGAATGATGCGCTGCATATACAATGAGGAACAGCATGGCCTAGCGAGAAGAGCACAGGCCCGAGAACCAGAGGACCTGGGTTCGAATCCCACATCCGCCACTTGTCTGCTGTGTGACCTTACCAAATCACTTCACTGGGCCTTAATTCCCTCATCTGCAAAATGGGGATTCGATACTTGTTGTCCCTCCTACTTAGGCTGTGAGCCCCACATGGGACTTGAATGTCTTGTATTTACCCCAGTGCTTAGTACAGTGCTTGGCACACAGTAAGTGCTTAACAAAGGCCACAGTTATTATTATTATTATAGTCAGAGGGGCAAGGGACCAGGATCGGATAGGAGCAGTTCATGATTCTGACGGTTATTCAGTCAGGAAGGAACCGGCAAGGGAGAGAATGGAAAGTTCTGCCGGGAGTCAAGCTAAGATGGTGAAGAGGAAGCGAGAGAATCAGTGTAAATATTATTGAGTAAAGATAGGAGCACAAAGGCAGGGAAGATAAACTAACAAGAAATCACTCTCTGAATGCAAGGCAGACATGTAGCCTGCCAATCTAATGAATAGATATTAGAAATCAGGAGAGTACAATAGAGAGGGACTGGGAATACCCCTTTATCTTCTGCCTGACTCAAAGTAAGGGGAGGAAGCAACAGCTGGAGTTGTCCCTGCAGGTTTTCCTGAGATCTAGAGAGAGTGGATGAAAAATCGGAGCCCAGAATAAAGGGGGAGAGAGGAGTGGGGCTATACAGTGGTTTAGATGTTTACACTCATTCACCTCTAGGCAAAGCTGTACAATACCAAGTGTTTAAAGGCCTGTTTTCTCCAAGAGGCCTTCCCTGACTAAGCCCTCCTTTCCTCTTCTTCCCCTCGCTTCTGCGTCACCCTGACTAGCTCCCTTTGTTCATCACCCCCTCCCAGCCCCACAGCATTTATGTCCATATCTGTCATTTATTAATTTAGATTCATGTCCGTCTCCCCCTCTGGACAATAACCTCGCTCTGGGAAGGGAATGTGTCCGTTTATTCATTCAGTCAGTCAGTCGTATTTATTGAGCACTTTGTTATAGAGTACTCTCCCAAGCAGTAAGTACAGTGTTCTGCACAGAGTAAGTGCTCAATAAATACGATTTAATGAATGAATAATAGAGTGGTCTACACACAGTAAGTGCTCAGTAAATATCATTAATTCATTCTATTTGTAAATATTGTCATGTTTGTCTCCCCCGATAGAGGGTAAGCTCCTTATCACTTATACCTACCTCAGCATTTAGTACAGTGCTTGACATATAGCAAGTGCTTAACAAATGCCACAATTATTTCTTCATTATTCTGAACTTCCCAAACGTCTAGTACAGTGTACTGCACCAAGTGGGTGTTCTTGCTTGCTGTCTCTCCCTCTCTGTACCCTCTCAAACCTATACACAAAATGAATACACAATAAGGAGAAGCCGGGCCTTCTGTCCAAGCCCTTGCTTTTACTTGGTTTGGGAGTTCCTTCCTAGTTTCTTTGTACCTTTCATTTTCTGGCCTCCCATTGAATAACGTCCCACTCAACATGGCTGGCTCCCTTCCTTCCTCATTCTGGCCGCTCTCTTTTAAAAGTCCAAGGCTTTTTTTAAAAAAAGAAGAAAAAAGGTATTTGTTAAGCGCTTACTATGTGCCAGGCACTTTTCTAAGTACTTGGGAAGATACAAAGTAATCAGGTTGGACACAGTCCATGTCCCCAATGGGGCGCCCGGTTTTAATCCCCATTTTAGCAGCGTGGCTTAGTGGAAAGAACCCGGGCTTGGGAGTCAGAAGACGTGGGTTCTAATGCCGCCTCCTCCACTTATCGGCTGTGTGACTTTGGGCCAGTCACTTAGCTTCTCTGTGCCTCAGTTACCTCATCTGTAAAATGGGGACTAAGACTGTGAGCCTTCATGGGACAACCTGATTTCCTCATATCTGCCCCAGTGCTTAGAACAGTGCTTGGCACATAGTAAGCGCTTAACAAATACCATCATTGTTATTTACCGTTATTATTTTACAGATGAGGGAACTGAGGCAAAGAAAAGTGAATTGACTTGCCTAAGGTCACAGAGCCGACAAGTGGCGGAGCCAGGTTTAGAACCCGGGTTCATCTGACTCCTAGGCCCAGGCTCCATCCACTAGGCCACCATGGGAAAATCACAGAGGAAAACTGGAATGAGAAAAAGGTAAGGGACTTGGACAATCCAGAGGAGAGATGCCGAATTTCATGACATTTGAATGGCAACGAGCAGGAGCCCGAGAGGAGGGGGAGACGATGGGTTGCTAAGAAGATGGGTTGCTCGCATCTTCTCGAAGCCGGTTCCAACACCACATTCTGGGCTCCCTTTCCTGCTGAGCTGGCCACTGTCAGCTACGTCCCACCAGGCATCAGGAAGAGAAGTCTCAGGGGCGGAACAAGAGCTAGAGAAACCAACCTACACGGTCTGTTTGGCTCCAGTTGGTTCGAGTCGGGCTCTATTTCTCTCAGACGAGCTCATGCAAGGGCCAGATCCTTCTGGAACACATGACAGTTGGGTGGGAGGGAGGGAAGGAGGAGGTTTTCTCAGCCCCTCCTGAAACCCTTTAAGGGTGGTTCAAGAGACCACACTCCTTTCAAACGCCTTCACTAATTCTGCTGCGGATCTGCCAAACGCGACAGCAATTGCTGAACTATAAATACTCCCCGGCCAGATTCTCTAGGGGCGCCAGTTGTTGGATCAACACCAGCAGGGGCAAAAACATGGCTGGTTTCAAAGAAGCCTGGCCACCCAGGCTCCGTGTCTGTCATTATATCGTACTCTCCCAAGCGCTTAGTACAGTGCTTTGCACACAGTAAACACTCAGTAAATACGATTGAATGAATGGCGGGTTAAATGTAAAAAACGGGTGGTATTTGTTAAGCACTTACTATGTACCAGGCACTGTACTAAGCGCTGGGATGGATATGAGCTCATTAGGTTGGACACGGACCGTATCCCACATGGGGCTAGTGATTTTAATCCCATTTGACAGAAGAGGTAGCTGAGGCACAGAGAAGTGAAGTGGCTTGCCCAAGGTTTCCCAGCAGACAAGTGTCAGAATTAGAACCCAGGTCCTCCTGACTCCCAGGCCCAGACTCTAACCACAAGACCACACTGCCTCCTAACGGGTTGAAGTTCAGCGGGTTCCTGGACTGCGACTCTGCTGGACAGAGCCATGGCTCTGTCGTATTATACTCTCCCAAGTGCTCAGTACAGTGTTCTGATGGTGCTCAATAAGTACCATCGATCATTATGACACAGATGAACTAGGCTGGGGCTAGGCCTCTGGAAAAGGAATCCTTCCAACTCCCGGGGTCAACCACGGGCAGACTGAGGAAGGGGGAGAGGAACCCCCCAGGGTGTAGGTTTGGGGGGAAATGAGTTGCAGATGTGCTTGTAGGCTCTGACTGTGGGATCTGTACTTTCAGCTCTCTCTCCTTCCCACACACTGAGCTGGTACCAGCTCAAGCTTCCCTGTGCCGGGGAAACACGGGGAAGGGCTGGGAGTGGTGGTTCTAAAGATATGAGCGTCTGGAACACAGGGTGGAGAGAAAGAGCAACCACCTGGAAGAGTGAAAAACAAGCGCTTCCCCTGGGGGAGAGGGCCGGATCGTGGGGGCGTTGGGTGGGGTTGGAAGGGAAAAGGATGAAATTCCAAGGGAAGATTACAGTTTCCCAGCATCCGTCGGCTTAAGAGGGAGGCGGGCATCACGGAGAAAAGGGATTCAAATCTGAGCTCCATCACTACCTGGCATTTACGTGGGTATCCTTAAACTATCCGTAGGCTGTGAGATCTTTAAGGTCAGGGATTGTGTCCAACGACTCTATTGTATTGCACACTCCAAAAGATTAGGGTGGTGCTTAGGAAGCACTCGGTAAATACCACTGATTGTTTGATACCCAGAAGAGAGAACTAGGATCTCAGGGAATGAAGAGCATCAGCATGGCAAATCAGACTCAACTACTTGTGTTCTAAAATCACGCCATCCCCTGTACACATTGCACAACTCGGACAACACTAAAAGATGGAGGCTGGCCCATAGCCAGTAGTCAGTCAGTCATACTTTTTGAGCGCTTACTTTGTGCTCAGTATTTGATAACAAGACACATTCCCTGCCCACAAAGAGCTTACAGACTAGAGGGGGAGGCAGACATTCACACAAATAAATAAATTACACCCATAGCGTCCTCATGCCACTCTCAGAGACATAATACTGGGCTGGGCGGATCATTGGTGTGACCTACTACTGACATTACTAATGGTTTTATATCCTAATCTAGCCCCCAGGAGATAGTTTATGCTCTGAGAGAATCTACTCCACTTGCTGTTACTTCAGATCTTTCCTAAGGGCTTTTTATTTGTTTCTTTGGTGGTCAGAAAGTTCTTCCTTCTATCTAACCTAAATCCTTCTCATTAAAATAAGGGATTAAGACTGGATCAAGTCTTCCTAATAACTGTGGTATTCTTTAAGTGCTTACTATGTGCCAGGCACTGTACTAAGTGCTGAGGTGGAAATAAACAAATCGGGTTGGACTCGGTCCTTGTCCCACGTGGGGCTCACAGTATCCATCCCCATTTTACAGATGAAGTAACCGAGGCACGGAGAAGTGAAGTGACTTGTCCACGATCACACAGCAGACAAGTGGCAGACCGTGGATTAGCATCCATGACTTTCTGACTCCCAGGCCTGTGTTCTATCCACTAGACCATTCCTCTGCACATGTTCGTAGTTGTCAGTGACAAAAATCCCTAATTTCCAGGACCGGGCATCAAGAGATTCATGTTTTCTTCCAAGTTCTACAAGAGGCCTGTTGCGTGACCTTGGGCAAGTCACTTAACCTCTCTGAGCCTCATTTTCCTCATCTATACAATTGGGATAAGATGTCTGCTTTTTCAATAGTGAGTCCCACTTATCCAATCTGATTAAATTGATTATACCCCTGCACTTAGGACAGTGTTTAGCATGTAGTATGTTCTTAATAACTACCATAATCAATCAAATAGAGTTGAGCCCAGATATGCCATCTGTGTAGGAAGTCTTGTAGGAGGGTTTGGTAATAATAAAGATGGAAATGGGGAAAATTTGAAAAATTCAGGGTCAGAAAGGACCTACAGGAATCTGGTGGAGAGCTTATCAGTCTGGGCACATTGGCTGTCTTGATGCAAGATCTCTGCCTTCCAAGTTGGCTAGGGCCACCCAAATCAGTCGGAAGCTCTCCTTTCCATTCACCTGAGTGTCACCCTTGGGGAACATCTCCCCCACTCCTCAAGAACCTCCAGTGGCTGCCCATCCACCTCCCTATCAAACAGAAACTCTTCACCATTTACTTTTACTCCTACCTCACCTTGCTGCTTTCCTACTACAATCCAGCCCACACCCTTCACTCCTCGAATGCCAACCTACTCACTGAATCTCAATCTCATCTCTCTCACCGCCGACTTCTCACCCACATCCTGCCTCTGGCTTGGAATGCCCTCCCTTTTCATATCCGACAGACGATCGCTCTCCCTACTTTCAAACCCTTATTAAAAGCATTTCTCCTCCAAGAGGCCTTCCCCGACTAAGCCTTTCTTTCCTCTGCTCCCACTGCTTTCTCTGTCATCCTTGCACTTCGATCTGTACCCTGTATTCACCACCTCCCTCAGCCCCACAGCACTTATGTACATATTCCTCTAGACTGTAAGCTCATTGTGGGCAGGAATGTGTCTGTTGTTAAATTGTACTTTTCCAAGCAATTAGTACAGTGCTTTGCGCACAGTAAACACTCAATAAATACAATTGAGTGAATGAATATTTGTAATTTACTTATTTATATTAATGTCTTTCTCCCCCTCTAGACTGTAAGCTTCTTGTGGGCAGGGGTATGTCTACCAACTCTGTTGTATTGTACTCTCCCAAACACTTAGTGCATTGCTCTGCACACAGTAAGCACTCAATAAATACGGTCGATTGCTTGATGATTGATCCCCTGCTGTTGGTAAACAAGCTTCATTAAAACGTAGGTATCCATCCTGTTCCTAGGGATTCCTAGGGGTGGAAATTCCTCAGCCTCCCCTAGTAACCCATCCTAATATTTACCAAGCTCTGAAGTTAGCCAGCTCAGTGGGAAAAAAATCCTCTGTATGCACTTTCACCTCATCTTCTTAGTTACACAGGACGCTCATGATTCCATGGGGAAGACTGCCGGAAGGACCTAGATGAAAGGCATTCTCTAAGGACATCTAGAGTTAAGGCTGCCATGAATCATCTTCACCATATTTGGGCGCCTTCCCTAGAAGAGGCCAGAGCACTTTAAAAGCATGAAATCGCTGTGCTGGAAAAAGCCTAAGAAGGAGACCCAGCCATAGATTGTTAGCACCCTGAGGGTCTTACCTACCACCCTTTACTCGCCCAAGTGCTTAATACAGTGCTCTGCACAGAGAAGGCACTCAATAAATACCACTGATTGGTTGGCAATGGGTCAGATGCTGGAGCACTTTGAGGACAGGGATCATTCATTCAATCATGTATATTGAGCGCTTACTGTGTGCAAAGTACAATATGTCTACTAACTCTATTGTACTTTTCCAAGTACTTAGTATAGTATTCTACACAGAGTAAGGACTCAATAAATACTTTTGATTGACTGCTTTCAATTAGGCTTCCAACGAAACCATCTCAGATCCTGTCCTTAAGAAACTTCCAAGAAAGAAGTTTTCACCATCTTGGGAAGCAGAATGGCTTAATGGAAAAAACACAGGCCTGGGAGTCAGAGGAAGTGGGTTCTAATCCCGTTTCCGCCACTTGCCTGCCAAATTACCTTGGGTAAGTTGCTTCACTTATTGTGCCTCAGTTACCTCATCTGTAAAACACGGATTAAATCTGAATGTGTCTGTTATATTGTACTCTCCCAAATACTCAGTACAGTGCTCTGCACACAGAAGGCGTTCAATAAAATGGACCAATTCTTCCTCTAATTTAGATTGTGAACACCATGGGGACCAGGGACTGGATCCAACCCGATTCTTTTGCATCTACCCCAGCGCACATAGTAAGCAATTAACAAGGACCATAAAAAAAGAGATAGCATGATCCAATGACTCACTACCCATAGAGTCAGGAAATTCTTCCTGGTACCAGGCTTGAATCTCTCCTGCTGCAGTTCAAGTCCATTCCCTCTGGCCCCATCCTTGGTAGAAATGGAAAACAGCTGCTCGCCACAATGCTTCACGTGCTTGCTGTCTGCTAGAAAATCCCTCCACCATGTTTTCTCCTTCAGGCCAAGCAATCTCAATTCTTTTAGCCTCTCCTCCACGGGACTTATTTATTCTCCAAGTTCATCTTTGGGCCAGCGCCGTAGTCTCCTCATTTCACTCCAATGTCAGGGCTCAGAAATTCCATATAGGTCCATCCAATTCAGAATATAATATATGAGCCTGAGGTTTCCTTTAGGCTAAACTTCCACTTATGCATCCTGGTAATATGCATTCCTTTCTGGCCACACTGCATGACTGCCTCTTATTTTGTCTGAGGGGTCCACTGTGATCCTCAGATGTTTTTCAGTGACAGTTTGGCTAGTCCAGCCCTTCCCCATCTGGGGTCCATGGAGTATGTTTTCTTTTCCTTTAAGTGAATTACCTTTGGCTTGTATAGACGTTGCCTTCACACTCCGGGGCGGGAGGTAGCAATACCTCTATAACACACAAATGAAATTTTTGGGTCCACAAAAGGAGAATAGACTTGCCTCAGATCACAGAACGGATAACTGAGTTGGAAATCTGCACTCCTGACTCAGAGACTGGCAAATAATCCAGCCTGCAATGCAAGAGGGCCTAGCCTCCTTCCTGGAGGCCAGGGAATAAGTGTCTCTGTTCATTGCTTCTGGACACTCTCTGCTGCTAGGGGTTGAAAGACTGCCCAGGGCCCACCGTCAAAACTTCTGGGCATCGTCCCAGCCCTCACCAACACACTTGGCACAATGGGTAGGGCACGGGCCTGGGAGTCAAAAGGTCACGGGCTCTAAGTCTGGCTCCGCCACTTGTCTGCTGTGTGATCTCGGGCAAGTCACTTTTACTTCTCTTTACCTCATCTGTAAAATGAGGATTT
Source organism: Ornithorhynchus anatinus (assembly GCF_004115215.2). Classification (NCBI taxonomy): domain Eukaryota; kingdom Metazoa; phylum Chordata; class Mammalia; order Monotremata; family Ornithorhynchidae; genus Ornithorhynchus; species Ornithorhynchus anatinus. Next base: position 17,123,911 of record NC_041733.1, on the reverse strand, counting down.
AGGCTATGAGCCCTATGAGGGACAGGGACTGTGTCCAACTCCATTTGCTTTTTTCCAGCTCAGCACTTGGTACCGTGCCTAGCACAGAGTAAGCGCTGAACAAATACCACAATTATTTTTATTACATCTGCCACTGAAAGGCTTGAAGGAACAGCATCATTACTGGCTGTTTCCTGTCATCTGGTTAGTATTTTAAATCTAGTTACAAAACAGCCCATCCTTCCTGATTTTTCATCAGCACCTCAGCAAGCACATAGGTATAATATTAATCATGGTATCTTTTAAGAACTTACCATGGGCCAGGCACTGTTCTAAACGCTGGGGTAGAGACAAGATAATCGGATTACGCAGCCCATGTCCCGCATGGGGTTCACAGTCTAAACAGGAGGTTAACAGGAGAACTGAGGCACAGAGAAATTAAGTGACTTGCCCATGGTCCCACAGCAGACAAGTGGCGGAGTCGGGAGTAGAACCCAGGTCTTTCTGACTTTCAGGCTGTGTAGGGCGATAGAGGACCACCACAAATTCCTAAGCTTTGGGCTCTAGAGCACCTTCCAATTCATTCAATCGTATTTATTGAGCACTGACTGTGGGCAGAGCACTGTACTAAATGCTTGGGAGAGTACAATACAAAATAGACGTATTCCTAGCCCACAACGAGCTTCCAGTCTAGTTGTCCTTTTCTCAGCCCTCTAACAGCACTCACTTCCATTTTCTACAAAGGTGAGGTCTCTAGCTCTGTTCTGGGCACACACACAATAAACACCTTCAGCTGAGGCAGGAGAACAAACCCCTAGGCTAGAAAAAGATAAGCTGGAGGGAAGGTCGGTTTTTAAAGAGCCATGCTGACTCCCCCACTGTCCAACAGCTGCTCAGACCCTTCAGCTCCAGTGTCCAGGATCAAAATGATTGCTGCCTTTCCCCTCCCACCTACTTTCCCTGCTCTGGTTCATGGCCAGGCTTAGATCTAGAAGCCAACAGCCCTCCTGCAGGCTCCCATTGTTTTCAGGGAGGGGGACGGGGAGGGGACCCCTGAGTTTCTCAACCTATGCAGGCCTTCCTTCTTTCCCTTTCTCCCTCTCTTCTTTCCCTTTCTCCCTCCCTTTTTTCCCTTCCTCTCTCCCTTTTTTCCTCCTTCCCAGAAGGTCACCTGCCTAGCCTCAGCTTTTCCCTGCCTGCACTATATGAAAGTTCGGTCTCAGGCCTGGTACCAAGATTCTGATCGTCTCTACCTCTTAGGCTTAAGGTTTTCACCTCCTCGGACTAAGCTCATCCCAAGGAAACTGGAAAGGGACTCGCTTCCGATATCCGTCTGCCCCTTGGATGATGATGATGATGATTGTATTTGTTAAGCGCTTACTATGCTAAGCACTGTACTAAGCGCTGGAGTAGATACGATTTTTTGTGGGGTTTTTATATGGTATTTGTTAAACTCTTATTGTGTGCCAGGCACTGTACTAAGCGCTGGGGTAGATACGAGCTAATGAGGTTGGACACAGTCCCTGTCCCAGTAGGGGCTCACAGTATTAATCTCCATTTTACAGATGAGGTAACTGAGGCACAGAGAAGCGATGGTCAACCGGCAGATAAGTGGTAGAACCAGGACTAGGACTCAGGTTCTTCTGACCGCTCCCCCCCACCCCCCCCGCCGTGCCCGCACTCTATCCTCTGGACCACACTGCTACTCCCGGAAATTGAGAAGGAACGATGACTAGTTAATCAGGTTGGATACGGTCTCTGTTCCACTGAGTTTCATACTCTGAGATAATATTCTATCTGGGACTGAATCCATGCTCAATCCTCACCCAAAAACCAGACTGGAGAAAACGCAGGCCTAGCAGTCTTTCGCATTCATATTTTCCACTTCCCAAACATATTCTTATCCACAGACTAATAATAATTTCTGCGGAATCTGTTAAGTGCTTACTATACGCCAAGCACTGTGTTAAGACTAGTCAGCCACAGGCCCTGTCCCACTTGGGTCTCACCACCTGGTCAATCAATGGTATTTATTGAGTGCTTTCTGTGTGCAGAGCATTACATTCAAAGCTTGGCAAAATATGATACAACAGAGTTGGTACACAGGACCTCTGCCTACAGGCAGCTTACAGTGTACAGAGGGAGACAGACATTTAACTGAATTACTGATAGGTGAAATAGTCGAATAATAATAATACCTGGGGTATTTGTAAGTGGTTACTATTCAATCATATTTCATTCAATTGTATTTATTGAGAGCTATGTGCAGAGCACTGTACTAAGCCAGGCGTTGTAAATACAAGCTTATCAGGTTGGACACAGTTCCTGTCCCACATGGTGCTTACAGTCCTAATCCCCATTTTACAGATGAGGTAACTGAGGCAAAGAAAAGTAAAGTGACTTGCCCAGACTCACACAGCAGGCAAGTTGCAGGGCTGAGATTGGAACTCAGATCCTTCTGACTCCCAGGCCTGTGATCTATCCACTAGGCAATGTATAAACTCTAGAATGTAAGGTCATTATAGACAGGGAATGTGTCTGTTTATTGGGGTTATATTGTACTTTCCCAAGTGCTTAGTATAGTGCTTTGCACACAGTAAGCGCTCAATAAAAACGATTGAATGAATGAATGTATAAGGATATATACATAAGTTGGAGGAAGAATAGATATTTAATCCTCTTCCCGTCCAACTTCTTGTTCTGGCTAGAAGTTTTTTCCTCTGGAAGTCTAAGACATTTCATGGTGGGTTGAACCTAAAGACTCCTTGCTCCTCAGGAGCTGGAAGGAGTCTGTCACCACTGGGATAATAATAATAATAACAATGATATTTGTTAAGCACTTACTATGTGACAGGCACTGTAGTGGATACAACCAAATCAGGTTGGACACAGTTCCTGTCCCACGTGGGGCTCAAAGTCTCAATCCCCAATTTACCAATTAGGTAACTTAGGCCCAAAGAAGTGATGTGTCTTGCCCCCAAAGAAGTGAAGTGTCTTGCCCAAGGTAACCCGGGAGACAAGGGCAGAAGCGAGATTGGAACCCCTGACCTTCTGACTCCCAGGCCCATTGCTTTCTCCACTATGCCAACCTCAAGGAACAGGAGACATCCCACCAGAAGAAGAGTTCAGCAGCGGTGACGAGGCTGCTGGGGAGCATGGATCATTCCCCACACAGCTTTCCTCTGTTCTGCGACACATGGCGTCCTCCACAGCCAGCCCTCTCCCCCGCTTCCTGTCCAAAATGCTGCTGTCTCGCTTCCAATCCAGGGGTCTCAGCCCCCCCTCCACCAACCCCCTTCCCTTCAACCCCCTCCCACACACACGTACACAGGCAAAGTACCTAATGTGCTGGGAGAACGCCGGCCAATCATATACGCAACACGTTCTCCAAATTCTGAAACGCGCGGAAGTGGAAGATTTATTTCGGAAAACGTCTTGCCTTTTTCCCTGCTGTTGCCTCTGCAGATTTCCCCAAGCTTTTCCAGATCATATTCCTCCTAATCAGCTGCTTTGATCTTCTGCTGGTGTGTCCGGGTTACCCCACCATCCGGACTACCCTGGGTCTACTCCAATGCTTAGTCCAGGGCTTGGCACATAATAAGTGCTTAACCAATACTCCAACTGTTAATGTTATTATCACTGTTATTAGTAGCAGTAGAAGAAGTCATCAAGATACCAAATACCTAAAGTCCGCCAAACTAACTCTCTTCCCCTCTTCAAAGCCCTACTGAGAGCTCCCCTCCTTCAAGAGGCCTTCCCAGACTGAGCCCCCTCGTTCCCTCTGCTCCCCCTCCCCTCCCCACCACCCTCTGCTCCTCCTCCTTCCCCTCCCCTCAGCCCTGTGCTCATTTGTATATATTATTTATTACCCTATTTATTTTCTTAAGGAGGTGTACCTCCCCTTGTTTCTATTTATCTTGATGATGTCTTGTTTTTGTTTTGTTCTGTTTCGCTCTGCCGTCTGTCTCCCCCGTTTAGACTGTGAGCCCGTCACTGGGCAGGGATTGTCTCTACCTGTTGCCCAATTGTACATTCCAAGCACTTAGTACAGTGCTCTGCACATAGTAAGCGCTCAATAAATACTAATGAATGAATGAATACCGGACAAACAATTAATAATAATAATAATAATAACCATCCAGAGAGATGACTGACAATCTGTACTGAAACAGAGACCTCTGCTGGGTCACCCAGTAATTAGTATCTTTGTTACTACTCTGGACCGTGGGTGTGTGAAATACAGTGAAGGAAAGCTGTAGGAGGGACAAGTTAAGATCCCTCAGGGAGGTCCTTTTTCAGGAATTTTAAAGTTAATTTTGAAAAAAAACTATGACCTACCTTCCTGAATGCCAACCAACCCCATCTCAGGTCAAACGTGAAAGAAGCAGCCTAGTGGAAAGAGCTTGGGTCTGGGAATCAGAGGACCTGGGTTCTTATTCAAGCTCTGCCAAATGCTTGCTCTGTGTCCTTGGACAAGTCACTTCACCTCTCTGTACCTCTGTTTTCCCCTTCTCCCTCCTACTTAGACTGTGAGCCCCTTGCAGTTTAGGGACTGTGGTCAACCTAATTCACACGTATTGACCCATGGCATAGTGGATAGAGCACGGGCCTGGGAGTCAGAAGATCAGAGGTTCTAATTCTGGCTCCTCCACTTGTCTGCTGTGCAATCTTGGCGAGTCATTTCACTCCTCTGTGCCTCAGTGACCTCATCTTTAAAATGGGGATTGCTCCTGTGAGCCCCATGTGGGACAGGGACTGTATCCCACGGATTTGTTTGTACCCACCCCAGCACTTATACAGGGCCTGGCACATAGTAAGCACTTAACAAATGCCATAATTGTTATTATTACTATTGTTATGTCCTCAGCCCTTAGAAAAAAGTTTGACACACAGTAAGCACTTTACTAAAATAAAATTAAAAAATTGCAAATACCGCATACCCAAGGCTTGCAAAAACATTAAAATGAATCGAAGGTTGTCTTATCCATTTCAGAATGTGAATGAATAGGAGGGAGGCAGAGCATGAGGCTGGCTATCAGAACATTTAGAGAAGCAGAGTGGCGTAGTGGATAGACCACTGGCCTGGGAGATAGAAGGATGTGAGTTCTAATCCTAGATCTGCCACTTGTTTGCTGTGTGACCTTGGGCAAGTTGCTTCATTTCTCTGTGCTTCAGGTTCTTCATCTGTAAAATGGGAATTAAGATTGTAAGCCCCATGTGGGACTTGGACTGTGTCCAACCTGATTAGCTTGCATTTTCTCAAGCACTTAGAACAATGCTCTGTACACAGTAAGCAGTCATTAAAGGGCATTGATTAATTGATTTACTCCAGCACATAGCACAGAGCCTGGCACGTAGCAAGAACTTAAATACCATTAAAAAACCTCACAACTTTGGGGCACTATCTTGAGACTAGGCCTAGTACTAGCAGAATTATCCAAACAAGTTAACATTAAAAAATCCATTTGGTTTTGATGACTGCATTTAGATGGTTTGGATTAAAGTGGTGTGGGGCTGTAATTATGTAAATAATATTATAATAATAGAGCCCTGGCCCACCAAAGTGGTGCTGAGTATTTTGGAAGGTTTTCTGTCCAGACCAGACCCACCTCTCCCTCTGACCTTTGACGAATGATTTTCCCTCTCGGGGCCCGATTCCCCTTTCTGCTTAAACAGATGAAAAAGCCGCAGTTGGAGAGGCCCCCCGAGAACGCACTTGTAAAGTCTAATGATGGTCTTCGACAGAAGTCGCTACAAAGAAAACACAAACTGAACTTCTGAGCCCATCTGAATTTTACGGGGATAGAGCAAAACATCTGTGTTTGAGCTAAGCTAGTAATACTACGGTAGGTGTACAGGACACCCTATAAAAATTGTGCAAAACGGGGAGCGGAATGAGCAGAGGAGGAACAGAACCACTTTGGAGAATGCCGGCTGCATCTCTGTAAGCAGCATGGTGTAGTGGATAGAACGCAGACCTGGGAGTCAGGTCATGGGTTCTAATTCTGGCTCCGCCACTTGTCTGCTGTGTGGCCTTGGGCAAATAGCTTCATTTTTCTATGCCTCAGTTACCTCATCTGTAAAATAGAGATTCAGATGTAAGCCCCATGTGGGACAGGGACTGTGTCCAACCCGATTCCCCCCCAGAGCTTAGTACAGTGCCTGGCATCTAGTAAGTGCTCAACAAATATCACAATTGATATTATAATTAGAGAGGCCAAGAAATTCCCTAAGGGCAGACTCAGACCACCTGAGCCCACCTCTCATCTCCTAATCCAGGAGCTCCACACAGAAGGCAAGAGACATTCCCTTGGAACGCCAAATCCCCAGCCCCTCTGGAGCCCGCTCAGAAATCAGCAGAAGCTGCAGGCTAAGATGCAGTGTGGTCTGGTGGTTAGAGCACAGACCTATGAGTCAGAGGACCTGGGTTCTATTCTCAGCTCCGCCACTTGTCTGCTTTGTGAGCCTGGGCAAGTCCATCCATCAATCGCATTTATTACTGTGTGCACAGCACTGTACTAAGCGCTTGGTAAAGAACAATACAACAGAGTTAGTAGACATTCATTCATTCAATAGTATTTATCGAGCGCTTATTGAGACACATTCCCAGCCCACAATGAATTTACAGCCTAAATGAAAATCACTTCACTTCTCTGGGCCTCAGTTACCTTGTCTTTATAATGGGGATTAAGACTATGAGCCATAATTGGGACAGGGACTGTGTGCAACCTGATTATCTTTTATCGACACCAGCGCTTAGAACAGTGCGTGGAGCATAGTAAGCGTTTAATAAATACCATTAAAAAAAATGTACACCATTACCACTGGCCCCTTTGCTTGGGCACTGACCAATCGGGGAAGGAGGAGAAATGAAACACTGTGCTGCTCTTAATCAACTCCTCCCCACAATTCACCTGTAAAATAAAGCTTGGAATAATAATAATAATAATAGTACTTGTTAATTAATTCATTCATTCAATAGTATTTATTGAGCGCTTACTATGTGCAGAGCACTGTACTAAGCACTTGGAATGAACAAGTCGGCAACAGATAGAGACGGTCCCTGCCGTTTGACGGGCTTACAGTCTAATCGGGGGAGACGGACAGACGAGAACAATGGCGATAAATAGAGTCAAGGGGAAGAATATCTCGTAAAAACAATGGCAACTAAATAGAATCGAGGCGATGTACATTTCATTAACAAAATTAACAAAATAAATAGGGTAATGAAAATATATACAGTTGAGCAGACGAGTACTGTGCTGAGGGGATGGGAAGGGAGAGGGGGAGGCGCAGCGGGAAATGGGGGGAAGAGAGGGTTAAGCTGTGGAGAGGTGAAGCGGGGGTGGTAGAGGGAGTAGAGGGAGAAGGGGACCTCAGTCTGGGAAGGCCTCTTGGAGGAGGTGAGTTTTAAGTAGGGTTTTGAAGAGGGGAAGAGAATTAGTTTGGCGGAGGTGAGGAGGGAGGGCGTTCCAGGACCAGCACTTACTATGTGCCCAGCACTGTTCAAAGCACTGGGGTAGCTACAAGTTAATCAGGTTGAACACAGAGCCTGTCTCACGTGGGGCTCACACTCTTAATCCCCATTTTACAGATGAGGGCACTGAAGCCCAGAGGAATGAAGTGACTTGTCCAAGGTCACACAGCAGGCATGTGGCGGAGCCGGGAAACCCAGCCCAGCATAAATAATCCTGATCAGTAAACTCTTGGGAGAAAGATATCTTCAGTATCAACAAAAACCACTTGGCCCAGACTACAGCCGCCCAGCGCTGGAGGTCTGGTTTTTCTTTTCACCCTGTCCAGCTATTTACAGTATAAACTTCGAATGGGAGGGGCAGAATTGGGGGGGGGGGTGGAGGTTGGGGGGGACGGGGAGGGGAGGTGTGACTCTTGCCAAGAAACCTCAGAAAGGAACTCACTGTGGGTTTCCTCACAGCAAGACACACTGTTCTGGAATTCGAGTTGCAGCCGTCCAACCCAAACAGTTGGTCGGCAGTGGGAAAGAAGACGAAAGGCTCCTTTCCTCTTGTTCCGGGGGGTGGGGGTGGACAGGGATCAATTAATCGACCGATCGTGTTTATTGAGCACTTACTATGTGTGGAGCACTTTGCTAAGGGCTTGGGAGGGTACAACAGAATTAGCAGACACATTCCCTTCCCATAAGGAGCTTACAGGCTAGAGGTGGAGCAGAAATTAATATGAATAAATATTATATAAAAATATAAGATCATGGAACATTGTAGCAGTGAATGGGAGACCTAGGACCCTTCAGCTATTCCTGTTTTCCCCTCTACCTCTCCATCTCGACGACAGTAGAGGCGAGAACTCAAAGCCCCTGGAATCTGATGGAGAACTGAGGGGACAATTAGGAAATGCTACTTCCTAATTTTCTACTGAAAGTTCACCTCCTCTGGGAGGCCTTTTCAGACTAAGCCCCCCTTTTCCTCTGCTCCCCCTCCCCTCCCCATTGCCTCGACTCGCTCCCTTGCTTTACTCCCCCTCCCCGTCCCACAGCACTTGTGTATATATGTACATATTTATAATTCTACTTATTTTTATTAATGATGTGTATATATCTATAATGCTCTTTATTTATAATGATGCTACTGATGCCTGTTCACTTTTTTTGATGTCTGTCTCCACCCTTCCAGACAGTGAGCTCGTTGTGGGCTCTGCTGTCTCTATTTGTTGCTGAATAGTACTTTCCAAGGGCTTAGTACAGTGTTCTGCACACAGTAAGCGCTCAATAAATATGATTGAATGAATGAAAGTGCTCTAAGAAGCCAGGTTTTCTGCATGGTGTAGTGGATGGGACACGGGCCTGTGATTCAGAAGTCAGCCCTTCACCCCCTCCTAATCTCACTGACTTAGAGAAGCAGCGTGGCTCTGAGGAAAGAGCCTGGGCTTGGGAGTCAGAGGTCATGGGTTCTAATCCCGGCTCCGCCGCTTGTCAGTTGTGTGACATTGGGCAAGTCACTTAACTTCTCTGGGCCTCGGTTTCCTCATCTGTAAAATGGGGATTAAGACTGTTAGCCCCATGTGAGACAACCTGATTACCTTGTATCTACACCAGCACTTAAAAAGTGCTTGGCACATAGTAAGTGCTTAACAAATATCATTATTATTAGATCATTTTTCTAAAGAAACATCCTACTCACATCTCCCCTCTCCTCAAAAACCCCCAATAGCTGCCCATTCCTTTCCCTATCAAGTAGAAGCTCCTGAAGACTGATTTTAAGGTACTTAATCAGCTCTCACTCTCCTATTTCATTCATTCATTCATTCAATAGTATTTACTGAGCGCTTACTATGTGCAGAGCACTGTACTAAGCGCTTGGGATGAACAAGTCGGCAACAGATAGAGACAGTCCCTGCCGTTTGACGGGCTTACAGTCTAATCGGGGGAGACGGATCCAGTCTCCAACACGAACTAGTGTAGTTTATTGGGTAGAGCACAGACCTGGAAGTCAGAGCACTTGGATCCTAATCCCAGCTCCACCGCTTGTCTGCTGTGTGACTTTGGGCAAGTCACTTCACTTCTCTGTGCCTCTGTTCGTTCTCTTAACTGTAAAATAGGAATTTGATACCTGTTCTCCCTCCTACTTAGATGGTGAGCCCCATATGGGATCTCTTGTATCTCCCCCAATGCTTAGTTCAGTGCTTGGCACATAGTAAGTAACTTAAATACCACAATCATTATGATTGTTGTTGTTATTTATGAGAAAGGTTTCTTAAAACAACTGGCTTCTTTTTTAGACCAGCAAACTAGCTGTGATCTTGAGAAACATTCACAATAAAAACAATATATATAATATGTATATATTGCTATCATATTTACTGATCACTTACTGGGTGCAAGGCACTTTACTAAGCGCTTGGGAGAATGCAATATAATCGAATTGGTCCATACATTCCCTGCCCACAACAAGGTTTCTTTCAGTTCATTCATTTGTACTTATTGAGCACTTACTGTGTGCAGAGCACTGTAGTAAGAGCTTGGGAGATGAAATAACAGTAAACAGACACATTCTCTGCCCACAATGAGCGTACAGTCCAGCGCTACAGACATTGACCTATACCATATATAGGTATATAGCTGTAAGTATACGCATTGTCTTCTATGAATCAATGCCTTACCGAGGCAAGAGAGTTTCATACACTAATGAAGCTTAGGGCTCTGCCACTGAGAGATATTCTCTCTCATCAGAGTCACCCATAATGGAAAGGTCTAAGCTGAAGCGTCAAAGTTGATTCACCTCTGCTGGGCAGGAACGGCATGGGAAAGAGTCAAAGCTAGAAGATCAAGTGATCAAAATGTTGACTCAGAGACAACAGCAGAGACTTTGAGTTGTTACTGCGCAGAAGAAGGCCAGGCAAACCACTTCTGCATTTTGTACCAAAAAAACTACAGAAAAGAACCGTAGAGTCACCGTGAATCGTAAACAACTCGACAGTACTTCAGAAGAAGAAGACATATACGTACGGACATATTGAGACTGTGAGCCCCATGTGAGACAGGGACTGTGTCCAACCTGATTTGCTTGTATCCTCCCCAGCGACTAGTACAGTGTCTGACACATAGTAAGCGCTTAACAAATGGCATAATTATCATTATTTTTAATATATATTTAAGTGATATGTCAATGTATGAAAGTCAGCTGCTGGCTCCAAACTCCTCCACATGAAAAGACCACCCATTGACTTCTCTCTTTTGTCAGTTTCCTTTATCAACAGCTGGAAGGAAGAGAAGGAACAGCAGAGGAAAAGCTTCAAGCAGGTTCCTCTCTGAAAGGCCGCCCAGAGTTTCGCCTGCCAAATCCAAATCTGTAGCTGCAGCTCTGCACACAAGCCCATTTAGACTTTTTGCACAAAGGGTATGTGGTCCCCAAGTTGGGGGAAACTTGGGCAGACTCTGAAAGCTGGTCAGCCAGAAAAAAAAAAGAAAAACTCACCACTACACCCCACCCCCGAGCCCATTCTGTAAGCAACTGTTCCTTGGGAAACGCTCCTACATAAAGTCTTTCCTAAATAGCTTCCACACCCCCAGGCAAGATGACCGAGAAAATTTATGCAAATATCTCCATCCTCATAAACCTAAACTTAAGCCATTCGACTGCGGCAACCTTGTTTTCCATCACCGACAATGACTTGGATTCTAAAGTCCCATTGAAGCCAAAAAGCCCTTTACGATCGTCGAGGATTCTGCCGCCAGAGAGATCTCAACCTCCCCACACCCTACCCTATATAAAGACATCCTCTTTGGGAAGTTAACAGCCCTCGAGAGCTGAGGCGGCTCGATGTCGTCTGTGGGTCCTCAATAAATGTCAAGAAAGGTGCCTCTCTAGCGGAAGGTCGGTAAACAGAGGATGCTTTGAGAAAGAAAGCTTGCGGCTCTACGACTCACCACACTGGCACATGCGGTTATCACATCAGATTCAATTAAAGGACCCAAAAGGATCCAGAAGAAACCATCTGTCTCCAAGCAAGAGAAAAAAATAAACCAAGCATCCACTTATGTTTGATATTTGGAAAGCGGGGCCGTGATCCCAGGGCTGTGCGTGGTCACTCATTTGGGTGTTTGGGGCCCAATCCTCTCCCATCGAACCCATTCTTCCCGTAATGCTTCGGCTCACTATTACCGCCCAGATTAATGGCAGCAGGGATTGGAAGTTGAGTCTGTGGGGACAGGTACAGCAGTGTGGCCTGATGAATAGAGCACGGGCCTGAGAGTCAGAAGGAACTGGGTTCTAATCTGAGTTCCTCCAGTTGTCCACTGAGTGACCTTGGGCAAGTAAGTTGACTTCTATGGGTCTCAGTTACTTTCTCTGTAAAATGGAGATTGACTATGAGCCCCATGTGGGACATGGACTGTGTCCAACCTAATTACCTTGATTCTAACCCAGTGCTTAGGACAATGCCCGACACATAGTAAGCATTTAACGAATACCATAAAAAAAAAAGGTACAGAGCTATCTCGCAGCAGGTGATGTAATTATACCATGGGGTACATTTTCCCATAGACTTGCACAGTGTGAACTGGGATCCATGCAAAACCTCTGGGAAAGAAATATCAAATTATTTTCTGTGCCTATTACTTTAATGATAAATGTCACTAAGTGTTTCACCTTTATTAAAGTAATTCAAAGCAAAACACCACAGTATTACCTAAATTAGGAGTTGCATTATGTTTGAATCACTGAGGGTGGCTCGGAAAGTTTGTTTGGAGGACTGTGGCCATGGTTTTTCAACTTTAGGGAAGAATTTGTCCAATATGCTATTTTAAGTGCATACTATATGCCAAACACTGTTCTAAGCACCTGGGTAGCTACAAATTAATTAGATCAGACATAGCCCCTGTCCCACATGGAGCTCACAATCTAAATAGGAGGGAGAACAGGTACTGAATAACCATTTACCATTGAAACAAGCTTCTTGTTTTCTTTTTAAGACAAATCAACTCCTTTTGAATACCTCTACCCACGTCTGACTTCTCTCCAGGAGGATCTTCTTCAATTATGTTTCTAAATGCATCTGCTTCCTTGAATGTTGATGCAAGACATTTTAATCTCAAAAATTCTAGCTCATGGTCTAAAATCCATTATGACTTCACCTGTTTCGGCATCTTGGTGAGTTGCCATGGATTGTCAAAATTCGATGAGGTTCTCGTTGGACAATGATTCCGCTGAAGGAGATGCAATTAACTCATCAACATCTGCCTTGTACATTTCTAAATGAAATAGACTCTCCTCCCCAGTTGAGCAATTTCTTGGGTTATCCACTAAAGAATTTTGTCAACATCTTGAAAATCTGAGCCCAATATGAGCATAGTGTCCTGTAAGATCCTTTTATTGTTAGTTACTTCATTTCCACCTCAGAGGTTGGAAGGAGTCAGGGGAGCGATAAGAGGAGAGAAGGGAAAGCAGCATGGCATAGCGGAAAGGGCACGGATCTGGGAGTAAGAGGACCTGAGTTCTAATCCCAGCTCTGCCACTTGGCTGCTTTGTGACCTTGGGCAAGTCACTTTACTTCTCTAGGCCTCAGTTCTCTCATCTGTAAAATGGGGATTAAGACTGTGAGCTCTCTTTGGAATGGTGATTGTGTCCAACCTGATTACTCTGTATCTATTCCAGTGCTTAGTACAGTGCCTGGAACATAGTAAGCACTTAACAAATACCATTTAATTTTTTAATGGAAAAATTTTATAAGGCGGAGAGAAGGCTTATCCGGTACTCCACCAGAAAAATGAGGCATTTGGGCATGTGTGAGGAGTAAGGAAGGCATCAAACAATTCAGATTGTGGCCCCAGGATGGTTGTATCATCTGTCGTGTTGTTGTAACCCAGGGTATGGTTGCACTCACTCTTCCCTACCTTACACATGCTGTAGCTCTCACAAACAGCTGCTTACCTTTGTAAAGCAACATAAAAGATAAAAAAATGTGTTTTAGTTTATTAGCTAAGGTATTTATTACCCCAATATGTGGTATGGTAATAAATATCATAAGGGATACTTACAAATCTGTTTTTCCATTCTTTTAGCCCTAAATAACTTTCTGAGTAATCATATGATTTTTTTCCCTCTGAAACAAAATCAAATATTAGCAAAAAAAATCTCAATAATAAATGTGATCATTCATTAATCAATCAATGCTTCACAACATCAGTCCAGTCATTTTTTCTGCCACCATAATGGATATGAGATTGCTCAATTTATCAGCTCCAAGAACAGAGGAAGGCACAAGTCCAAGGGGAGAGAAAAATAATTTGTGGAGAGAAAATTCAGGTGAGGTGCTCCCTTGCTTAGAAGGGGTGCTCACCTGAAACCCCACCAAAAAAATCAGGCTTAGAGAAGTAGCATGGTCTAGTGGGTAGAATACAGGCCTGGGAGTCAGAAGGACATGGGTTCTAATCCCACTTCTGCCACAAGTATGCTGTGTGACCTTGGGCAAATCACTTAATGTCTCTGGGTCTCAGCTACCTCATCTGTAAAATAGGGATTAAGACTAGGAGACCCATACGGGAAAGGGACTGTGTCTAACCTGATTTGGTTGTATCCACTCTAGCCCTTAGTACAGTGCCTGGCACATAGTAAGTGCTTAACAAATATCATTATTATTATATTATTTTATATTATTTCTTTTATATTGTATTAAAATAATAATGGCCTTTATTAAGGACTTTCTATGAGCCAAGTACAGTTCTAAGCACTGGAGTAGGTACAAGATAATCATAAGGGACACAGTCCCTGCTTCCTGCAAGGAAGTTCACAATCTCACCACTGACCCCTTCCCCCCATCATCCCACTAGATTCACAGACTTAATCCCCACTTTACAGATGAGGTAACTGAGGCCCAGAGAAGTGAAGTGTCTTGCGCAAGGTCATACAGCAGAAAAGTCAGAGAGCCAAGATTAACACCCCAGGTCCTTCTGACTCCCAGGTCTGGGCTCTATCCACTAGGCCATGTTGCTTCTCTCAATCTATTGCAGATATATAAACTTTATGAAAATTTTCAAGTCATGGAAACAGTGTGTATGTGTGTGTGTGTTTGCATGCGCACTTGCAAGCCAGTGGGTCTTATTTGTTTTCTCCCTCATTTCCCTCCCAAAATAAAAAATATTTTTAAAAAAGGAAATTCTGGGAAAAGTTGAAATGCCTGCAATATTTATCTTCTCTGATCCAAATGTACTTTATAGCTCTTAAAACAAAAAATGGATGGTTTAGAGTTAGCACACAAAATTGTAATCTGTGGCATACAAAATTTAAAGGTATAAATGCCTCATTTTTATGCAAGGAGCAATTACCCTAGAGATGATAAAAAGCAATGTGGCCTATTGGATAGAACACAGGCTTGGGAGTCCAAAGGACCTGGGCACTAATCCCGGCTACAACATTTAGCTGCTATGTCACCTAGGACAAAGTCACTTCACTTCCCTGTGCCTCAGTTACCACATCTGTAAAATGGGGATTAAGACTGTGAACCCCATGTGGGACACGGACTCTGTCCAACCTGATTACCTGGTATCTATCCCAGCATTTAGAAATATCCTCGGTGGATGGGGATAGAGTTCTTCTCTCCCTCAGCATCTGGGAGAACAGAACTTGTTACCACCTGTAATTATCGCTCCAGATGGAGTGGCAAGCTGTTGCCTGCACCCTAAGGAGGCTAAGCATCATTTTAGTGGTATGCTGTCCAGTTGCAAGGAAAAAAAAAGTGCATGTTGAAAATAGGAGCTGCAAACAGCAAGCCACAGGAAGTTTTGATCTGGACTTTGAAAGTCTCCTTCCATCGGTCGGTAATCTGTTTTCCAAAGAAAACCATGTTTGTAGAGAACAAGCCCAGAAACAAAAAGGGGGCAATTTGAACGTTTGAAAACTTGGCCTAGAAGAGTATTTCATTCATCATTCTAAAAGAAATGTTTTCCTAAGGGGCTTTTCTAAATTGCTGTTGAAACTTTCAGCTTTTTCCACTTTAAAAAGGGGGAAACATCTTTGGGAAAAGACTATTTTTCCCTCAGGCAACTTGATTTTTTTTTTAGGTCTTGACAAGCCTTGGTATGCCCAGGTAGCGGGTCTGTTCTCCCAGCCCTAAACTGTGACCTCATTGTGGACATGGAATGTCACTGTTTAATGTTGTATTGTACTTCCCAAGTGCTTAGTACAGTTTTCTGCACTCAGTAAGTGCTTAATAAATATGATTGAATGAATGAATGAAAGAATAAAAGTATTTGGATTCAATTGCTTGCCCTCACTTTGGCTTTGACAGATATCAGCAGAATCCAATAGAACCTCAGGGCCCTAAGAAGGGCTCCGCCTGGCAGTTTTGTCATTACGAGCATGACATAACCCGGCCCGAGTGTCACCACCTACTATTAATGAGAGGTTCCATCACTGACTGAACCACGGCACTTGTTCCTTTGGTGACTGCTGACTGATGGCACAGGTACAAAAGTCACAAAATGAGAAAGAAAATGGGATGCTTCTAGGGCTTAATTCCCCTGCTAGCCTTCTGGTGAAGCAATCGGTTGAAGGAAACAAAATTGTTATAGGTCCGAGAACAGACGTGGTCCGCCAATTTCTAGCCTCTCACAGGGGAGACCACTTGCAGAGCATTAGCAGAGGAACATGGCTTTGGCTTCTATCTGCTGTATCGACTTATGTTTGGGTACTTCACACCTGCAGCCCCTAAATTCAGCACCCCTTTAGTTGCATTGCCACTAAAAGCCCTACTGAAGGCTCATCTCCTCCAGGAGGCCTTCCCAGACTAAGCCCCCCTTTCCTCTGCTCCCCCTCCCCTCCCCATTGCCCCGACTCACTCCCTTTGTTCTACCCCCTTTGGCCCCCCAGCATTTGTGTATATGTACAAATTTATAATTCTACTTATTTATATTAAAGATGTGTTTATCTATAATTCTATTTATATTAATGATGTGTATATATCTATAATTCTATTTATTTATATTGATGCTTCTGATGCCTGTTTACTTGTTTTGATGCCTGTCTCCCCCGTTCTAGACTGGGAGCCCATTGTGGGCAGGGATTGTCTCTATTTTTTGCTGAATTGTACTTTCCAAGCGCTTAGTACAGTGCTCTGCACACAGTGAGCACTCAATAAATATAATTGAATGAATGAATGAATAAAAGGAGCATCGTCAAAGGCAGGGCAGAGGAGAAACAACTTCCTGGCACTATTTCTCTTTTTAAAGCAGCACAGGACATTTTTCCATTAAAAGAGCCAGTGTGGTCAAGTGGAAAGAGCACAGGTCTGGGATTGGGAGGACCAGAGTTCTAATCCTGGCTTCACCACTTGCCTGCTGCATGCCCTTGGGCAACTCACTTCACTTCTCTGGGCCTCAGGTCTATCATCTATAAGATGGCGATTAAGACTGTGAAGCGTGAAGCCCCATGTGGGACATGGACTGTGTCCAATCTAATTAGCTTATATCTACCCTCAGCAGTTAGTATGGTCCTGACACAGTAAGCGCTTAACAAATACCACTAAAAAACAATGAATAAATAAAGATCAAGAGCCCTGTGTGGGACAAGGACTGCCTCCCACCTGATTAGCTTGTATCTACCTGGGTGCGTAGCATTGGGCCCGGCACATAAGCATTAAACAAATACCATTAAATAACTATATATCCACTGAGACCAAGAGCAGCTAGGGAGTTAAAATGACAGTTTGCTGTGATCATCAGAGGGGACCCAGAGTTTGGGGGATTGTACCAGGGCGTTGGGGAGAGGATGACCCAGATCAACAGCTCCAGAGCCTTCCAGCATTACCACATAAGAACTCTCTTTTCCGCAAGAAAGCAGCATTTGCCTCTCGTGGAGCTTCCATGGATTTCATTTCCATCCCTGGAGCACTTTACAGATCATTGATTCATTCACCATTTGCAGACTAAAGGTTGTATGCACGCACACACACATGCTCTCTCTCAGGCTCTCCTAATGCTGCCCTGTGGCTAAATATTCTAATAATAATAATAGTGTATTTTTTTAAGGGCTTACTACTTGCCACACACTCTTCTAAGTGCTAAAGTAGATACAAGATAATCATGTTGTACACAGTCCATGTCCCTCATGGGGCTCATAATCTTGATCCCCATTTTTCAGTTGAGGTATCTGAGGCACAGAGAAGTTAAATGATTTGCCCAAGGTCACTCGCCAGGCACGTGGCAGAGCGGGGATTAAAACCCACGATCTCTAACTCCCAGGCCCGTGCTCTTTCCATTAGGCCGTGCTGCTTCTCTAGGTCATGCTGCTTCTCAAGAAGAAGCCTTCGTTAGCCAGGCCCTCCACTTCTCCATCATCAGCTCTGCCTAGAAAAGCTGTCTTGAGCCATCCAAGAGCCAGTGAAGATGACTGGAGTGTGCTCAGAGATGCTATCAGCTCACTGACTCATCCTATTGTCACCCCTCTTTCTTCAGCTGGAGTCGAGATCACTCTGGGAAACCACCAGCTGATCAGGCCTCTTTCTTCCCATCTCGTCTTCCGAATACCCACCCTCACTCTCCCGGGCGGTTGGTGTCTCCCCTCAGACTGTTTCTTTTCATCCTTTTGCCTCTTGTCCTCCTACCTCCCGACCTGTTAGCCTATCTCTCTTGCCCACCCTGCTGTTCAGGTGGAGTGGAAAAACTGAATTCATCCACTCCTTGGAGAGGATTCCTTGTGAGAAAGAGGCTTCAGGCTAAGAGCTCTGGATGTGTGCTCCATGTTAAATAGACAAAAATAAATATTGAGGCTGATGGGACAGGGGACGAAAAATCTTTTTGTGAGAGAAAAGTTACAGTGTGGGAGAGGAGAGGAGGAGAAACCGCTACTAAGCGATGCATTTCAAGCCATTAGCTTTACCCTGAACTTCACTTTAGGGCTTAGACCACCTAGGCTGCTGAGCTCAGAAAAGCAATATCCAATACTGAGGAACTCTAGGTAGAACGAGGGCTTATAGACTTGCCAAAAACTACTTGGTATGAGTATTCTTTATATCCAAAGATAATACCATGTGTCAAAAGCTGGTAACATGTGACTGCTGAGATGTGGGGTTTAGAGAGGCAGCGTGGCCTAATGGAAAGATCATGGGCCTGGGAGTCAGAGGACCTGGGTTCTAATTCTGGCTCCACCACTTTTCTGCTGTGTGACCTTGGTCAAGTCACTTCACTTCTTTGTGCTTCAGTTACCTC
Organism: Ornithorhynchus anatinus; assembly: GCF_004115215.2. Classification (NCBI taxonomy): domain Eukaryota; kingdom Metazoa; phylum Chordata; class Mammalia; order Monotremata; family Ornithorhynchidae; genus Ornithorhynchus; species Ornithorhynchus anatinus. The sequence continues at coordinate 17,105,253 of NC_041733.1, read as the reverse complement.
ATCTGCAAAATGGGGATTAAAACTGGGAGTCCCACGTAGGATATGGAGCGTGTTCAAGCTGATTAGCATGTATCTGCCTCAGAGCTTAGTACAGTGCCTAGCTCAGAGTAAGCGCTTTACAAATACCATAAAAAAATGCAGTTTCCTCTTGCCTTTTCTCCTGAGACTCCAGCCCTTACGGCAAGAGGGTGACAGGTGTTCAAATGTGCCAGAGCTAAGAATAGGAGTTGAGTGTGTTTTACCTCCTGCAGGGTTCTTAGCAAGCAGGAAGCCTGCAATTAGAGGGAAGACTGTTCCTGCTACTTAACCACCATTTTCCTTTCTTCACTTCAGACGACATAGGTTAGTTTCCTATGATCATGTCAATACAGGTGGTGTGAGTCACAGAGGAGAAGTGGTGGGAATGAGGGGAAGAAGAAGAGTAATGTAGAGCTCTGGATGGGTTGGAAAACCGGGGATCTGGCCCAGCTTGATCCACACCAAACCCTGCGAGTTTGAGGAATCTGGGTCAATCGGCGTCACCCTGATTTGTTCCCTTCATTCATCCCCCCTGCCAGCCCCACCACACTCATGTACACATCTGTCTTTTATTTATATTAACGCTTGTCCCCTGCCCTCTAGACTGTAAGCTCATTGTGGGCAGGGAATGTGTCTGTTATATCATTATAATGTATTCTCCCAAGCTCTTAGTATAGTGCTCTGCACAGAGTAAGAGCTCAATAAATATGATTGACTCACTGACTGAGAGTCCAGGAGCTGCATCAGAGCGGGATGAGAAGATGCTAAAGATCAATCAAGTGGCCGATGGCATTTACTGAGTGCTTACTGTGTGTGCAGCACTCTACTAAATGCTTGGGAGTGGACAATAAAACAGAGTAGGTAGATGTTGGTAAATATCAGAATAATAAATAATAATGATAATAATGTGCCAAGCACTGTTTTAAGCACTGGGGTAGATACAAGGTAATCAGGTTGTCCCTCGTGGCACTCAGTCTTTAATCCCCATTTTACAGATGAGGGAACTGAGGCACAGAGAAGTTGAGTGACTTGCCCAAGGTCACACAGCAGACAAATGGCGGAGCCAGGATGAGAAACCACATCCTCTGACTCCCAAGCCCGTGCTCTTTCCTCTAAGCCATGCTGCTTCCCTTGCAGAAGGACAGAGCAGTCGGACAGTACGACAGAGCAGGACTGAGGAAGAAGAACTCACACGTCAACTGTCCCCGACAAAGATCTGTGCACTGTAGTTATGTCGGGATGTTTTGCCACTGCTGTCGTGAACCGATAGGAATCGAGAGAGGGTCAGGATGGGAAAGAACAGGGAGTCGAAGGTCAGTTTTTCCGACACAGAAGTGCCTGGGAGCGCATCAGAACCTGACTGTGACTATCTAGCCTCTAGCCAAAACCTGGGTTGGTCAGTCAGTCGGTCAGCAGGATTAATGAGGGCTGGGGACCGCATTGGAAGCAGTGTGGCCTAGTGGAAAGAGTCCTAGTGGATAGAAACCGGGCCTGGGAGGCAGAACGACCTGGGTTCTAATACCGGCTCTGTTACTGTCTTCTGGGTGACCTCGGACAAGGCGCTTCACTTCTCTAGGCCTTGGTTCTCCCATCTGGAAAATGACTGTGAGCCCCATGTGGGACAGGGACTGCGTCCAACGTGATTCATTTGTATCTATCCCAGGATTTAGTACAGTGGCACATAGTGAGCACTTAATAAATACCATAATTATTATAGTCATTATCCGTAAAATGGAGATTAAGACTGTGAGTCCTCTGTGGGACAAGGACTGTATCCAACCTGGTTATCTTCTATCTATCCTGGTACTTAGGACAGTGCCTGGGACATAGAAAGTGTTTAACAAATCTCATTTAAAAAAAAGCAGCAGGGGACACCTCGTGCACCTTCCTACCACACACAGCTTCTACACATTTCTTTCAATTGTATTGCTTCTCCAGTCTGTAATTTATTTTAGTGGCTGTCTCCCGTGCTACCCTGTAAGCTCCTCAAGGGCAAGGATGGAGTCTACTAACTATTATTCTCACCTAAACCCTTGATGCAATGCTCTGCATGAATAGACACCCAATAAACACTATTGATTGAGTTAAAAAGGGGCCATGGACTGTGTCTACATCTCATCCGTGTTTTTCTTTCCCAGCGTTTAGCACACAGCAAGTCCTAAATACTAGCGCTGCTAGTGAAGGGAAAGCAAGACAACTGTCCCACTCCTTTCAGGCTTAACATTCAATTAGAGATGACAGAGCAAAATCTACAAAGAGATGTACAGAGTAAATGGCAGAGGCAGAGAACATAAAAGATTCATACGAGAACAACAGAAACAAGCAAACCCACCCACACACGCCCTCACACGCACAGAAAGTTCTCACCATCAGCTTTAAGGCACTCGATCAGCTCTCCCCCTCCTACCTCACACCTCCCTGATCTCCTACACCACCCGCACACTCTGCTAATGTCAACCTACTCTCGTATCTCGATCTCATCTATCTCGCCACCAAACCCTTGCCCTCGGTCTCCTTCTGGCCTGGAACTCCCTCCTTATTCATACGCAACAGTCCTTCCCCGACTATCCCTTTATTTCCCCGATCCGCTTTCCCCCCAGAGGAGCTGTGACTTGCCCAAGGTCACACAGCGAGCAATTGGCAGAGATGGGATTAGAGCACATGATTCTAACGGTTGACTTTGATTAATAGAGTTTCGAATGTGAGGAGGTACATGCTGGGGCGAGGCGGAGGGAGAGAAGTGTTCCAAACAGGTGGACATGACACGCTCAGTGGCTCAGTGCGGGGAAACAGAACACAGATTTGCTTGGCCAGAATTTGTCTGCCTAGGTGGATGGGGTTTATGATGGGACACTGTGCTGTAGAACTCTGCCATATGGAAGGAGACACACAAACAGCCTCCTTCTCGCACCCTGAAGAGCTCCGAGGGCTTGGACTGGAAATGTTTATCCCACCAGGAGTCATTATGGGCAGCCTATATTTGGAAACCAAGTGAAGGCAGCCAAGTAAGAAGCAGCGTGGCTTAGTGAGAAGAGCATGAACCTGGGGGAGTCAGGGGACCCGGGTTCTAATCTCAGCTCTGCCACTTGATGCTGCTTGTGACCTTGGGCAAGTGGCTTAACTCCTCTGGGCCTCGGTTTCCTAATCTGTCAAATAGGAATAATAATAATAATAATTACAGTATTTGACACAGTACTAAGTGCTGGAATTGATATGAACAAATCAGGTTGGACCCAATCCCTGTCTCATTTGGGGCTCACAGTCTTGATCCCCGTTTTGCATATGAGGTAATTGAGGCACAAAGAAGTGAAAAGACTTACCCAAGGTCACCCAGAAGACAAGTGGCAGTCTGGATTAGAATCCATGACCTTCTGACTCCCAGGCCCATGCTCTATTCCCTATGCCATATTGCTTCCCTTATCCACTACGCCTTAATCTACCTCAACTGTACTAAGTGCTGGGAGAGAATACCCAGGTGGGAAGCAGACATGCTCTATGACTCTCCGGGGGCTCAACCATCTAAGGACACTTCAGTGCTGCAGTTTCATCAGTTTCAGGCTCATTTCTAGACATTCTTTTTTGTCTGTCATTCGCATGAAAAATACATCCTCCCTAGTCACCCTCTCTTCTGTGTCACTGATGCCCTTAAGTACTTCGATTCTCATCCCACTGCCAGCCACACAACCCTTATGTACATATTCTTACACTCTGCTCCTTTGGCTAACCGTAATTCATTCTGTTAGACTCCCCGACTAGACTGCAAGCCCCTCCCCCCATTTTTAATGCTATTTGCTAAACGCTTACTTTGTGTAAGGCACCGTATTAACTGCTGGGATAGATTCAAGATAATCAGGTTGGACACAATCCATGTTCCAGGTGGCGTTCACAGCTTTAATCCCCATTTTACAGATGAGATAACTGAGGTACAGAAAAGTGAAGAGACTTGCTGTATTGTGCTCTCCTAAGTGCTCAGTACAGTCCTCTGCACCTCTCACCCACATCCTGCCTTTCTACTGGAACGCCCTCCCTCTTCACATCTGACAGACGATCACTCTCCCCACCTTCATAGCCTTATTAAAAGCACATCTCCTCCAAGAGGTCTTCCCCGATTAAGCCCTCGCTTCTTTTTCCTCTCCTTCTGTATCACCTTTGCGCTTAGATTTGTATCCTTCATTCACCCCTCCCTCAGCCCCACAGAACTTATGAACATAACCGGTTTTTATTTATTTATATTAATGTCTGTCTCCCCCTCTAGACTGTAACCTCGTCAGCTACCACCTCTGTTACGTCACACTGGCCCAAGCTCTTAGTACAGTGCTCTGCACCCAGGAACCACTCAATAAATACGATCGATTGACTGACTGATCTAATAAATTCTCAACACCTTGATTGATCAAGCCAGATCAGCGAGTGTTTGTTGCTCAGTGAAGACAGGACCCTTGATATTGTCCCAGATCCACTATCCCTATCCGAGAATTATCCCTTCCATCTTTTCTTCCCAGCATTTCCACTCTCCAGTTTGGACTCACTGTATAGCCAGCCACTGGGAAAAAGGTTTTGTGAACTGAAGCTGAGACTCCATGGAGACTTTTCTGGAAGAGACGAGCTGTTTACGGGAAAGAAGTGGTGTTGGCTCATCCCTGGGCTCTCCAGCCTGGGGCTCAGAGCAGACGTTGTAAGAAAGCAGAGACAGGATGTCGACAAGGTTGGCTTTTGGACTGGGCTACTTGTCCAAATGAGAGTCACGTGCACTATCACCCCTTGCTCTCTGGCTCTCTTTTGGCGTATAATCTCTCAAATAAATAATAATAATAATGCTGATATTGGTTAAGCACTTACTCTGTGCCAATCCCTGTGTTAGTTACAATATAAGCAGATAATAATAATGATTCTAAGGGCCGGAGCACTGTTCCGAGTGCTGGTATATAGTCTCTTGACTCCTCCTTCTCGTTCAACCACCACCCGGCTATTCCCATATTCACCCTGTTACCAAATCCTGCCGGTTCCTCCTCTATATTATTCCCAGAATCCACCCCAGCCTCTCCCATCCAAATGGCCTCCATGCTGGTCCGGCTACGTTATCCCAGCTAGACTATTCCCTCAGTCTCCTTGCTGACCTCCCCGCCTCTGTTTACTCCTCTCTCACATCCACACTTCACTCTGCTGCCCTGAACACTGCTCTAAAATGTCATTCCGCACACAGCTCCTCCCTCCATACCTTCTCCCTCTTCAAAAACCTCGAATGGGCCAACTAGAAATTTCTGACCATTAGCTTAGACACTCGATCGGCTCTTTTCCCCTTCTATTTTTTTTAATGGTGTCTGTTAAGTGCTTTATTAGGCGCCAGGCTTAGCCAGTCTCTTCCCACCACACCCCAGCTCACACACTCGGTTCCTCTCAAGTTAACCTACTCCCTGGGCCTCGTTCTCATTTCTCATTGAGAATCGTTCCGGAGGCTAGGATTTGAGGTTGAGGGCTCCTACGGTCGATGTTGGGGTACTCAAACTGTATGTATGGGGAATACCGGAAGGAACAGGAGGGTGGGGTGAGACAGGCAGCTCCTGGAGGTAACACAGAAAGTCAGGTAACAGCAGCCACACAACTGCAATAAATTCAGTAAAATAATTAAGTAAAATAATGTCCCCTGGACAGGGAAACATTCTCCAGAAGATCAGCCCTAGAAGGTCACACTAGTGGACCGACCATGACCCTTTTGTGAGAACCTTGCAGATTCCCAACCAGGGGACACCCTGAAATATGAAGACAAACCTCAGGAAGGCCCCGGTCCACCCAGACTGATGTCAGAGGCGAGAAAGCCCACCTTTTAGGGTGAAACCAGGGAGGGACAGGGATCTTCGAATTCGTTCCTTCATTTCAATCATATTTATTTGGAGATCACTGTGTGCATAGCACTGTACTAAATGCTTGGGAGAATACAATATAACAATAAAAGAGACACATTCCCTGCCCACAACTATCTTACAGTCTGGGGGGGAGGCAGACATTAATAGAAATAAATTACAGATGGGGACATAAGTGCTGTGCAGCTGTTGGAATGTATAAGAAGGGGCCCGGGGGCAATGATTTTTGTTCTGTAGGCCAGAGCCTGCTGGTCCCCGCTCCAGGGTAAAGGCAAGCACTGTTGTGGTCGTCTTGTTCCCATGGCTCAATGGGAAGAGTGTGGGCTTGGGACTCAGAGGTCATGGGTTCGAATCCCAGCTCTGCCACTTGTCAGCTGTGTGAGTGTGGGCAAGTCACTTCACTTCTCTGTGCCTCAGTCACCTTATCTGTAAAATGGGGATTAAGACTGTGAGCCTCATGTGGGACAACCTGATTACCCTGTATCTCCCCCAGCACTTAGAACAGTGCTCTGCATATAGTAAGCGCTTAACAAATACCAACATTATTATTGTCTCATTTTTGGATGGGTAACTATAACCATGTGATAGGCAGGTACTTTCCCTTTTTTCAGAGAAAAAAGGTTCCTTTCCATAAGAACCCCTGGACTTTGCTCCGAGGAGGAGCTCGTCAGCAAAGACAACCTCTTCCTCACATCTTTGTCCCTGCCTGGAATTCCCTCCCCCTTCACATCCAAAAGATCACTGCTCTCCCCATTTTTGAACCCCTTCTCCCCACCTTTTACCCACCCCTGCCCCACTACCGTTTCAGCACCTCCATGCCACCTAAGCATTTGGGTATTCGCCTCACCTCCCCCAAAGCACTGTGCACATATCTTTAGACTCCATTACTTCCTCCTCTCTGTAATTTATTCCATCTCTCTCCCGAACTAGACTAAGCTCTTTGAGGGCCGGAATTGTGTCTTCCAACTGTACTGTATTCTCCTTTGAACAGTGTGCGGCCCTGATTGATCGTCTTGTGCCGCCTTGGCCACCACCCACTTTAAAAAGGGTACAGAGAAGCTGGAAAGGGGCTGAAGAAGAGGAACCAAAATGATTAAATGCGCTCCATTCCAGCCTAGCCAAACTGTCCCCTTCCCCCACCCATATCTCTGTTGCCACAGAGACATGGCTCATCGAATTCCCCCTGCTTGGAATGCTCTCCCACCTCCTCTGGGCCTAACCACATCCCTTCCCTTTTTCAAAATTCTGCTCAACACCCACCTCCTCCTCCCCGGAGCAGCCCCACCTAACTGAGCATTCCGAGACTCCATCCGTGCCTTGAAAACTTGCTTCTAGACTCCCTCTAGACTGTAAGCTTGTTATGGGCAGAGATCCTGTCTGCTAACTGTTGTATACACAAACGCTCAGTACAGTGGTCTGCACGTAGTAAACGCTCAGTAAATGCCACCGATTTAGTCCCTCTGTAAATGAGATCTCTACACTTCCTCCTGACACTAATCTATCTTCAGAATCTATGCTTTTTCCCTTTTTTCAGGGAAAAAAGGTTCCTTTCCATAAGAACCCCTGGATGTTGCTCCCAGGAGGTGGTTGTCGCCAATGGCGATCTCTTGCTCCTATCTTTCTCTCTGCCTGGAATTCCCTCTTCCTTCACAGCCAACCGATCACTGCTCTCTCCACTATCAAACCCCTTCTGAAACCACACCTCCTCAGCAGGTCTTCCCCGATTAATTCCTCAACTCCACACCTTTTACCCGCCCCCACCCCACTGCCATTTCAGCACCTTCACGTCATCAAAGCACCTAAAGAGTCTTACTCTTTCTATTTCTACACTGCACATTTGAGTTCATCCTCATTTCCCCTCTCGTATTGTTCTCTCCAAGTTCCTGGTACGGTAAGTGCTTAATAAACACCACTGATTAGATTGCAAACCTCTTAAGGGCTAGGCTTTAACTCTACTCTCCCAAGCACCGAGAACAGTGCTCTTCACACAGAAGAACTCAATAATTGCTATCGATTGGGATCTAGGAATCACTCACTGTATCTCTATTTCCGAAACATTCCCCATCCGGGCTAGCCCTCTCTTCTGTATCATAATTTATAATACTTACGGTACTTATTTAAGTGCTCATAAAGTGTCAAGCACTCAGCCAGTCGATCATTTATTACGTGTTTACAGTGTGCAGAGCACTCGGGAGAGTACCATATAATAATAAAACAGACATATTCCCTGCCCACTATGAGCTTACAGTCTAGAGGACAAGGTTACAGTCTAGAGGATGAACTTACAGTTTAGCCCTTTTGTAAACTCTGGGGTAGATCAGGTCGGATACAGTTCATGTCCCTCGTGGGGCTCACAGTCTAATCATAATAATAATAATGTTGGTATCTGTTAAGCGCTTACTAAGTGCCAAGCACTGTTCTATAAGGTAATCAGGTTGTCCACATGGAGCTCACACTCTTCATCCCCATTTTACAGATGAGGTAACTGAGGTACAGAGAAGTGAATCGACTTGCCCAAGGTTACACAGCAGGCAAGTGGCAGACCTGAGATTAGAACCCACGACCTCTGACTCCCAAGCACGGGCCCTTTCCACTAAGCCACGCTGCTTGGGAGGATAGGTACTGAATCCCCATTTTGCAGCTGAGAAAACTAAAGCACAGAGAAGTGAAACGACTTGCCCGAGGTCACACGGCAAGCAAGTGGCAGAGCTGGGATTGGAACCCAGGTCCTCTGAATCTCAGGCTGTGGTTCTTTTCACTGGGTCACGCTGCTTCGCCTGTGGCTCAGGGTTCCACAGATTTGAAGATCCTTCGGGGGGTTATGGCACTTTTGGGGAAAGACAGTTTCTAACTAATTAGCACTACGGTCAGAGGTGCCCTTAGGACTCAGAATATGCATAAGGGCCACTGCCTTAGGAGGATGAGAGTGTAAGCCCCTCAAAGCGCAGGGACTGTCTCTATCTGTTACCGATTTGTACATTTCAAGCGCTTAGTACAGTGCTCTGCACATAGTAAGCGCTCAATAAATACTATTGAATGAATGAGAGCCCTTGCTGCTGCAGGGAATTGGGGAAAAAAAGGACATATGGCTGCATACACTTGAATAATAATGATAGTAATTGCTAAGCGCTTACTATGTGCCAAGCACTGTTCTGGAGCACACAGCCAAAGAGGCAGGGACATTGCTCTCCTCCTCCTCCTATTGCTTCCTCTGCATTTCCTTATTCTGAGTATGCTGCTCTCCAGAACAACTGCAACTTGCTGAAAAAAGAACAGAAGGGGAGTCTTCTCTCAAGAAGCAGGCAGAAGCAGCGTGGCCTAGTGGATAGAGCACAGGCCTGGAAGTCAGAAGGACCAGAGTTCTAATCCCAGATCTTTCACTTGCCTGCTGTGTGACCTTAAGTAAGTCACTTCACTTCTCTGGGCCTGTTACCTCATCTGTAAAATGGGGAATGAGACTGTGAGCCCCACATGGGACTTGGCCTGTGTCCTACCTGATTAACTTGTATCCACCCCAGTGCTTACAGTGCTTGGCACAGAGTAAATGCTTAACAAACACCATTAGGTAGTCAATTAATGACACATTCATTCATGCGTTCATTCAATCGTATTTATGGAGCGCTTATTGTATACAGAGCACTGTACTAACTGCTTGAGAGAGTATAAAACCACAATAAAGGTTCAAAGGACACTTCATATCCTCCAGATTGTGAGCTCATTGTGGGCAGGGAATGTCAATGTTTATTGTTGTACTTTCCCAAGCATTTAGTACGATGCTCTGCATGGAGCAAGCGCTTAATAAATACAATTGAATGAATGAATCTCAAAGCAGCGTGGCTCAGTGGAAAGAGCCTGGGCTTCGGAGTCAGAGGTCATGGGTTCGATTTCCAGCTCTGCCACTTGTCAGCTGTGTGACTGTGGACAAGTCACTTCACTTCTCTGTACCTCAGTTACCTCATCTGTAAAATGGGGATTAACTGTGAGCCTCACGTAGGACAACCTGATTACCGTGTATCTTCCCCAGCGCTTAGATCAGTGCTCGGCACATAGTAAGTGCTTAACAAATACCAACATTATTATTATTAAGTGATCCGTGATCTCTCAGGCCCTGAAGTTGTCAGGGACACAGGTGCCATGGGAAGAGCCCGGGAGGAGCCGCTTAATACCCTGGTCCAACAAACTGTGTCTGACAGGCAGGTGACTCTGCTTCTGCAGAATCTGGGCAAGGCCAAGGCACGGGCGCTATTTTCTTGCCCAAGAGCAGGGGCAGCCCGGAGAAAGCGACTCCGAGAGGCAGGCTGGAGTTAATCAATTCATCATATTTATTTTTTATACGGTATTATGCACTTAGCATGTGCCAAGCACTGGACTGAGCACTGGGGTAGATACAAGATAATCAGGTAGGACACAGTCCCTGCCCCACATCAGGCTCACGGTCTTAATCCCCATTTTACAGATGCGGTCACTGAGGCACAGAGAAGTGAAGTGATTTGCCCAAGGCCACCCAGCAGACAAGTGGTGGAATCGGAATTAGAACCCAGGTCTTCTGACTCCCAGGCCTGTGCTCTCTCCACTAGGCCATGCTGCTTCTCAGTCTGAGTGCTTACTGTGCTTACACTTGGGAGAGTACAGTATAACAGACTCGGTAGACGTGCTGTCCGCCCACAAGAAGCTTACAGTCCAGAATGGGAGATGGACACTGAAACATATTACCGATATAATGATGGTATTTGTTAAGCACCTATTATGTGCCAAGCAGTGTTCTAAGCTCTGGGGTAGATATGAGGTAATCAGCTTGTCCCATGTGGGGCTCATAGACTTAATCCTCATCTTGCAGATGAGGGAACTGAGGCACAGAGAAGTGAAGTGGCTTGCCCCAGGTCACACAGCAGACAAGTGGCGGAGCCGGGATTAGAATCCACGATCTCTGACTCCCAAGCCCGGGCTGTTGCCACTAAGCCACGCTGCTTCTTTATATGTACACAAAATCTCTTATATGAGATTCTTTTTCTAAGTCTGCCAAGCCCAGATGGGACGGCTTAAATATCCCCAGATAAAAATTCCACTGAGTTATTGCAGGAGACACCACTGGAGTCTACTACTCTGCCCAGGCCTGGCAGAGCAAAGAGAAGATACTGCTTACTCCTCAGTTTATCCTAGACGCCTCCCCAACTTCCTAAAAGTCAAAACGGTGCCAGGAAGGGCCGTCAAGTCGAGGCTTCTCGTATTTCTTCCCGCTCTTCCGTCACACTGATTTTTTTTATTGTTTTAGCTGTTCGTGTGTCCGAAGAGGAACAGGATTAAATTTCTTGTTCCAAAGTGGAAGAAATTCTAGTGGACATTTTGGAATTCATATTGCCGGGGCGGGAGGAAAGAGGCTTTAACACCCAGAAAAGAAGAGTGGCCTAGGGGAGAGAGTATGGGTCTGGGAATCAAAAGGACCTGGGTTCTAATACCGGCTCTGCCACTTGTCTACTGTGAGACCTTGGGCAAGTCACTTCACTTCTCTGTGCCTCAGTTCCCAAATCTGTAAAATGGGGATTAGGACCGGAAGGCCAGTGTGGGACTCAGACCTTGTCCAGCCTGATTAGCTTGTGTCTACCCCAGCTTTGAGAACAGTGCCTTGATTCGTCCCCCCCTGCCAGCCCCACAGCACTTCTGTCCATATCTGTAATTTTATTTACTTTTATTAATGTCTGTCTCCTCCTCTAGATTGTCAGCTAGATGTGGTCAGGGAACGTGTCTGTTGTATGGTTATATTGTCCTCTCCCAGGCGCTTAGTACAGTGCTCTACACACAGTAAGCGATAAATTCATTCAATCATATTTATTGAGCGCTTACTGTGGGCCGAGCACTGTACTATGCAATTGACTGACCGACTGACAGGGACTGTGGCCAAGCCGATTATCTTCTATCTACCCCAACACTTAGAACAGTGCCTGGCATATAGTAGGCGCTTAACAAATACCACAATTATCAATATTACTATTATTAAATACCCGAGAGAGGGCCAGGAATTTAATGACTATAAAGATAGGAAAAGTTCCTGCTCTCCACCAGCCCATTTCCCCAGCGGTAATTAGGGATGAGGCAGAGAAGAGAGGGAGTGGAAGGATAATTCACGTGTCTCCAGTTGCTCCAGCTTCAAAGAAATCCCCAGGTCCTTCCTTACCCAACCCTCCAACCCCCACGACTTTTCCCTCCATGGCTCCTTTCACTCTCCAGTACGGTTTCTGGTTCAAAGCCCTGAAGACCCTACCCAATTTCATTCAGTCCTGTGGCAGACTGAAGTTAGATTCTTTCATTGTTCTACCTAGGCAGGAGTTCTATAAATTGTAGAACATTTCTTCTGGTCTCCCACTTGCATGGAATGATTACTAAAACTCCAAAAACCCAGCTGCGCAATACTGACCTCGAGCCAAAGTTGTCGCAATTTAGAGAAAACAAGAGGAAGAAACTCGTATTAAAAGGGAGAGGTTGCCAACATCTTCAGATGTGACTGAAGAGAACCAGCAGCAAGATAGCGCTACGTAAACATCAACGATGGGGACGTATTAAGAGCTCACTGTGTTCATCAAACCTACGTATTAAGTGCTATGGTAGATACATTCATTCATTCGATTCATTCAATCGTATTTACTGAGAGCTTACTGTGTGCAGAGCACTGTACTAAACGCTTGGAAAGTACAATTCAGCAACAAAGAGAGACAATCCCTGCTCACAACGGGCTCACAGTCTAGAAGCACAGTCAGATCTGAGACACGGTCCCTGTCCCGCACAGGGATCGCAATCTAAGAGAGCAATTATTATCCCCATTTCACAGATGAAGAAACCGAAACCCAGAGAGGTTAAGGTTCACCCAAGAAGCAGCATGGCCTAGGAGTCATGGGTTCTAATCCCAACTCTGCCACTTTCATTCATTCATTCAATAGTATTTATTGAGCGCTTACTATGTGCAGAGCACTGGACTAAATGTTTGGAATGTACAATTTGGCAACAGATAAAGACAATCCCTGCCCAATAACGGGCTCACAGTCTAAGCAGGGGAGACACTTGTCTGCTTTGTGACCTTGGGCAAATCACTTTACTTCTCTGGGCCTCAATTACCTCTTCTGTAAAAAGGGACTGAGATTGTGAGCCCCAAGTGGGCGGGGACTGTGTCCAACCTGATTTGCTTGTATCTATTCCAGTGTTTAGTACAGTGCCTTGCACATAGTAAGTGCCTTACAAATACCATAATAACAAATGATAATAATAATAATAGTAAGGACCTCCAGTCAGCCAGCTACAGAGAAGAGATTAGAATCCAGGTCTCCCAACTCCCATTTCTATATATGCACAGTGTCTGAGGGTAGGAGGGGGAACCTTACTGAATGGCAAAAGGCAGCATGAATGACATAACTTCTGGGTACAGGAGACATGTAGTGGATGGCGAGAAGATTGAAATAGTTGACAATTTTTCTCTCCCGGGATCGATAATCAATAATAAAGGAAATAGTAGCCAAGGAATACCCCGAAGGTTAATGTTAGGAAGACTAGCTATGAGGAGCCTGGAAAAAGTCATGAAATGTACTGACGTAACGATTGCCACAAAAATACAAATCGTCAACTCCGTGGTATTCGAATCCCGGCTCTGCCATTTGTCAGCTGTGTGACTGTGGGCAAGTCACTTAACTTCTCTGTGCCTCAGTTACCTCATCTGTAAAATGGGGATTAACTGTGAGCCTCACGAGGTACCAACATTATTATTTCCAGTGACAATGTATGCATCTGAAAGCTGGATGGTGAAAAAACAGGATAGAAAGAACATCAATTCTTTAAAAATGTGGTGTTGGAGAAGGTTTTTGTGAATACCACAGCCTGCCCAAAAAACAAACAAATGGATTTTAGAGCAAATTAAACCAAAGTGGTTTTTGGAAGGCCAAATGACTCAACTTAGATTAGCATATTTTGGACACATCATCAGGAAGACTGATTCTCTGGAGAAGACCCTAATGCTAGGAAAAGTCCAGGGGAAACGTGGAAGAAGCAGACGGGAAGCTAGATGGAGAGAGACCATCACAACGATAATGGAAGAACCATTAGAAAGGTTGCGGACAGGACGTTCTGGAGAAAGTATATCCATGGAGTCGCTATGAATCGGAAATGACTGGACGGCACTTCATAATAACAATAATAACAGGAGGCACGTAGAAGTAGGAGCTATTAAAACTCTCCCTGTGAGAGGATTTTTTTCACCAGTCAATTGAATTTATTGACTGTATGCAAAGCACTGTAGTAAGTGCTTAAGAGAGTATAGTATAACAGTAAACACATTCCCTGCTCAAAAACGAGCTCGCTATTGAGAGCGGGTGGAGAGACAAACATTAATAGACATAAATAAATGACGGATATGGACATAAGTGCTGTGGGACTGGAAGGAGGGATGAATAAAAGGAGCAGGGAGGGGGAGAAGAGGAAATGGTTTTGAACCTAATAACAATAATAATAATAATGTCGGTATTTGTTAAGTGCTTACTATGTGCAGAGCACTGTTCTAAGCGCTGGGGGAGATACAGGGTAATTAGGTTACCCCACGTGAGGCTCACAGTCTTAACCCCCATTTTACAAATGAGGGAACTGAGGCACAGAGAAGTTAAGTGACTTGCCCACAGTCACACAGCTGCCAAGTGGCAGAGCCGGGATTCAAACCGGTGACTTCTGACTCCCAAGCCCGCGCTCGTTTCACTGAGCCACGCTGCTTCTCTGGGAACCTACGGAAATGACAGCGTCATCTGTCTTTATTACCCTATTTATTTTGTTAATGAGATGTACATCCCTTTGATTCTATTTATTGCTATTGTTTTTGTCTGTCTGTCTCCCCTGATTAGACTGTAAGCCCCTCAATGGGCAGGGACTGTCTCTATCTATTGCCGAACTGTACATTTCAAGCGCTTAGTACAGTGCTCTGCACATAGTAAGCGCTCCATAAATACTATTGAATGACTGAATGAATCTCAGGAGGAGAATGAGTTGAACGAATTAAAAAAAGATCGGACCCTGGCCATTAGGCAAGATCATCAGATCCACACAGAGTGAAGACCTGTCTCCCTGCTATAGACTCTTCAGCCTGTCTCTGGACTCAATCTACCCCCAGGGCATCGCCTGCCCCACCATTCATTCATTCATTCATTCACTCGTCTTTATTGAGCGCTTACTACGTGCAGAGCACTGTACTAAGCACTTGGAATGTGCAATTTGGCAACAGATAGAGACCATCCCTGCCCAATAACAGGCACGCTGTTTAAAAGGGGGAGACAGACAGCAAAATAAAACAAGCAGTTAGGCATCAATACCATCAAAATAGATCAACGGAATGATAGAGATATACACATCATTAATGAAATAGAGTACTAAATAATATATACAAATATACGCAAGTGCTATCCGAGCAGCCAACGGGAGCTTGAAGAAAAGGGACAGATGGACCGGAGCTGGGAGTGGAGAGACAGTGTGGCCTGGTGGAAAGAGGATGGGCCTGGGAGTCAGAGGACCTAGCAGGCATAGCAGACAGATAATTGCTCTGCCCCACTTCAAAGCCTTATTGAAGGCACATCTCCTCCAAGAAGGCTTCCCTGACTAAGCCCTCCTCTCCTCTTCTCCCACTCCCTTCTATGTCACCATGACTTGCTCCCTTAATTCCCCCTCCCTCCCACCCCCACAGCACGTATGTATATATCTGTAATTTATTTATGTATGTTAATGCCCGTCTCCCCCTCTAGAATGTGAGCTCTACGTGGGCAGGGAATGTGTCTATTGTTGCATCGTACTCTCCCAAGTGCATTGTTTTGCACACAGTCGGAGCTCAATAAATACGACTGAATGAATGAATGAAAAGACCTGAGTTCTAATACCAGCTCCGCCTCCTGCCTGCTGTGTGACCTTGGACAAGTCATTTCACTTCCCTCTGCCTCAGCTCCCTCATCTGCAAAATGGGGGTTTCAATATCTGTTCTCCTTCCTACTTAGGCTGTGACCCCCATGTGGGAGCTGATGATCTTGTATCTACCCCAACGCTTAGTAAAGTGCTTGACACATGGTAAGTGCTTAACAAATACCACTTAATACTATTTACATTATTATTAATGTGGGGCAAGGTGGTGTACAAAAGCCTGAAGCATAAGGAAAGAAATTCTGGAGCATGAAGGGGGGAATACAGCAGTGCTTGGCATGTAGTAAGCACTTGACAAATACCATTATTATTATTATTATTATTATTATTAATAAAAAAGAACACTGCAGTAAAAAACAAAAAAAGATTTCAAGAAAAATCATTTTCTGTCCAACCCTGGTCAAAACTGATGAATAGCTGTATAGGCTCTGCAGATGATTATGGTATTTGCTAAGTGTTTACTATATGTCAGGCACTGTACTAAGCTCTGGGATAGGTTGGTCACAGTCCCTGTCCCATATGGGGCTCACAGTCGTAATCCTCATTTTACAAGAGAGGTAACTGAGGCACAGAAATTAAGTGACTTGTCCAAGGTCACACAGCTGACAAATGGCCGAGCTGGGATGGGGATCCAGGTCCCAACTTCCAGGCCATTCGGCCACACTGCTTCTCTATGCCTGAAAACAGTGAGGGGCAGAGAGATGCGGGCAACAGTAATCCTCCCAAGCTGCCATGAGGATCGGACTTTATGCTCGAGAAAAAGCTGAAAACCCCTGATAAGTGCAATGCGGTAGCCAACCGAAGCCCAAGAAGAGAAAGAGGGCACGGGGGTTCAACTAGACTAATAGGGACAGGATAGGAAGAAAGCGAGAGAGCATTGGTGGCTGACACATGAGTATTTGCTTAAATCTAACACCTGAATTCATTTGGAGCAGAAAGTTAACTGCCATGTATTTCCCAAGTTGAGCTTTCAAAAGGCTAGGATAACCTTAAAATTGACCACTGCTTTAAAACCTGAATGATACAAAAGCAGAGTTTCTTTTTTTAAAATGGTATTTGTTTGATGATGATGGTATTTGTTCAGCGCTTACTATGTGCCAAGCACTGTTCTAAAAGCTGGGGTAGATGCAAGGTAATCAGGTTGTCCCACATGGGGCACACAGTCTTCATCCCCATTTTACAGATGAGGCAACTGAGACCCAGAGAAGTGAAGTGACTTGCTCAAAGTCACACAGCTGACAAGTGGCAGAGGTGGGATTAGAAACCATGACCACTGACTCCCAAGCCCGGGGTCTTTCTCCTAAGTCATGCTGCTTCTCAGGCAGTGCCTCAGTACGGAGGCCAGACACTGAACTGAACACTGGGGTAGATATGAGATAATCAGGTTGGACACAGTCCATGACCCATTCGGCGGGGGGGCGGGAGGAGCACAATGGGTTCGAATCCCGGCTCTGCCACTTGTCTGCTGTGTGACTGTGGGCAAGTCACTTCACTTCTCTGGGCCTCAGTTACCTCATCTGTAAAATGGGGATGAAGACTGAGCCCCACGTGAGACAACCTGATTCCCCTGTGTCTACCCCAGCACTTAGAACAGTGCTCTGCACATAGTAAGCACTTAACAAATACCAACATTATTATTATTATTATTAATCCCCATTTTACAGATGAGGCAACAGACACACAGAAGTGAAGTGACTGACCCAAGGTCACAAAACAGACAAGTGGCAGAGCCGGCATTAGAACCCAGGTCCTTCTAGACTCCCAGCAGTTCTATCCACTAGACCAAACTGCTTCTCATGAAATAAAACTTCAAGCTTCCTTAAAATCCCTTACTGGAAACAGGAGGGAACATTATACTCTGAAAAGGTTGGGTAATAACAATGGAATTTGAGCACTTACTAAGTAACAATAATAATAATAGTAATAGACCTTAAGAACTACTCTCTCAACACCTTAGTACAGTGCTCTGAACATAATAAGCACTCAATAAATAACACTGTTGACTGTCAACCACTGTGCTAAATCCTGAAGTAGGTAATGTCAGATCAGACCCGATCCCTCTCCAACTTGGATCTCACAGTCTAAGCGGGAGGGAGACCGGGTATTTTATCCCCACTTTATATTGGCACCAAGGACTTAAGTCACTTTCCCGAGTCATACGGCAGAGAAGCAGCGGAGGTGGAATTAGAACCCAGATCTCCTGACTCCCAGCCTCTATCAGATCAGATGTGGTCCCTGTCCCACTTAGGGCTCACAATCTAAGTCAGCAAGGCAGATATATAGTACAAGAAGAATGATTTAATTCATTACAGATGCAACAGATCAAGGCAATAACGTTACAGTAAGTGGCAAGACAGTCACTGGAAGGGCAGAAGCTAGTGATGGGAGGGGTGTTCCCTGAGATCCTAAGTTCATATTTCTGCATTTAAGTCAACACCCCAGCGGCCCGGCTGCTCCTTACTGTCACTCTGGAGAGCAGCCATCCAAAAGCCAAGAAGATGGAAAAGTTAAAAAAGAATCCTCTTGAGTTGTCCCTGCAGGGTCGTGCATGCTGCCGAGAGAGGCAGAAACCTGGCGCCGCTCTGGGAGGTGGTCAGTGTCCAGTGTGCCTGGCCAAGAATCTCTAAACCTGTCGCCGTAGCTCGGGGCTCTAACTTAAGGGGGTCTCTGGCCGGGGACCCCTGCCCCTTTCCCCACCTCCAATCTCTGAGCCAGCTCCTTCCCTTGCCATCCTCCCCCAGCCTCAAAACTTCACCGTCGACCTCGAGCCAGAGCGTCCGGCCTGCCGAAGCCTGGCTCCCTTTCCCAGAAGCCTCTTGTTTCCTTTGCTGGCCGAGGCCCCGGGTGCTTGAACCTGCTCTCTTGGGGAGGGAAACTCTTCCTCTACGGCCGGTGGGGAGTGAATTCAGAAAAATGAAATGCTCAGATTAACAATGTCCTGCTTGCCAAAGCCTAGGATGGGTCTCAAGGGGAGAGGGTTAGAGAAAGCCCTTTGACCTCAGCCCATCCACTGCTGTCAGCGGAAAGAGTTTCTTCGGATGGGGCGGGAGAGGCTTCCCGAGTCTGCAGCAGAGCATCCTCCCGCTGAGGGCAGATACAAACGAAGCCCTGAGGTTCATGCCCACCGACAAACGCAGGCAGTTGTGATGGCATCCCGGCTCCACCTCGCCCACGTTTTCCTCCACAGACCGACAACCTCATCCGTACAATGGGGATGGAGACTGTGAGCCCCACGCGGGACAACCTGATCACCTTGGATCTGCTCCAGAGCTTAGAACAGTGCTCGGCCCATAGTAAGCGCCTAACAAACGCCATAATCGTTATTATTATACGCTGGGAGCAGGATGGGCGGTACAGGGAGGATAAGCTATGCAATGACACTTCAATCCAGTAAATTTCCTTTGACATATTGAGCGTAAAGGGGAGGGGGAAAACAAAGCCACAGAGGAGGCCTTAACTCCTCTCTTCCCGGTCAAGATGGGTAGGTCTGGCTTCGAGTCATCCTAATGCGGCCCTTCGTGGGCACAGCTGGCTCGGGTCGAAGCCACCGAGCACCTCCTCCAGTGGTCTCCTCCCCTCAAATCCCCAGGTGTGCCCACCCGCCCGGTTCCACGGCCACGGTCAACCCCATAACCGGTCGCTTCCCCCATCCCCCAGCCCCCTGGACCCCAGGACCGGCCGCTACTCCCAGACAGGCCGCAGGACTGGCCACCTTGGTCATTCTCTTGTCTTCCCTCGGAGGGGCTGGACCAGATAAACCCTTGCCGCTCTCTGGGACCCTCGGGGCTCCATCCTGAATCTCAGCCCCCCTGAGATGGGATAAGGGGAGAAAAGGATGCGGAAAGGGCTGGGGGAGAGAGAGGGGAAATCACCCTGAGTTGGGACAAGAGGGGAGAAGGGGGAAGGGAGGGGAGGGGAGGGGAGGGAGAGAAGGGGGCTTTGCAGAAAAGTTGGGACAGCAGGGGAACCTGGGCAGGTGGTGGAGGGGAAGGGTCTGGAGGAGGGTGTAAAGGCTGCAGAACCCCCCCTCCCCCAGGCCCGGGGGGGCAGGGGAGGATGAGGAAGTAGTGGGCAGGGGCCGGGGGAGCTGGGGTTCCGGGGGTCCTGGGGGTCGGGGGGGATCTGAGGGGCTGGGGATCTTGGGGGCTGGGGATCGGGGGAGTCCAGGGGTCTGGGAGGTTGGAGGGTCGGGCTTCGAGGGGTCCGGAGGGCCTGGGGGTCTGGGAGGTTGGGGGGTCGGGGGGCTGGGGTCCGGGGGTCCTAGGGTCTGGGAGGTCCGGGAGTCGGGGGGTCCTGGGGGCTGAGGGTCCCGGGGTCCAGGGGGCTGGGGCTCCGGGGGTCGGGGGGGGGGGGTCCTGGGGTCCAGAGGGCCGGGGGTCCCGGGGTCCAGGGGGCTGGGGGTCCTGGGGTCCAGAGGGTTGGGGGTGCGGGGGGATCCTGGGGTCCAGAGGGTTGGGGGGCCGGGGGCCGGGGAGGTCCAGAGGGTTGGAGGTCCGGGGGTTGTGGATCTGACCTGCGTGCGGGCGGGCGGCGGCGGGGTCGGCGCGGAGCGTTTGGCGGAGGGTGTGAGCGCGGCGCTGCAGGCGGGCGGCGCGGCGTCCCAGGGCGAGCAGCAGCCCGTGCAGCTCGTCCAGCACGGACAGAGAGTGGGCGCACAGGTCAGCCAGCTGGCGGACCAGACGCGGACCCTCCGGGCCGCCCCCAGGACCCTCCCCAGGGCCCCCCCCAGGGCCCCCCAGCGGACCCCGCCCCACGGCCCGGGGACACCGCCAGACCCCGACCCACGGACGCTTGGACATCCCCCTACCCCCCCCGGACACAGGACCCCGGACCCTCCACCACGCACCCCGGGACGGGACGGGATGGGGAGGGGGAGGAGGGAGAGGAGGAGGAGGAGGGGCCAGGGGCGGCCAAGGGGCGGGGATGGGTGGCGGGGGGTCTCCGCTCGGGTCGGCGCTCCGCCTCGTCCTCCCCTCGTCCTTCCCAATCTCCCCGGTCCTCTCTACTCCTTCCCCATCTTCTCCGGTCCTTCCCAATCCTTCCCGATCTTCTCCGGTCCTTCCCGATCCTCTCTACTCCTTCCCGGTCTTCTCCGGTCCTTCCCGATCCTGCCCCTACTCTTCAGTCCTTCCCGGTCTTCTCCGGTGCTTCCCGACCCTCCCCGGTCCTTCCTGGTCCTCCCCTGGTCCTTCCCAGTCCTTCCCAATCCTTCCCGGTCCTCCCCTGGTCCTTCCCAATCCTTCCAATTCTCCCCAGTCCTTCCCAATCCTCCCCCATCCTTTCCGGTCCTCCCCAGTCCTTCCCGCTCCTCTCCGGTCCTCCCCAGTCCTTCCCAATTCTCCCCGGTCCTTCCCAGTCCTTCCCAATTCTCCCCGATCCTCTCCAGTCCTTCCCAGTCTTCCCCTGGTCCTTCCCAATCTTCCCCGGTCATTCCTGGTCTTCTCCAGTCCTCCCCGATCCTTCCTGGTCCTCTCCAGTCCTTCCCGGTCCTCCCCTGCTCATTCCCGGTGCTCCCCGGTGGCTCCGGACTGCCGTTTGGGTGGTCGGCGATGGGTGGGTTTCCCCCCGGCCCCTTGCGATCCGGGGCAGGGAGGAAGGACACTCAAGAGAAGAGACAGGATGGACGGACGGACGGATGGACGGACATGCAGAGGGAGAGACGGACCCACCGACCGTCCGACTGTCCAGCGTCTCCCACTGACCCCGCTGGGCTCGGACACTCTTCTCCCCCTTTAAGAAGTCAACCTGCATTTGGTTCCCGAGACCCCGGGAGATGGGACCCCCCCCAGGGATGGGACCCCAAGGGATGGGACCCCTGAGGACGGGACCCCGGAGGACCGGGGCAAGCTCTGCCCCATTGACCGCAGAGTCCAGAGCCTTCCCGGGCCTTGCCGGGCCCAGGAGATCTACCGGACACGGAGGGAAAGGGGCCGAGCTGGGCCCGGGGGCTTCCAGAACCTCTCCGAGGGACCGGACAGTCGGCTGCAGACCCCGGGGGAGGGTGGGAGGTCGTGCCCTGCTGGCTATTTAAACATTCAATCAATCAATCAATGATTTTGGAGCGCTCACTATGTGCATGCAGAGCACTATACTAAACACATGCGAGAGTACACCACAGCAAAGTCGATGGACACTTTCCCTGCCCACAATGGCTTACTATCTAGAGGGGGAGATATTCATATAAATAAATACTCAATAAGCATGTACAATAATAATGATGGCGTTTGTTAATTGCTGTGTGTCAAGCACTGCTTTAGCACTAGGGTAGAGACAAGCTAATCAGGTTGGACACGGGCGCTGTAGTAAGCGCTGGGGTGATACAAACAAATCGGGTCGGACGTAGTCCCGGTCCCACAGAGGGCTCACAGTCTTAATCCCCATTTGACAGATGAGGAAACTGAGGCACAGAGAAGTGAAGTGACTTGCCCAGGTCACGTAGCAGACATGTGGCAGAGCGGGGTTTAGAACTCAGGTCCTTCTGACTGTGAGGCACGTTCTTTATCCTCTGGGCCGCACTGCTTCTCTGCCACACCATGCATGATAGTAGTAGTGAAAATAACGGTGATCAGGGCATCAATTAATTTAGGGCACCTTTATCCAAGGGTCATATTACCAGCTTGACAGACACGTCAGCGTAAGAACCCACTGCTCAGAGAAGCCAAGTGATTTCACCCAAGCCAGTGGAACGGTGGGCTACAGTCCTGTTAAGTCCAACTTGACCCTCCTCGCTTCAGTGTAGAGCAGCTCTCGATAACAATCCATCGATCAATGATATTTTCAGCCTTACTGTGTGCAAAGTACTGTACTAAGCGCTTGGGAGGTCGATCGATTAATCGGTGGTACTTACTGGATACATACTCCTGGGCTAAGCGCTCCGGAGAGGGCAATATAACAGAGTCAGTAGACACTCCCGGCCCCCAACGAACTCAGTACACTAGGTACAATTCAGCAGGTAGATACAGGAGGTAGGATACAATCCCTGCCCTCTAGGAGTTTACAGACTAGAGGGATTTCTGTATTTTAGTCCTGTACAGTCTCACTAATAGAAATAATGGTATTTGTTAAGCACTTACTCTGTTTCAAGCACTGTTCTAAGCACTGGGGTAGATACAAACTAATCGGGTTGGACACAGTCCCTGTCCCACTTGGTGCTCACGGTCTTAATCCCCATTTTACAGATGAGATAACTGAGGCTCAGAGAAGTGGCTTGCCCGAGGACACACAGCAGACAAATGGTGGAGGAGGAGTTAGAACCCAGGTCCTTCTGACTCCCGGGCCTGTCCTTCATCCACGGTGCCGTGCCGCTTCTCACTACTCCACGCCGCTTCGTTTCCTTTTGCCGTCAATAAAAGGGACAGCTTGGGAAAAAGCTGGGAAAAATAAATACGAAGGAATGAAGGAAGGAAGGAATGATTGAAACACCAGGCCTCCCTCCACCCCAGCAGAGACCATCACCACCCGGCCTGCCCGTCTGTCTGTCTGCCTATCTGTCCCCCATCCATACTCTTGGAGGGTGATAGGAGACACCTCTTTGCCTCTCACAGTTACTCCACTGATAAATCTTACCTGTAATATCTCCAATTTGCCCCATCCTCTGGTCTCAAAATGATTAATTTAAACTAGCTCTCCCTCGAAGGGCTTGCCCATTTTTACTCTCTCTGCCCTTTACCTGTGTCCAACCCGATCTGCATGTGTCTACCCCAGGGTTTAGTACTATGTACCCCTGGCACAGAGTTAATGAAATGTACATGGCCTCGATTCTATTTAGTTGCCATTGTTTTTACGAGATGTTCTTCCCCTTGACTCTATTTATTGCCATTGTTCTCGTCTGTCTGTCTCCCCCATTAGACCGTAAGCCCGTCAAACGGCAGGGACCGTCTCTATCTGTTGCCGACTTGTTCATTCCAAGCGCTTAGTACAGTGCTCTGCACATAGTAAGCGCTCAATAAATACTATTGAATGAATGAATGAATAAGTATTTAACAAATACCATAATTATTATTATTTTTATCATTACTATTACTATTCAATCCACTCAGCCCACTGCAGTCCTCAAGACCTTTGTTGAGTCAGAGTCTGCTCCACGTTCCTTTCCTCCCTCGCCGCCATCTCAGAGCCCTTTTTATGCCTCAAAAGTCAACAAGCGCTTAGTACAGTGCTCTGCACACAGTAATCCCTCAATAAATCCGACTGAATGAACGAATGAACACTTGTAGGGACTTTTTAAGTAGAAAATCCATCCTGCCTGCCCTTATTTTTGAACTCCAGAGGAAGTGTCTCTCCATGTATCCCGCCTCAGCCTCACTGAGGGGACTGAGCCCTACAGCACTAATGTCCATATCTGTAATTTATTTATTTATATTAATGTCTGTCTCCCCCTCTAGAATGTAAGCTCACCGTGGGCAGGGAATGGGTCTGTTTTTTGTTCTATTGTACTCTCCCAAGCGCTTAGTACAGGGCTCCGCACACAGTAAACTCTCAATAAATACGACTGAATGAATGACAAACTAAGCGCTTAACAAATACCATCATTATAATTCTCATTTGTATTAAACAGAATAGACTTGTACAATGGGTTTAATAGCCCAAGACCATTTGTAGCATTAAAAACTAATTGTCTACCAGACAATTACTCTGCACCTCTACAAAGCCTTATTGGAGAGCAGCGTGGCTCAGTGGAAAGAGCCACGGGCTTGGGAGTCAGAGGTCATGGGTTTGAATCCCGGCTCTGCCACTCGTCAGCTGTGTGACTGTGGCCAAGTCACTTAACTTCTCTGTGCCTCAGTTACCTCATCTGTCAAGTGGGGATTAAATGTGAGCCTCACATGGGACAACCTGATTCCCCTGTATCTACCCCAGCGCTTAGAACAGTGCTCTGCACATAGTAAGCGCTTAACAAATACCAAGATTATTTATCTACCCCAGCGCTTAGAACAGTGCTCAGCACATAGTAAGCACTTAACAAATACCAACATTATTATTATTATCTCCTCCAAGAGACCTTCCCTGACTAACACCTCCTTTTCTCTTCTTCCACTCCCTTCTGAGTCACCCTGACTTGTTCCCTTTATTCGCCTCCGTCCCGGGCCCACAGAATTTATGGACACATCTGTCATTTATTTCTCTTAATGTCCATCTCCCTCTCAAGACTGCAAGCTCTTTGTGGGCGGTGAATGTGTGTGTTGCTATATTTACTCTCCCAAATGCTTAGTACAGTGCTCTGCCCAGAGTAAGCGTTCAATAAATATGACTGAATGAATGAATGAAGTAATTCTGTATGGGTTGGAACCAGAACGAAGATTTTTGACTTCCCTTAGGAGTTAGGAAAGCAGCTTCTGCCGCTCGAGATCTTGCGATCATTGATTTGCTACTGGAAGGCCTTTGATCTGGAGGCTACAGAGCAAAAGGCCCTTGAGGGAGCAAGCGGACCTCACCGGAAATCTAGTGATGGGTTTTATTAAGGCCTAAAAGTGGTATTTACTCGCCAAACCGCTTAATTCAGTGCTCTGCACAGAGTAAGTGCTCCATAAATCCCAGTCGACTGATCAAGTGCCCATTTAATAATAATTCATTCAATAGTATTTATTGAGCGCTTACTATGTGCAGAGCACTGTACTAAGCACTTGGAATGAACAAGTCGGCAACAGATAGAGACAGTCCCTGCCGTTTGACGGGCTTACGGTCTAATCGGGGGAGACGGACAGACGAGAACGATGGCAATAAATAGAATCGAGGGGATGAACATCTCCTTAAAACAATAACAAATAAATAGAATCAAGGCGATGCACATCTCATTAAGAAATAGGGTATTGAAAATATATGCCGTTGAGCAGACCAGTACAGTGCTGAGGGGATGGGAAGGGAGAGGGGGAGGAGCAGAGGGAAATGGGGGGAAAAGAGGGTTAAGCTGCGGAGGGGGGGCGTGGTAGAGGGAGTAGAGGGAGAAGGGGAGCTCAGTCATTAATCATAATTAATCATTATTAATAATAATAATGTTGGTATTTGTTAAGCACTTACTATGTGCCGAGCACTGTTCTAAGCGCTGGGGTAGACACAGGGGAATCAGGTTGTCCCACGTGGGGCTCACGGTCTTAATCCCCATTTTACAGATGAGGGAACTGAGGCACAGAGAAGTGAAGTGACTTGCCCAAAGTCACACAGGTGGGAGAGCCAGGATTCGAACCCATGACCTCTGACTCCAAAGCCCGGGTTCTTTCCACTGAGCCACGCTGCTTCTCTTTGGTACATGCATTGAGCTGTTAGGTAGTAGCTAGGAAGCAACACGGTGTAGTGGATAGAGCACGGGCCTGGGAGTCAGAAGGTCGTGGGTTCTAATCCCGACTCCGCCACCTGTCTGCTGTGTGACAAGTCACTTCCCTTCTCTGGGCCTCAGTTACCTCGCCGGTAAAATGGGGATTAAGGCTGTCAGCCTCACATGGGACAGGGATTGGAACCGTGTCAGCCCGTATGTACACTCGCGCTTAGAATGGTGCCTGGCACATAGTAAGCGCTAAACATATACCATTAAAAAAGAGAGGTCGGTATTAACAATTGAGTAGATAATTCCACAGGAGTGCTAAGGAGGAAGTAACTAAATTTAGAACTGCTCTGTGCCTAGTACTGTGCTGAGCCTTGGGTAAATACACAGAAATAAGATCAGTCAGTTCCCGCCCCTTAGGGGGCTCCACAGTCTAATAATAATAATAATAGTATTTGTTAAGCGCCTACTGTGTGCCGAGCAGCGTTCGAAGCACTGGGATAGATACAAGGTCATCAGGTTGTCTCACGTGGGGCTCACAGTCTTAATCCCATTTTACAGATGAGGTAAGTGAAGAGAAGCAGCTTGGCTCAGTGGAAAGAGCACGGGCTTGGGAGTCAGAGGTCGTGAGTTCGAATGCCGGCTCTGCCACTTGTCAGCTGTGTGACTTTGGGCAAGTCACTTAACTTCTCTGTGCCTCAGTTCCCTCATCTGTAAAATGGGGATTAACTGTGAGCCTCACATTGGACAACCTGATTATCCCGTATCTACCCCAGCGCTTAGAACAGTGCTCGGCACATAGTAAGCGCTTAACAAATACCAACATTATTATTATCATTATTATTAAGTGAGGCCCAGAGAAGTGAAATGACTTGCCCAAAGTCACACAGCTGACAAGTGGTGGAGCCGGGATTAGAACTCCCAAGCCTGGTCTCTTTCCACTAAGCCACCCTGCTAAGAAGCAGAGAAAGAGAGAAGGGGGGAAGGAGAGAGAGAGTGAGAGAGCGCACAGGTATTTTATCCCCATTTTATAGAGGAAGAAAATGAAGGAAATGAAGGTTAAGGGACCTGCCTAAAGTCACAAATAGGTCAGGGACCGATCTGGGATTAGAACTCAGGATTTCTGAACCCCAGTCCCAAGCTCTTTACATCATCCTCCTCCTCCTCATGAATGGTATTTACTGAGCGCTTACTGTGTGCAGAGCACCGTACTAAATGCTTGGGAGGGTACAATGTAACAGAATTGGTAGACCTGTTGCCTGTCCTCAGTGAGCTTACAGTCTGGAGGGGGAATCAGACATGAATATTAAATCAATAATTTATATTGTATAGTGGATATACACGTACATAAGCGACGTGGCCACACTAGACCACAACGCTTCTCTCCGGAACTTGCTCTGAATTCAGCTGCTGCCCAGGAAGGGCTGTTCGAGGGTAAATTGGGGGGGAAGGAGGGAGTCCGGTACCCCTCCCCAGCCCCGAATTCACCTTATTCTCCCCGTTCGGGTTGTCGACTCCCTATCTGCCATTCTCCAGCAGACCCCTAGGAATCAGAAGGTCATGGGTTCTAATCCCGGCTCCACCCCTTGTCTGCCGCGTGACCTTAAGTGAGTTATTTCTCTGGGCCTCAGTTACCTCAGCCGTAAAATGGGGATTGAGACTGTGAGCCCCACGTGGGACAGGGACTGGGTCCACCTTGGTTTGCTTGTTTCCAGCCCAGTGCTTAGTACAGTGCCTCGCACACGGTAAGCGCTTAACGAACACTATTATATTACGAAATCTGAATAAAACAACCGTTTGATTTTTGCTGACCTTAGAGGAGATGAATACGGCCTCCTCGGCGTTTGGACTCTTCGACCTAAATAGATGGGAGGAATAGAAGAGGCGGCTAAAAGTCCAAGGGATGGGGAGGCAGGGGGAGGGGTTTGGGCAATTCTCGGAGGCCACGTAGCCACGTGGGGGTCCGGTCAAGACCAGCGGACGCTCTCGGGCCGGAGATCCTGCCTCACTCCTCACTCCCGCCTCTTTCAGGCCCAGCCTCTGACCTCCACCACCGCACAGCCCTCGATTTCGTCTCCAGCCAAGAATCCGGGGAGCCGAGACCTCTCACACGGAGCCGTAACTGGCGGCTTAGACGGCCGTCTCCATGTTAGCGGCGCCACGGGCTGAGGCCAGCGCATTCTTGAGAAGCTGAGAAAAATGGATCCTAATTAATGCCAATAGCCGTTCTTTATCTTGAAAGAGAAGCAGTTTGACCCAAGGATGATGATGATGATCATGGTATTTGTTAAGCGCTTACTCTGTGCCAAGCACAGTTCTAAGCGCTGGGGTAGATACAAGGTGATCAGGTTGTCCCACGTGGGACTCACAGTCTTCATCCCCATTTTACAGATGAGAGAACTGAGGCCCGGAGAAGTGAAGTGACTTGCCCAAGTCACACAGCAAACAAGTGGCAGAGCCAGGATTAGAACCCAGACCCTTCTGACTCCCAGACCCATGTATGGCTTAGTGGAAAGAGCCATGGTTTGGGAGTCGGAGGTCGTGGGTTCTAATCCTGGCTCTGCCACTTGTCGGCTGTGTGACTGTGGGCAAGTCAGTTCACTTCTCTGGGTCTCAGTTACCTCATCTATAAACTGGAGATGAAGACTGTGAGTCCCATGTGGGACATGGACTGTGTCCAACCCAATTACCTTGTATCTACCCCAGTGTTCAGTACAGTGCCTGGCACATAGTAAGCACCTGACAAATAGCACGATCATTATTATTATGATGATGTTTTCTCAAATGGTGTGTGACACTGTTCTGTTTTGTTGCTTATGCGTGGCCTAATGGAGAGAGCCCGGGCCTAGGAGTCAGAAGGTCATGGGTTCTAATCCCGGCTCTGTCACTTGTCTTCTGTGCGACCTTGGGCAAGTCATTTCACTTCTTGGGGGCCTCCGTTCCCTCATCTGTAAAATGGGGAATAAGACTGTGCCATGTGGGACAGGGGCTGTGCCCAACCCGATTATCTTGCACCTACCCTAGCGCTTAGAACAGTGCCTGGCACATAGTAAGTGCTTAACAAATACTGTAATTATTATTATTAGCACTTGTAATGCAACATATGTCTTTTACGTCCAGGTCATCCGAGGCCCATCTCTCTTGCCATCTCAGCACCCTCAGCAGCTACCCTCGCCGGATCCCCCACCATCTGGCCCGTGGTTCTGGGGTCCCCAGCCAGGAAAAGTTGGCTGAAACACACAGTCGAGGTGTTTTGGCTGGGGAGTCATTCATTCATTTATTCATTCAACCATACTTATTGAGCCCTTACTATGTGCAGAGCACTGTACTGAGCACCTGGGAGAGTACAATATAACAATCAACGGTCACATTCCCTGCCCACTGTGAGTTTACAGTCTAGGGTGATCTGCCAGCCCCCGAGCCCAAGATGGAACATCTCGGGAGGATGCAGACTACCAGGAAGGTTGCTTGCTCACCCCTCCTTCAGGCTGTGGAGTCAAAATAACAATAATAATAATTATTATTAAATATTCAACCAGATTTACTAAGCATTTACTATGTGCCAAACACCGTTCTAAGCTCTGGGGTAGATTCAAGTTAGTCAGGGTGGACGCAGTCCCTGTCCCACACGGGGCTCACGTTCTTAAGCCCCATTTTACAGATGAGGCAACTGAGGCCCAGAGAAGTGAAGTGACTTCCCCAAGGACACACAGCAGACACATGGCGGAGCCGGGATTAGAACCCCCGACCTTCCGACTCCCAGGCCCGGGCCCTATCCTCTAAGCCCCGCTGCTTCTCTGGGCAAACTCGGGAGAAACCGAGTTTCTACTTCTTCGGGGCTTTTCCTGGCCAGTAAACACGACCCGTTAAGATCCACTCTTATCCCCTGACCCCTCTATCCTGCCGTCAGTCAGCTGGCCTTCTTTCCCAAACAAGGCCACTCTTGCCTTTATCGCTCATTTCCTGTCCACCACAGGGTCTTGGAGGCTTTCCTCATAGACTCCCTCCCGGCAGGCCCGCATCGCTAGCCCACAACGGCCCACGCCGTGGCCACGACAAAGGCTTGGGGTACCGTGAGCTCGTCCGGGCTCCGCCACCCTGCTTTCCGCGTGTACCCTGAGTCCCCTGGGGGCAGAGGTTGGTCCTCTACTGTTCTTCTGATGCCCCTGACAAAAACCAACAAGAATGAGAGCAGGAGACAGCTAATCCCCTCTACTCCAGAGCCGCTTCGGAGCCTCTGGGCATTTTCCAGAGGTTTAGGCCCGTTGTTGGAGTTGACAGACGGAAGGGAAATGTCTGGCAAGCGCTTCGTGGGTATCGGAGAATACTAATAACAATTCTACTCAATTATAAGCTCCTCGGGAGCAGGGAGAGTGTCTATTTTATTGCATTCAGTCAACTGTATTTATTCATTCATTTGATCAGATTTATTGAGTGCTTACTGCGTGCAGAGCCCTGTACTAAGCGCTTGGAAGGTACAATTCGGCAACAGATAGAGACAATCCCTATCCAACAACGGGCTCACAGTCTAGAAGGGGGGAGACAGACAACAAAACAAAACAATGAACTGCCATCAATAGCATCAATATAAATAAAAAGAATTATAGATATATGAGCATCATTAATAAAATAGAATAATAAATGTGTACATACGTAATAATAATAATTTTGGTATTTGTTAAGCACTTACTATGTGCAGAGCACTGTTCTAAGCACTGGGGAAGATACAGGGTAATCAGGTTGTCCCACGTGAGGCTCACAGTTAATCCCCATTTTACAGATAAGGTAACTGAGGCACAGAGAAGGTAAGTGACTTGTCCACAGTCACACAACTGCCAAGTGGCACAGCTGGGATTCGAACCCATGATCTCCGATTCCCAAGCCTGGGCTCTTTCCACTGAGCCACGCTGCTTCTCTACACAATTTTTCATGTATACACTCAATATACATATTGATTGAGTGCTTACTGTGTGCAGAGCACTGTACTAAGCGCTTAGGCGAGTACAATGCAACAATAAATAGACACATACCCTGCCCACAACGAGCTTACAGTCTAGTATTCTTCCAAACTCATAGTACAGTGCTCTGCGCACACTTAGTGTTCAATAAATACCATGGACTGATTGACTGATTATTGCCTAATAAGGAAGTACACCTTCCTTATTAGGCAACAATCAGTCAATCAATCAATAATAATAAAAATTGTTGCATTTGTTAAGCGCTTACTATGGTGCCAGGCACTGGACACAGTCCCTGTCCCATTTGGGGCCCACAGTCTCAATCCTCATTTTACAGATGAGGGAACCGAGGCCCAGAGAAGTGAAGTGCCTCGCCCAAGGTCATAGTGCAGACAAGTCGGGGGCCGGGATTAGAACCCTTGACCTTCTGAGTCCCAGACCTGTGCTCTATCCACTATGCCAGGCTGCTTCTATTATTTATTGAGCGCTCACTATATGCAGAGCACTGTATGAAGCGCATGGGAGGGTACAATAAGGCAGAGTTTATAGTCTATCTATGGGAGGATTACCTGCTTTGGGGGTTAGCCAGGTGGATTCAGTGCTGTTTCTCCTTCCCAGAGAGAAATCCCAGGATCTCCTTGGTCCTCTGGCTGCCTCCAGAGCTCTGAGAGTTTCAAGATCCCCCCCAGTATTATATATTATTATATTGATGGTGTTGGTTAAGCTCTTACTACGTGCCAAGCACTGAGGTACAATATCATCAGGTTGACCCAGGTGGGGCTCGCAGTCTTCATCCCCATTTTACAGAGGAGGGAACTGAGGCCCAGAGAAGTGAAGTGCCCTACCCAAGGTCACATAGCAGACAAATGGCCGAACCGGGATTAGAACCCACGTCCTCTGACTCCCAAACCCGGGTTCTTGCCACTAAGCCACGCTGCTTCTCTTAAGCACTACTAAGATAAGGAAAGCAGCGTGGCTTAGTGGAAAGAGCCCGGGCTTGGGAGTCAGAGGTCACGGGTTCTAATTCCTCCTCCACCACTCGTCAGCTATGTGACTTTGGGCAAGTCCCTTGACTTCTCTGTGCCTCAGTTCCCTCATCTGCAAAATGGGGATTAAGACTGTGAGCCCCACGTGGGACAACCTCCTTACCTTGTATCTACCCCAGTGCTTAGAACAGTGCCTGGCACGTAGTAAGCGCTTAACACATACCATCATCATCC
Organism: Ornithorhynchus anatinus; assembly: GCF_004115215.2. Taxonomy (NCBI): domain Eukaryota; kingdom Metazoa; phylum Chordata; class Mammalia; order Monotremata; family Ornithorhynchidae; genus Ornithorhynchus; species Ornithorhynchus anatinus. The sequence goes on along the minus strand of NC_041733.1, from coordinate 17,073,008 downwards.
TACAAGATCATCAGGACCTACATGGGACTCCCAGCTTAAGAGGGAGGGAAGACAGGTATGTAAATCCCCATTTTGCAGATGAGGGAACTGAGGCACAGAGAAGTGAAGTGACTTGACCGAGGTCACACAGCAGCTAAGCGGTGAAGCCGGGATTATGAACCCAGGTAGCCTGACTCCCAGGCCCGCGCTCCTTCCGCTGGTCCACGCCGCTTCTCTCCCCGCTTCCTTTGGGGAAACTGAGGCGCAGACAGGAAAAATGACTTCGCAAGAGGGGCTAGTCTTTGGAAAGGGATGCCGGCGGGGGAGGCAACTTCAGCTGTGACTGCAGCCTATATTTACCACTCTATCGGGTTCACATCTGAGGGAGAGATGTCCCCGGTTGTTCTTTTAGCAGATTGCACGAACCCTAAAAATCATCCAAGAATGCCCACGCTATTGTCGTGGAGCTGAATCTCAGCTACATCGGGCCACGAGGCAGTCAGACAACAATGTGACGGTGGCATCTGCATTGCAACAACCTGGCACCGGATCAGGGCACGTCAGGGATTTGCATTTGGAGATCGTCAGCGTGATAATATAATAATTATCAGAATAATAATGACTGTGGTCTTCAAGCGTCTGCTATGTGATAAGCACTAGGGTAGATATAAAATAATTCAGCTCTTAGTACAGTGCCTGGCACATTGTAAGCGCTTAACATCATTATTAATTATTATTACAATCAAGTCCTACATTCATTCATTCAGTCCTATTTATCGAGAGCTTACTGGGTGCAGAGCACTGTACTGAGCGCTTGGAATGTGCATGGGGCTCCCATTCTGAGGAGAAGGGAGGACAGGAACGTCGATCCCCATTTTACCGACGAGGAAGTCAAGGCACAGAAGTGACTTCACTTCACTCGCCCAAGGTCACAGAGCAGACGAGTGGTAGAGCGGGATTAGAACCGGGTCCTCCAACTCCCAGATCCGTGCCCTCTCCTTGAGCATGGCGGAGTGGATAGAGCACGGGCCTGAGTTCTAATCCTGGCTCCGCCGCTTCTCTGCTATGTGACCTTGGGCAAGTCACTGCACTTCTCTGGACCTCAGTGAACTCATCTGTAAAATGGGGATTGAGACTGTGAGCCTCACGAGGGACAGGGACTGTATCCGACCCGATTTGCTGGTCTCCACGCCGGGGCTTAGTACACTGCGGGGCGCAAAGTCAGTGCTCAACAAATACCATGATTATTATTATTATTTCCACCGGGGGGGTCATAAATGCAGAGTTTGACAAACGCATCCGCAGAAGGCCAGTCTGCTGCCTGTCCAAAGCAACTTCCAATCTCGTGCCAGATAATAATATTGGTATTTGTTAAGCGCTTACTATATGCAGAGCACTGTTCTAAGCACTGGGGTAGATCCAGGGTAATCAGGTTGTCCCAAGTGAGGCTCACAGTCTTCATCCCCATTTTACAGATAAGGTAACTGAGGCACAGAGAAGTTAAGTGACTTGCCTACAGTCACACAGCTGACAGTGGCAGAGCCGGGATTCGAAGCCAAATCTTATCTGGGAGGAGGCAGGCAGTCAGCCCGACACGGTCTTTCTTTTGGGGTTTGAGGCCGGAAAGAGAGTTTATAGGGCACGCAGGATGTGAGGAGGCTGGGAGAGGGTAAATGAAACCGTGTCTCACGGGATCGCCTCGCCAGCACCCGCATTCGTTGGTAGGGGCGGGGATGAGAGGGCCAGGGAAACCCCCTTTATTATCGGGCCCGGGGTCTCTTGCTCAGCCCCAGGGGAAGATGCTTCGGGGGGTCAGGGCTCTGGGAAGAGATGACCCTTGCGAGGCAAGAATTCCTCAGCCCCCGCTCCCAGATCCAAGGGGAGTTGAGCCCCGTGAAGCTCTTGGGAATTTCCTTCCTTGTGGAACCAAATGGCACGGAGCAGAGTCAACTCCGAGGCCCAGCGAAAGCGGCGCATCTGTAGATGAACCTTGTAACTGCTGGACACAAAATCCTCAATAAGCTAAGTAGTTGTCAGGGGTTTTTTTTGTGTGTGTGTGTGGGATCATGCGAGAAACATCTGACTTGGCCCCTAGCCGGGAAAAGGCTTTGCTGGAGCCATAAACACTGATTGCAAACACATGGCGTCCAGAGGCTTTCCAAACAGACATTAGAACGAGACGGGCTTCCTAGTCCCACTCCCCGCTGAGGCTCATGAGAATGTGTGGAGGACTCAGCAGTGAGCTGATCCCCAAGGGAGAAAAGACCCCGTCTCCTTCTCTCCCCGCGACCCACTCGCCTGGATTTTGCGTCCCTTCCTGGGCAAGGACTGCATCCGGAGAAGCAGCGTGGCCTAGTGGCTACAGCCTTGACCTGGGAGTCAGAAAGTCACGGGTTCTAATCCCAGCTCTGCCACTTGTCTGCTGTGTGACCTTAGGCAAGTCACCTCACTTCTCTGGGCCTCAGTTAACCTTATCTGTAAAGTGGCGATTGAGACTGGGAGCCCATGTGGGAGAGGGACTGTGTCCAACCCGATTGGCTCCTATCCTCCCCAGCGCTTAGTACAGTGCCTGGTTTAACAAATACCACAATTATCATTATTATTATTAGTGGATAGAGAACGGTCTGGGAGCCAGAAGGGCCTGGGTTCTAATTCCGGCTAGGCCGCTTCTCTGCTGGATGATCTTGGGCAAGTCACTTCACTTCTCCGTGCCTCGGTTACCTTAACCGTAAAATGGGGATTAAGTCTGGGAGCCCCATGTGGGATAAGGACTATGTCCAACCAGTTTATTCATTCATTCATTCAACGGTATTTATTGAGCGCTTACTATGTGCAGAGCACTGTACTGAGCGCTTGGAATGTACAATTCGGCAACAGATAGAGACAATCTCTGCCCATTGACGGGCTTACAGTCTAATCGGGGGAGACAAAGTCCCAGCTCTGCCACTTGTCAGCTGTGTGACTGTGGGCAAATCACTTAATCTCTGTGCCTCAGTTACCTCAACTGTAAAATGGGGATTAAGGCTGTGAGCCTCACCTAGGACCACCTGATTACCCTGTATCTATCCCAGCGCTTAGAACAGTGCTCTGCACATAGTAAGCGCTTAACAAATACCAACATCATCATCATAAGTTCATTCCATTAAAAAAAAAAATTGCACCTAATTCAAATCCTGCTGCTGGAAGGATATTATTCTTCCATAGTTAAGCGCTTACTATGTGCAGAGCACTGTTCTAAGCGCTGGGGTAGATACAGGGTAATCAGGTTGTCCCACGTGAGGCTCACAGTTAATCCCTATTTTACAGATGAGGTAACTGAGGCACGGAGAAGTGAAGTGACTCACTCAAAGTCACACAGCTGACAAGTGGCAGAGCCGGGATTCAAACCCATGACCTCTGACTTCCAAGGCCGTGCTCTTTCCACTGAGCCACGCTACACACATAGAGACACACACACACTCCCTGGGGCTCCCAACCACATTCTCACACATATATCTCCCAACCCAAATCTTCCTTAATTTCGGGAGCAAAAAGAAAAACAAGAAACCAGCCTGTGAATGAAGGAGACCCTGCCTCCACCCTAGCTTCCCCCTAAAGAGACGCCATCTCGGCCTCTCTCCCTGAGCAGCCCGAATGTCACCATGGTAAATGCAGTGGAGAAGCAACAAACTCCCACTTTCACGGCTATTTTTCTTTTTCCGTCAAGCACCACCCGCCCCGCACCAAAAAAAAAAAAAAAAAAGGAATTCAAGTTGAAAGTTCCTTAAGCTGGCTGCTCCTTTTACATTTGCAGAAATGAAAGTCTGCCTTGTATTTGGAGGAAATATAATGGATATCAATCCTGAAAGGAAACTCAGTTGGGAGGCAGAATACGGTCGTATTTCTCGGCCGTTACCACGGGAGCCCGAGTCTCTGCCCGTCTTTAATTCTCCATTCTGAACTTGAACTTGGCAATTGTCTTGTGTTTCGCAAGTCACACAAATCCAGGCTGTGTGGGGAGATGAGAAAGTTATGACTTGCTTTGCTTACCCAACCTTATTGCTGCAGAGAACTAAGTTCACTAGTTTAACATTTCATAACATCCAACCTCAAGAAACTCTGGTGACCCAACAGATTGGCTTCGAGAAGCAGCGCGGTTCAGTGGAAAGAGCCCCGGCTTGGGAGTCAGAGGTCATGGGTGCTAATCCTGCCTCCGCCACTTGTCAGCTGTGTGACTTTGGGCAAGTCACTTCCCTTCTCTGGGCCTCAGTTACCTCATTTGGAAGATGGGGATTAAGACTGTGAGCCCCACGTGTGACAACCTGATCACCTTGATCCCCCCCAGTGTTTAGAACAGTGCTTTGAACATAGTAAGCGCTTAACAAATTCCATAATTATTATTATTATTATTCACAATACTATGAAGCAGATAAAGGGGACTAGGGCAAATCAACGTGTTGGAAGGACAGTCGTTTAGACTGCGAGCCCATTGTTGGGCAGGAACTGACTCTATCTGTTGCCGAATTGTACATTCCAAGCGCTTAGTACAGTGCTCTGCACATAGTAAGGGCTCAATAAATATGACTGAATGAGTGAATGACGGGTTCTAATCCCAGCTCCACCATTCTACTCCCTCTACCACCCCCCCTTCACCTCTCCGTAGCTTAACCCTCTTTTCTCCCCATTTCCCTCTGCTCCTCCCCCTCTCCCTTCCCGTCCCCTTGGCACTGTACTCGTCCGCTCAACTGTATATATTTTCTTTACCCTATTTATTTTAATGAATTGTACATCACCTTGATTCTATTTAGTCGCCATCGGTTTTTACGAGATGTTCTTCCCCTCGACTCTATTTATTGCCATTGTTCTCGTCTGTCCGTCTCCCCCGATTAGACCGTAAGCCCATCAAACGGCAGGGACTCTCTCTATCTGTTGCCGACTTGTTCATTCCAAGCGCTTAGTGCAGTGCTCTGCACATAGTAAGCGCTCAATAAATACTATTGAATGAATGAATTTGTCTTCTGTGTGACCTTGGGCAAGTCACTTTACTTCTCTGTGCTTCGGTTACCTCATCTGTAAAATGGGCATTCAGACTGTGAGCCCCACGTGGGACTCGATTTGCTGATGTCCACCCTAGCACCTGACATATAATAATAATAATAATAATAGTATTTGTTAAGCGCTTACTATGTGCCAAGCACTGTTCTAAGCACTGGGGTAGATACAAGGTCATCAGGTTGTCCCACATGGGGTTTACAGTCTTCATCCCCATTTTCCAGATGAGGTCACTGAGACCTGACAGAGAAGTAAAGTGATTTGCCCAAGGTGACACAGCAGACAAGTGGTGGAGCCGGAATTAAAACCCACGTCCTCTGACTCCCAAGCCCGGGCTCTTTCCACTAAGCCATGCTGCTTAATACCATAATTTACTTATTTTTTATTTAAATCTTACTCTCCCCCACTTAGAAGCTGAGCCCCATGTGGGACAAGGGATAGGTCCAACCTGCTTGTCTTGCATCTATCCCAGCACTTAGTACAGTGCTTGACGCAGAGTAATTGCTTAATAAAGCAGCCTGGCTCAGTGGAAAGAGCACGGGCTTGGGAGGTAGAGGTGATGGGTTCGAATCCCGGATCTGTCACTTGTCAGCTGTGTGACTGTGGGCAAGTCACTTCACTTCTCTGTGCCTCACTTCCCTCACCTGTAAAATGGGGGTGAAGACTGTGAGCCTCATGTGGGACAACCTGATTACCCTGTATCTCCCCCAGCGCTTAGAACAGTGCTCTGCACATAGTAAGCACTTAACAAATACCAACATTATTATTATTATTATTATTAAATGCTATTATTACGATGGGGCAATCTCACGCTCTCCATTCATTCATTCATTCATTCAATCGTATTTATTGAGCGCTTACTGCGTGCAGAGCACTGTACCAAGCGCTTGGAATGTACAATTCGGCAAAAGATAGAGACCATCCCTGCCCAACAACGGGCTCACAGTCTAAAAGCAGGAGACAGACAGCAACACAAAACAGATAGTCTGGCATCAATACCATCAAAATAAATAGAATCATAGATCTATACACACCATTAATACAGTAATAAATAATATATACAAATATAGACAAGTGATGTGGGGAGGGGAAGAGGGAAGAGCAGAGGGAAGGAGAAGGGGGAAGGGGGAGGGGAGGAGGGGAAGAGGGAAAGGGAGGGTTCAGTCTGGGAAGGCCTCCTGGAGGAGGTGAGTTCTCAGGAGGGCAACAGAAATAAATAAAATGTTTAAGCTAAGGAGAAGAGGCTCTTGCCTCCTGACACCTCTTCCAGCACAAACGCCCTAACCCGCCCATAATCACCAGCCTGATTCTCACCTTGTGACGGGGAATCCCACCTCCACGGCCCCTCATTTGCGATGCTTCCATTATCCCCTTTGTGGTTTGAATCAGGCCTTTTTCTGCCTTTTCTGGATGCCGGCTTTTTGGTCGATTTCACTGCTCATTAGCATCTTCAGCTGCTGGTCAGAAGGTGAAGAGAAAAAAGAAATCATTTTCAATATTGCACCTTGTCAGTGACTTCTTAAAAGATTTAATAAGATTCATTTGCAGGGTTCTTTGATCCACCTTCCCTTTTCAAGGGCAATGGAGACGGAGGTGCATTCAGTAGCTCTTCAGGACACACCTTTCTTCCTGTCCCAGTTCCTTCTACTTCAGTTTTCCTTTTGTAATATGAGGGTTCCCTTGAACTTCAATATCTTCTAATGTATTTTTTACAGGATTTGCACTCGTTTTCCCCGATTCTTTTTTTTTATATATATCCTTCAGAATTTTGATCTATTCATAAAGAGAAGCAGCTTGGCTTAGTGGAGAGAGCACAGGCATGGGAGTCAGAGGTCGTGGGTTCTAATCCTGACTCCGCCACTTGTCTGCTGTGTGACCTTGGGCAAGTCACTTCACTTCTCTGTGCCTCAGTTACCTCATCTGCACAAATGGGGATTAAAAAATGTGAGCCCCAAGTGGGGTCATCTGATTATCCTGTATTTACCCCAGTGCTTAGAACAGTGTTCTGCACATAAGGAGTGCTTAACAAATACCATAATTATTATTATAAAGGTTTGGACACACAGATCGGGGGCAACTCCCATTCCCAAGCCCTTTTAATGAGATGTTTGATTAGACAGCTGGTGAAGCAGCTTCCCCAAAGCCTTGAGAAAGCCACCCCAGTTCTGAGTGAATTCATTCATTCAAACGTATTTACTGAGCACTTATTGCGTGCAGAGCACTGTACTAAGCACTTGGGAGACACATTCCCTGCCCACAACGAGCTTGCAGTCTAGAGGGGAAAACAGACATTAGTAAAAATTAAAATAGGAGGTTGGTGGTTACTCCAGAATGAAACGCTGGTGTTAACAATGTCCGACTTGCTTCCTCGGTTCCTCCCCTCTCCGAGCGTCACAGTAATTATGCACATATCTGTAATTTATTTTTTATATTAATATCTCTCTCCCCGCAGCCTCTCGATTGTACGTTCGTTGTGAGCAGGCAATGTATCTGTTTATTGTCTTCCAAGCGCTTGCTTAGAACAGTGCTCCGCACACAGTTAATGCTCAGTACAATTGAACACAAATAGAAATTTAGCAACTTAGATGTTAAAATCTAGGATGGGAACAAAAGCAGTTAATCATGACAGGTTCAGAAGCCAGGGAAGAAATAATAATAATGTTGGTATTTGTTAAGCGCTTACTAGGTGCAGAGCACCGTTCTAAGCGCTGGGGGAGATACAAGGTCATCAGGTTGTCCCACGTGGGGCTCACAGTCTTCATCCCCATTTTACAGATGAGGCAACTGAGGCACAGAGAAGTGACTTGTCCACAGTAGTAATAATAATAATGTTGGTATTTGTTAAGCGCTTACTAGGTGCAGAGCACTGTTCTAAGTGCTGGGGGAGATACAGGGTCATCAGGTTGTCCCACCTGAGGCTCACAGTTAATCCCCATTTTCCAGATGAGGGAACTGAGGCCCAGAGAAGTGAAGTGACTTGCCCACAGTCACACAGCTGACAAGTAGCGGAGCCGGGATTTGAACTCATGACCTCTGACTCCCAAGCCCAGGCTCTTTCCCCTAAGCCACTCTGCTTCTCACTACCCTGGCACACAGACCATCAGCTCCCCCAAATCTCCCTTTCCCCTCCCCTCCGACCTGCTGTTGGTATCCACAAGTGAGTCACAACTTTACGCTGAAGCTCTGGACAGTTTCCTAAGCGCCCCATCGTAGTGGCTTTGCTTGGAAAAGCCCCTAGATTATTAAACCAGCCAAGAACGAAGGAAATGGAAAAGAGCTAAGATGGCCTCCCGAGAAAACCAAACACCAGCTGGAAGCACGATGTGTTGGAAGTCCCTCCATCAGTCCCCACCTTGCACATTTCACAGATCCCCCTGAGAGTACCGCTTGGCCTCCCCCAAACGAGTGGGGAAGCGATGTGGCCTAATGGATAGAGCACAAGTCTCGGAGTCAGGACCCGGGTTCTGATTCCTGCTACACCGCTTACTGTGTGGCCTCGGGCAACTCACTTCACTTCTCTGTGCCTCATTTACCTCATTTGTAAAATGGGGATTAAGGTTGTGAGCCCCATGTGGGACAGGGATTGGGTCCAATCTAATTAGCTTGTATTTACCCCGGTGCTTAGTACAGTGCATGGCACAAACTAATAATAATTGTATTTGTTTAGCACTTCCTGTGTGCCAAGCACTGTTCTAAGCCTGGGGTGGGTACAGGATAATCAGTTTGTCCCACATGGGGCTCACACTTTTGATCCCCATTTTACAGATGAGGTAACTGCGGCACAGAGAAGTGAAGTGACTTGCTCACGGTCACACGGGAGACAAGCGGCAGAGCAGGGATTACAACCCGTGTCCTCTGACTCTCAAACCCGTGCTCTTTCCACTAAGCCTTTTACCTTGATGTCTTGCTTTTGCTTTGTTCTGTTTTGCTCTGCAGTCCGTCTCCCCGTTTAGACTGTGCGCCCGTCACTGGGCAGGGATGGTCTCTGTTGCCGAATTGTCCATTCCAAGCGCTTAGTCCAGTGCTCTGCACCTAGTAAGCGCTCAATAAGTACCATTGAATGAATGAATGAAGCCACGCTGCTTACCGTGAGCCTCATGTGGGACAGGGACTGTGTCCAATCGAATTAGCTTGTACTTACCCCGGTGCTTAGTACAGTGCATGGCACATAGTAAGCATTAAGACTGTGAGCCCCATGTGGGACAAGGGACTGAATCCATCCGGATTAGCTCGTATCCACCCCAGTGCTTAGGACAGTGTCTGGCACTGAAATACCACAATTATTAAAACACCATGAAAAAGTGCCCTGAACCAATCACTAGGTCCCTTCCCTACCTTGCAGGGATTTTTGCTGCCTGTATGTGGGCATCACACGAGGGAAGCAGCGTGGCTCAGTGGAAAGAGCACGGGCAGAGGAGTTAGGGGTCATGGGTTCTAATCCCAGCTCTGCCGTCAGCTGTGACTTTGAGCAAATCACTTAACTTCTCATTGCCTCGGTTCCCTCATCTGTAAAATGGGGATTAAGACTGTGAGCCTCACGTGGAACAACCTGATGACCCTGTATCTCCCCCAGCATTTAGAACAGTGCTCAGCCCATAGTAAACACTTAAATACCAACATTATTATTATTTAGGTCATTTGTTGTCAGGCCAGGGACCCAGCCAGGCCCTCTCTGACCACCATGGTCCTTGAACCACTTTGTTCTCAAAAGATTCTTCCAGTTTAGCCAGCCGTTGGTTATTTTTTGTAGCCAAGAGCTCTCCAGCCTTGCTTTTACCCTATTTATTTTGTTAATGAATTGTACATCGCCTTGATTCTATTTAGTTGCCATCGTTTTTACGAGATGTTCTTCCCCTTGACGCAGTTTATTGCCATTGTTCTTGTCTGTCCGTCTCCCCCGATTAGACCGTAAGCCCGTCAAACGGCAGGGACTGTCTCTATCTGTTGCCGACTTGTTCATCCCAAGCGCTTAGTACAGTGCTCTGCACATAGTAAGCGCTCAATAAATACTATTGAATGAATTTTTCCAAATTTTTAACCCAGGATGAGCATTGGCCTCCCTTTCCAGTCTCTCCACGGGAGATGGTTCATCCCTGCCCTCTCCTGGACACTCAGAACTGCAGAGTCAAAAAAAACCCCCCATCATGTCGTGAGTTTAAATTGCAAGGACAATTAACTTCCTTCGCACAAGGAATTGGCCCCCAGAGTGGCTAAAGCAACTTAGATGGGGGGCTAGACTAGCAAGGTAGACTGTGAGCCCATCAATGGGCAGGGATTGTCTCTGTTGCCGAATTATACACTGCGAGCGCTTAGTACAGAGCTCTGCACACAGTAAGTACTCAATAAATACAATTGAATGAACATCAGCCTAGGGATTGCTGAGGCAGAAGGAAACAGACCTGCCCACTGGTCAAAGGGAGAGCTCTTGGGTCAGCAGAGGGGATCTCTTGGTACTTTTGGGGTGAGAATGGCAAAGCTCGTTTTGAAGTTTGAGAATAAGGAAAGTGGAAGAAAGGATGGAAAACCAGTGGTTTAGCAGAAAGAGTCCGGGCCTGGGAGTCAGAGATCATGGGTTCTAATCCCACCTCCGCTACTCGTCAGCTGTGACTTTGAACCAGTCACTTCTCTGGGCCTCATTTACCTCATCTGTAATACGGGGATTAAGACTGAGCATGGCTTAGTGGAAAGAGGCTGGGCTTTGGAGCCAGAGGTCATGGGTTCTAATCGCAGCTCTGCCACTTGTCAGCTGTGTGACTTTGGGCAAGTCACTTCACTTCTCTGTGCCTCAGTGACCTCATCTGTAAAATGGGGATTAAGACTGTGAGCCCCACATGGGACAACCTGATTACCTTCTATCTCCCCCAGTGCTTAAAACAGTGCTTGGCACATAGTAAGCACTTAACAAATACCACCATTATGAGAAGTAGCGTGGCTCAGTGGAAAGAGCATGGGCTTTGGAGTTAGAGGTCATGGGTTCTAATCCCAGCTCTGCCACTTGTCAGCTGTGTGACTGTGGGCAAGTCACTTAACTTCTCTGTGCCTCAGTCCCCTCATCTGTAAAATGGGGATTAAGACTGTGAGCCCCATGTGGGACCTAATTCCCGGGTCTACCCCAGCGCTTAGAACAGTGCTCTGCACATAGTAAGCGCTTAACAAATACCAACATTATTACTGAGCCCCACGTGGGACAACCTGACTAGCTTGCATCTATCCCAGTGCTTAGAACAGTGCTTGGCACATAATAATGATGGTATTTATTAAGTGCTTAGTATGTGCAAAGCACTGTTCTAAGTGCTGGGGAATACAAGGTGATCAGGTTGCCCCATGTGGGGCTCAAAATCAATCCCCATTTTACAGATGAGGTAACTGAGGCACAGAGAAATTAAGTGACTTGCCCAAAGTCATGCAGTTGACAAGTGGTGGAGCCGGAATTAGAACCCATGACCTCTGACTCCCAAGCCTGGGCTCTTTCCACTGAACCACACTGCTTCTCTAAGCAAGCGCTTAACAAATATCAGCACTATTATTCATGGGAAGCAGCACGGCTCAGTGGAAACAGCACAGGCTTGGGAGTCAGAGGTCATGGGTTCTAATCCTGGCTATGCCACTTGTCAGCTGTGAGACTTTGTGCAAGTCACTTTAACTTCTCTGTGCCTCATTTATCTCATCTGTAAAATGAGGATTAAGACCGAGCCCCACGTGGGACAACCTGATCACCCTGTATCCCTCCCCAGCGCTTAGAATAGTGCTTTGCACACAGTGCTTAACAAATACCAGAAAAATAAAAGCAGAAAACAAGCGGGGAGATTGTTCGGTAGCATAGTATCTTTATTTGACTGACAAATTTTCCTCTTTTGTCCAGGCTAGCGTTCGATTAACCACTGCTTGCTTTGGCCGCCAATCGCTTGTCCCTCTCTTCGGCAATGGTCAGGCGGATACCCTTTCCACGGGGCAGGGAAATCCAAGCCTTGTTGCCCTGAAAGAGAGAAGGTGGAAGAAAACTGAAACAGCAGCTCCCTAGCAGCTCACTGTGGGCAGGGAATGTTGTCCGCCTGTTGTATTTTACTCTCCCAAGAGCTCAGTACGGTGCTATGTACACAGTAATTGCTCAATGAATACGAACGAAAACTTATACGTTCCCGAACTCCCAGGTAGCAAGATGGGAAGCAAATTCCAAACTGGTTCAGTTGCCAGGCTTCTCCCTCGAAACGGTGAAGGGAAACTTGTCTACCAACTGTTTATACTGTACTCTCCCGCGTGCTTAGCAGTGCTCTGCGCATAGTAAGCGCTCAGTGTAAATGATTGATTCAGGGAGCAGTCTAAGACTGCTCACCTAAATGTGCTAAATTCAGGCAAAGACCCAATTCATTCACCTCATACGCACTTCCAGAAGAGCCGATTCGAGGACCTCGCCGAAAACAGAAGTGATTTGGCTATTGCCTCCAATGGTTGCCCTTCAAGCAGAAGCTCCTGGGCAAGGCACTCAATCGGCTCTCTACCTCATATCTTCACTCTCCTCCCACTACACCCTGGCTCACACACTTGATCCAAGTCAAAGTCACCACACACCCACCCTCCTGGTCTGGAAGCCCCCCTTCACAACCGGCAGATCACTGCTCCCTCCTGCAAGCTCCCTACTAAAACTTCCAGGAAACCTTACCTAAATAATGGCTCAACTGAGCACTTGGGGACTCACACCCCATCACAGGATTTAGTATATATAAGTGTGTGCACATACATACATACACACACACACAAACACATATGTATCCATTGCCCCCTATGTGTAATTTAATCCCCTCCCTAGATTTCAAGCTCCTTTAAGGCAGGAAACATTCTAGCAAATGCTTTATAAAATACCAATGGTTGTTTCCCTGGAGCAGAGATGTTTCTGGTGGGGGTGAGAGAGAGTGGCCAAAGAATAGAGCAATTTGTAAAAGATCATGCCTTAGAATTGAATAGATTAGTCAATAGGTCAGGCAGAGTACTGAACTAAGCTTATGGGGAACAGGTCTTGTTGGTTGCTTAAATGCTCTCAGAAGGAGATGAACCACCAATAAAGGGCCATAAGGTTTTTTCATTGTTTTCATTATTTTAAAATAAATGGGAAAATAAACTTACCTTTCCGATAACAAAGATGTTGGAAAGCCTAGTGGCAAAGCTGTTGCCATTGGCATCCTTTACATGAACCACGTCAAAGGAGCCGGGATGTCTCTCTCTGTTGGTGATCACGCCAATTCGGCCCAAATTAGCACCACCGGTCACCATACACAGGTTACCTGGGCAAGAAGAAAAAAAAACTCGAGCAATGAAGGGACTCTGACCAACAAAACCGGACGCTCTCTTTAAAACGAACAGGACAAATAAATGCCTTCTGACGCAACTCTTGGAATCAGACTGGACAAGACTGCCAGACCGGTGCTAAACAGTACAGTGCTTTGCACACGGTAAGCGCCCCAAGAAGTACGACTGAATGAAATCTACGTTTCACAGGAACCGCACCTCCTTTCAAATGAGATCTCAGGTAACTGGACTTGAGCCGAAGGTTTCCTCTTTACCATCACAGATCAAGTGTGTCAATCAGCCCCCTTCTCTTTCAAATGGATAACTGATCCAAGTCAGTCTAAGACTAAAACGAGCATCCCGGTTCAGTCCTCTTTATTTTTTTAAACATTTAGCCTCTTTGCAACTTCCTACCCCGTGGGTTCTCCTACTTTTAGCTGACATCTTCCGATAAAATGGGACGCAAGGAAGATCCTTACATTAGAGCTCGAGAAGGCTTTGGTTCTCACGACGAGGCCCTTGGACAAATGCTTTCCTCCGGACGAAATCCTGCCTAGTCGCCCCGGCGGGCGTTGGGAGTCGGGACCGCCTTACCTGTATCGAACTTGATGAAGTCGGTGATCTTCCCCGTCTCTAAGTCGATCTGAACGGTGTCGTTCACCTTAATGAGCGGGTCTGGGTAGCGGATGGTGCGAGCTTCATGTGTCACCAGGTGGGGGATGCCTTTTGTGCCCACGAAGATCTTCCTCACTTTGCACAACTTGTACTGTTAATACACACGTCGCCAAGGATTAGCACAGTACGGACGGAAACCAAAGCTGCTAAGAAGCCCTACCCAGCTTGACAGACTCTGACTGTGAGCCCTTTGTGGGCAGGGACCGTCTCTGTTGCTAAACTGTACTTTCCACGCGCTTAGCACAGTGCTCTGCACACAGTAGGCGCTCAATAAATACGACTGAATGAATGAAAATGCCACCAACAATCTTTAAAGCACATTTTCCTACCAAAGCACTCAAAAGACAGACATAGGGATCCATTTACCTTCATCCTACTGAGGTGGGATAGATTTTTAGACTGTGAGCCTGCTGTTGGGCAGGGACTGTCTATCTGTTGCCAAATTGTACATTCCAAGTGCTTAGTACAGTGCTCTGCACACAGTAAGAACTCAATAAATATGACTGAATGAATATCTTAACAGTTCAACCAAATTTTACATAAACCTAGAAAATAAACCAGATTAAACTGGCCACATACCCCAGACCACTACTCAAGAATCAGGCAGGAAGACAATTTAAAAACTCACAGTACTCCTAAGACTGTGAGCCCCATGTAAGACAGGGACTGCATCCACCCTGATTAATCTGTTCAGTGCTCAGAAGAGTGTTTGGCTTGTAACTCCTTAAGCAACATTTATTATTATTAATAATAGCAATAATACTTGTCAATTATACCTGCAGATTCATAATTCCAAGAATGGAAAACTATGCCAAAACCTTTCTACAACGTACTTAATTTCCTTCTCTTTTTGTCCTGGTGGTTTGTGTTTTGACACTGAACCAATTCAAAGGATGTGGACACAAACTACTGCATTGCCAATCACAGAATAACTGGGCAGAATTTGAAATGAACCCAACAATTACTCCTCATTTCCATGCTATTTCCCCAAGGCCATGTTTGATTTTACAAAAGCGCAACTTTTAATTATTCAGCTTCAATCTCCCATTTTAAAAGGGAGTTCTTTAGGACACACTGATAAACCCTTATAATAAACACGTATCATTTGAGTTTAAGCCCCTACCACTGCTTCCTATTAGAACTTTCAAAAGTACAGATTAGCAGAAGGAAACCACATGGGAGGTCTTACAGTGTATGATGGATCTGGGAGTCGGATGAACAAAACTGCTAAGCCCTGCTGGCTCTCTGGTGACTTGGCAAGTCGCCTAACCTCCACACACCCGTATCCCTATCTGGAAAATGGGGATATTTGCCCAACCTCACAAGGACGGTGAGGATGAAATTAAGTGAAAGCTCTTTGGAAATGCAAGCACTATCTAAAAAGTATTATCAGAATACCTGACTGTCACAGGTATTTGCTGGTGATTCAACAGTACAGTACAACACTTTAAGCTTCCACCCTCCTCATCCCCAGTCCCTTGGGGAGCTTTGGGTTACTCACTCTCATCAACTAATACCAAACCTTCAGCCTCGGAGAACTTGTAAGTTACCGAGTTTGGGGCTGTTCTTAAAAGCAGCACAGCCTAGTGGACAGAGGGCCTGGGTTCTAACTCTGGATCCTCCACTTGTATGTTGTGTGACCTTGGGCAAGTCACTTCACTGTGCCTCAGTTACAGCTATAAAATGGGGATCAAAGCCGTGAGCCCCATGTGGGACAAGGACTGCATGCAACCTGATTAGCTTGTAACTACCTCAGCATTTAGTACAGTGCCTGGCACATAGTAAGCGCTTAACAGGTACCATAAAAAAAGGCTTGGATATCCTCAGCAATTCTCAATCCATTTTTCAACAACAGAAGAGAGGGTTTAAGCAGTGGGATTAAGTTAAATGGGTGAAGCTTTCTGGGTCTTCCGAGGACGACCCACGGACCCATGAAGAGCCTGGAAGACTTTACCCCTTCGGGCCCTGCAAAGGCTTTGGTCCATCCGGTCTGCGTAGAGTATAACAATTAGAGAGCCGCACCAACTCTCCTCCGTGAACGCAGTGCGAGGGATCCAGGCCTTGCCTCAACTGTCCCTACCGGCACCTTTGATCCGCAAACCCCCACAGGGACGGGGACTGTCCTATCTAATTCCCACCTGGGTAATCTCTCCCAGAGCTTAATACCATTACCGTTGGACAACTGGTTAGACGAAAGCGTCGGGGTTGTCAACGGGCCCGGAACTCACCTTAGCTTCTTCTGCTGTGATGCGGTGAACAGCAAAACGGCCCTTTGTGTCATAGACCAGGCGGAAGTGCTCGCCGGTCTTCTCGATACTGATGACATCTGATTTGAAAAACGTTACAAATCTACATTAGCACGGGAACTTTCTTGCAAAGATACTTGTCTCACTGTGATCAAAAAGAGAAACATTACATGTAGGGAAACTACAGTCATGAGATCCTTAGCTTTAGTAGCAAGTGCACGCACATGGACACGCATATATATATATAGACACACACCCTGCCCTTAAAAGTAAGCGGCTCCAAGGGGAAGCTAGCTCCACCAGAACCTCCAGGACTTGTAGTATGGTCTGTGAAAAGCAGGTCAGAGCCGGGAAGGGGTGACCCCACCCACCCTCTCCTCTTCCCCCTTAATTCCAGCTCCTTAAAAGTTAGTGGAGGGGAGCAGGGCTCAGACCACTCAATCTCTGGTTGTCAACACTTGGGGATCCAATCCAAGCAGTCTCCAGAAACTTCTTGTCCTGAGTGTCGGGCTCACTCATACCTTGGAGGCAAGGAATGGCTGGCATCCCTCAATTCCACATTACTGGCCTCACTTTAAACTCCAAACTTTTGGCCAATATAGGGCTCCAAATCGACAGCACTATTTGCAGACAGGCAGGATTGCAGACGGAGAGTGGGGCGTTCTGGGAGAGATGTCCCTGGAGTCGCTATGGTCGGAGACGACTCCACAGCATAAGACAAGATAGGACCAGAATAAGCAGCTTCTTAAATATAGCTAGAGGGACAAATTGCGTTCCAACTCTACCTAATTGTACTCTCCCAAGTGCTTAGTACAGTGCTCTGCACATAGTGGCTTTCAATAAATATCACTGATCGATTGTTACCAGAAGTGGTCAAAACACACTCTTGAACAGCAGTGTGTTCTTAACCAGTATTTTCTAATTCCAGGCCTCTTCAAAATAAAAAAGGGATCTGTTTCCCAAACTGCTGCTTGCTATCTCCAAGTCAGGATATTCATCGGCATGCATTTTGACTTTGAACGCTCAGAATGGAAAAACAACAGTAATAGTATTTATGGTACTCGTTAGGCACTAATGATGTGCCAAGCACTGTTCTAAGCACTGGGGTAGACGCAATTTAATTAGGTTGGACATGCCCCGTCTCACCTGGGGCTCTCTTAATCCCCACTTTTGCAGATGACAACTGAGGCGCAGAGCAGCGTCACAAAAGAGACAAATGGCAGAGCTGGGATTAGAATCCAGGCCCGTGCTCTATCCACTGAGTGACTCAGTGGAAATAGCCCAGGCTTGGGAGTCAGAGGTCATGGGTTCTAATCCCAGCTCCGCTGCTTGTCAGCTGTGTGACTTTGGGCAAATCACTTCACCTCTCTGGGCCTCAGTTCCCTCACCTGGAAAATGGGGATTAAGACTGTGAGCCCCACGTGGGACAACCTGATCACCTTGCATCCCCCCAGCACTTAGAACAGTGCTTTGCACATAGTAAGCGCTTAATACCATCATAATTATTATTCTCTCCACAAATCACCCAAACTAAGACCATCTCTACCAACTCTGTTGTATTGTGCTCTCCCAAGTACCCAGTACAGTGCTCTACACCCAATAAGCGTTTAGTAAATACCTCTCATCAAACCTATCAAGTACTACAGGAACTAACAAAATGAGGGGAGCATTTTGTGCAGGGTCAACTGGGCTTGCCTTTTCCAGTGCTTGGAACAGTGCTTTGCACACATTAGGCGCTTAACAAATGCCATCGTTATTCCTCTAGTGGATCCCTAGAAATATTGCAGCTTCCCACCGTCGATACAATCCAAAATGAACTAGGTAACAGGCAACCTAAGAGCTTCCACGAGCCCCTCGCTCCCTCAACACGCGGACACCTGACCTATCTCCACTCACCCATAAATCCAGCAGGGTAGGTGATGTCCGTGCGGACCTTCCCGTCGATCTTGATGAAGCGCTGCATGCAGATCTTCTTCACCTCATCTCCGGTCAGGGCGTACTTCAGCCTGTTCCTGAGGAATATGATGAGCGGAAGGCACTCCCTCAGCTTGTGGGGGCCTGTGGATGGACGAGGTGCCTGCACGGGAGAAACAAAGTGAGGCATTTCGGCTCTGAAATCGGGGATTTGCACTGTTCCCACCCCAAATCCCCCTTAGGTGACATCGCCCCATACTTCAGTCTTTCAAAACTGACACTATAGAGGATGCCAATTACTCCTTACTGGGCCTGACACGGAAGCCCTCGATTCAGAGGGTTGCACGAGACAAAAGAGGGCAGAGAGAAATGATGTGGCCCAAGACCCCGCAATGGTCAATGGACAGCAGTGGACACCGGCGGGGGACTGAGCCACCGCACGCACCACATTCCAAGACTCCTCAACGACACTAAATTGAGGCCTAGTCAGCCATCAGTCAGTCAGTAATCCCGTCTTCTGGAAAGCCACGATTTTCCTGTAATTCTCATCTCTCTGATTCTTAAAAAAACATGCAGGGCAGGCTATCAAACTGAGTTTTTCTGCATATCAGCAATCAGCAATTGCTCGAGGACAGTACCCCAGAAAAGGGGCCAGGGTTTACAGAACAAGATAGGGTAAACCCGAAACAAGAGTTCTCAAAGGCTTAAACTACCTCCACTTCAACTCATCACAAACGTTTTCGATGTCGATGACCAATTTTAACAAGTATCGGCATTACACCCGGGACTCCGGAAAAAAAAAATGTGCTTCTGCTTTTACAATACATCGGAGAAACTGATACTTACGAAAACACCCGTCAGTTTATCCAGCATCCAATGCTTGGGCGCGGCAACACGCTTCAGATGCTTCTTTGGACCCCGAGCCTTAAAGGAAGAAGTCAGTTAGCCAACAAGAAATCTGAGGGCTCCCAAACCACTGCACCGGCGGCACTAGACTAAGAAATGCTCCTAATGACCCCATTTCAAATCTCTCAAAGCCCCCATCCTCTACGAGGCCAAATAAAGGTGGCCGGGGCCTCACAACCAACCACCTAGTCAGTCAATCTTATTTATTGAGCGCTTTCTGTGTGCAGGGCACTGTACTGAGAAGTTGGGAGTGTACAACAGGCACATTCCCTGTCCACATGGTGCTTACAGGCTGGAAGATTTATTTCATTGTCCCTTAGGGACTTCAAGGGATGGAAAATTTCCCCAAGGTCTCCCGGCTCTCAGCCTGAAACCCTCGGAGCATCTCGCCAAAAGCTCCCACTGTCCCATCTCCGCCATGCCGCTGACACCTTTTTACACTCTACTGCGCTACTCTATATCTCTCCCAAGCGCTCAGTACAGTGCTCTGCACATAGTAGGTCCTCAATAAATACGACTGATTGGCTGACAGTAGGAGGGTTTGGAGATTGCAGGGTTCAGGGCTCCTTGGCCACAATAGCAGGCAGCCTTGAGGTGCCTAATGATGGTGGCATTTGTTAAGCGCTTACTATGTGCCAGGTACCATACTAAGCGCTGGAATGGGCAGAGAAGCATCATGGCTTAATGGAAAGAGCCCGGGGTTGGGAGTCGGAGGTCGTGGGTTCTAATCCCAGGTTTGCCACTCATCAACTGTGACTTTGGGTGAATCGCATCAGTTCTCTGTGCCTCAATTCCCTAATCTGTAAAACAGGGGTGAAGAATGTGAGTCTCATGTGGGACAAACTGGTTACCTTGGATCTCAACCAGTGCTAAGAACAGGGTTTAGCAGAGTAAGCGCTTAAATACCATCACCATCATTATTATTATTACAAGGTAATCAGGTTTGATACAGTCCCTGCCCCACGTGGGGCTCATAGTCTTCATCCCCATTTTACAGATGAAGGAATTGGAGGCCCAGAGAATAATAATTGTGTTAGTTAAGTGCTTACTCTGTGCCAAGCATTGTTCTAAGCGCTGGGGTAAATTCAAGGTAATCAGGTTGTCCCAAGTGGGGCTCGCAGTCTTCATCCCCATTTGGAGAAGCAGTGTGGCTCAGTGGAAAGAGCCCGGGCTTGGGAGTCAGAGGTCACGGGTTCTAATCCCAGCTCTGCTGCTTGCCAGCTGTGTGACTTCAGGCAAGTCACTTCACTTCTCTGGGCCTCAGTTACCTCATCTGTAAAATGGGGATTAAAAAAAAAACTGTAAGCCCCATGTGGGACGACCTGATCATGTTGTATCCCCTCCAGTGCTTAGAACAGTGCTTTGCACGTAGTAAGCACTTAATACCACCATTATTATTATACAAGGTACAAGATGCAAGGTTGTCAGGTTGTCCCACGTGGGGCTCACAGTCTCAATCCCCATTTTCCAGATAAGTGAGGCCTAGAGAAGTGAAGCGCCTTGCCCAAAGTCACAGCAGATCAGTGGCGGGGGGGAGATTAGAACCCCTGACCTCTGACTCCCAAGCCGGCACTCTTGCCCCTGAGCCCCGCTGCTTCTCGGGAAGCGTGTTGCCGAGTCGTCCATTCCAAGGGCTCAGTCCAGCGCTCTGCACATAGTAAGGGTTTGATACATACGATCGAATGAACGAGACAGTTCATTCATTCAATAATCCTTATTGAGCGCTTGCTGTGTGCAGAGCACTGTACTAAGCCCTTGGAGTGGACAATTGGACAACAAATAGAGGCCACCCCTGCCCCACAATGGGCTCACAATCTAAAAGGGGGAGACAGCTAAACAAGTAGACAGGCATCAGTACCATCAAAATAGATAAATAGAAACACAGATATAGGCACATCATTAACAAAATAGAGTAATAAATATATACAAATATGCAGTGCTGTGGGGAGGGGAAGAGCAGAGGGAGGGAGAAGGGGGAATAGGGAGGGAAGGAGGAGCAGAGGGAAAGGAAGGGCTCAGTCTGGGAAGGCCTCAAGAGCATCAAAATAAATAGAATTAAAGGTTTATACACATCATTAATAAAATAAAGAGAGTAATAAACAATATATACAAATATGCACAGTGCTGTGGGGAGGGGAAGGGGGAAGAGCAGAGGGAGGGGGAAGGGGAGATGGGGAGGGGAAAAGAGGGCTCAGTCTGGGAAGGCCTCAAGAGCATCTAATTAAATAGAATTATAGGTCTATACACAATAAAACAAACAGTAATAAACAATATATACAAATATGCAGTGCTGTGGGGAGGGGAAGGGGGAAGAGCAGAAGAAGGGAGAATGGGAAGAGGAGGAGCAGAGGGAAAGGGAGGGCTCAGCCTGGGAAGGCCTCCAGAGCATCCAAAGCAATAGTATCATAGACATCTCATTAACAAAACAGAGTAATAAATTATACAAATATGCACAGTGCTGTGGGGAGGGTGCAGGGGCAATGGGGAGGGCAGGAGGGGCAGAGGCAAAGGGAGGGCTCAGTCTGGAAAGGCCTCAAGAGCATCAAAATAAATCGAATCATAGAGACACCTCATTCACAAAATAGAGTAATAATATATACAAATATACACAAGTGCTGTGGGGAAGGGAAGGGGGAAGTGCAGAGGGAGAAGGAGCAATGGGGAGGGGAGGAGGAGCAGAGGGAAAGGGAGAGCTCACCCTGGGAAGGCCTCAAGAGCATCAAAATAAATAATCAGATACAGACGCATCATTAACAAAATAAAGTAATAAATAGTATGTACAGATATGCACAGTGCTATGGGGAGGGGAAGAGCAGAGAGAGGGTGCAGGGGCAATGGGGAGGGGAGGAGGAGCAAAGGGAAAGGGAGGGCTCAGCCTGGGAAGGCCTCAAGAGCATCAAAAAAAATAGAATTATAGATATAGACGCATCATTAACAAAATAAATAAACTAAAAATAATGTATACAAATAGGCACAGTGCTGTGGGGAGGGTGCAGGGGCAATGGGGAGGGGAGAAGGGGCAGAGGGAAAGGAAAGGCTCAGCCTGGTAAGGCCTCCAGAGCATCAAAATAAACAGAATTATAGATATAGACGCATCATTAACAAAATAGAGTAATAATATATACAAATAGGCAGTGCTCTGGGGAGGGTGCAGGGGCAATGGGGAGGAGGGGCAGAGGGAAAGGAAGGGCTCAGCCTGGGGAGGCCTCAAGAGCATCGTAATAAATAGAATCATAGATATAGACACTTCATTAACAAAATAAATGGAGTAATAAATAATATTTGCAAATAGGCACAGTGCTTGGGGGAGGGTGCAGGGGCAATGGGGAGGGCAGGAGGGGCAGAGGGAAAAGAAGGGCTCAGCCTAGGAAGGCCTCAAGAGCATCAAAATAAATAGAATTATAGATATAAACGCATCATTAACAAAATAGAGTAATAAATAATATACACAAATAGGCACAGTGCTTGGGGGAGGGTGCAGGGGCAATGGGGGCGGGGGGGGGGCAGTGGGAAAGGAAGGGCTCAAGAGCATCAAAGTAAATAGAATTACAGGTCTACAAGCATTATTAATACAATAAATAGAATAATATGCACAGATATGGAGGGGAAGGGGAGCAGAGGGCAAGGGGGGCTGGGCGTGGGAAGGCCTCCTGGAGGAAGTGAGCGCTCAGGAGGGCTATGGAAGAGGGAAGAGAGGTGGGGGATGCGAGGGGGACTGGCCTCGGGTCACGGAGAGGAGAAGCGGGGTGAGAAGGCCGGTCTTTCCCCTCCCGGCCGGCTTCCCTCCCGAGGCGATGGCGGCCGGTCCCTGCCCTCCTCCTCCCCTTCCCCGCCGCCATCGGCCGCCATCCCGGCCCGGCCCGGCCCACGGAGCCGCCCCTCCGCCGCCCCCGGGCCCGGCGGACGTCCCGAGGGTGGCGGCGGAGCCGGGGGTCGGGGGCCGGGGAAGGATGGCGGCGGATGGCGGCGGAAGGCCCGGGCGGCCCCAAGCCTCACCATGGCTGCGCCGCGCGCCGAAAGGGACGCCTCCTTCCGGGCACGCGCCCATATCCCCGCGGGAGCGCGCCTACATCCGGGTCCCGGCCCCGGCGCGCCCCCCCCCACGGCCCCGCCCTCCCCGCGCCCGCCCCCTGCCGGCCGGAGGACTCCCTGACCGCCGCTTACTGGGTGCGGAGTCTTCATCCGTTCCATCCAATGGATTGAGCGCTTACGAGATGCAGAGCATTCATTCGATCCTATGGATTGAGCGCTTACTAGGTGCAGAGCATTCATTCATTCGATCCTATGGATTGAGCGCTTACTAGGTGCAGAGCATTCATTCCATCCTATATTGAGCACTTACTAGATGCAGAGCATTCATTCGATCCTATGGATTGAGCGCTTACTAGGTGCAGAGCATTCCTTCCATCCTATGGATTGAGCGCTTACTAGGTGCAGAGCATTCATTCCATCCTATATTGAGCACTTACTAGATGCAGAGCATTCATTCGATCCTATGGATTGAGCGCTTACTAGGTGCAGAGCATTCATTCATTCGATCCTATGGATTGAGCGCTTACTAGGTGCAGAGCATTCCTTCCATCCTATGGATTGAGCACTTACTAGGTGCAGAGCATTCATTCCATCCTATATTGAGCACTTACTAGATGCAGAGCATTCATTCGATCCTATGGATTGAGCGCTTACTAGGTGCAGAGCATTCATTCATTCGATCCTATGTACTGAGCGCTTACTAGGTGCAGAGCATTCCTTCCATCCTATGGATTGAGCGCTTACTAGGTGCAGAGCATTCATTCCATCCTATATTGAGCACTTACTAGATGCAGAGCATTCATTCGATCCTATGGATTGAGCGCTTACTAGGTGCAGAGCATTCATTCATTCGATCCTATGGATTGAGCGCTTACTAGGTGCAGAGCCTTCATTCCTTCCATCGTATTTATTGAGCGCTTACTAGGTGCAGAGCATTCATCTTACTAGGTGCAGAGCATTCATTCATTCGATCCTATGTATTGAGCGCTTACTAGGTGCAGAGCATTCATTCAATCTTATGTATTGAGCGCTTACTAGGTGCAGAGCCTTCATTCGTTCAATCCTATGTATTGAGCACTTAATAGGCGCAGAGCAGTCATTCAATAGTATTTATTGAGTGCTTACTAGGTGCAGAGCCTTCATTCATTCAATCAGGGGAGACAGACAAAAAACATTCCAAGTGCTTAATACAGTGCTCTGCACCTAGTAAGCGCTCAATAAATACTATTGAATGAATGAATGAAAAATGAGACAACATCTTCACGATAAATAGAATCAAGGGGATAGACACCTCATTAACAAAAATAAATAGGGTAATAATAATAATGTTGGTATTTGTTAAGCGCTTACTATGTGCAGAGCACTGTTCTAAGCGCTGGGGTAGATACAAGGTCATCAGGTTGTCCCATGTGAGGCTCACAGTCTTCATCCTCATTTGACAGATGAGGGAACTGAAGCACAGAGAAGTTAAGTGACTTGCCCACAGTCACACAGCTGACAAGTGGCGGAGCTGGGATTCGAACCCATGACCTCTGACTCCCAAGCCCGGGGTCTTTCCACTGAGCCATGCTGCTTCTAGTAATAAGAATAATGTTGGTATTTGTTAAGCACTTACTATGTGCAGAACACTGTTCTAAGCGTGGGGCGAGATAGAGGGCCATCAGGTTGTCCCACTTAGGGCTCAGAGTCTTCATCCGCATTTTACAGATGAGGGAGCTGAGGCACAGAGAAGTGAAGTGACTTGCCCAGAGTCACACAGCTGACAAGCGGCTGAACTGGGATTCGAACCCACGACTTCTGACGCCCCAGCCCAGGCTCTTTCCACTGAGTCACGCTGCTTCTCTAATAAAAAATATATACAAATGAGCACAGTGCTGAGGGGAGGGGAAGGGGGAAGAGCAGAGGGTGGGAGGGGGGAGGAGAAGAGAGGGGGAGCAGAGGGAAAGGGGGGGGCTCAGTCTAATGTTGGTATTTGTTAAGTGCTTACTCTGTGCCAAGCGTTGGGGTAGATACAAGGTCATCAGGTTGGCCCTCGTGGGGCTCACACTCTTCATCCCCATTTGACAGATGAGGGAACTGAGGCCCAGAGAAGTGAAGTGACTTGCCCACAGTCACACAGCTGACAAGCAGTGGAGTCGAGATTAGAACCCACGACCTCTGACTCCCAAGCCCGGGCTCTTTCCACTAATAATAATAATAATAATAATAATGTAGGTATTTGTTAAGCGCTTACTATGTTCCGAGCACTGTTCTAAGCGCTGGGGGAGATACAGGGTCATCAGGTTGCCCCACGTGAGGCTCACAGTCTTAATCCCCATTTTCCAGATGAGGGAACTGAGTCACAGAGAAGATTCAGTCACACAGCTGACAAGTGTCAGAGAGAAGCAGCGTGGCTCAGTGGAAAGAGCCCGGGCTTTGGAGTCAGAGGTCATGGGTTCGAATCCCGGCTCTGCCACTTGTCAGCTGCGTGACTGTGGCCAAGTCACTTAACTTCTCTGTGCCTCAGTTACCTCATCTGTCAAATGGGGATTAAGACGGTGAGCCCCACGTGGGACAACCTGATTCCCCTGTGTCTACCCCAGCGCTTAGAACAGTGCTCGGCACATAGTAAGCGCTTAACAAATACCAACATTATTATTAAGTGGCGGAGCCGGGATTTGAACCCATGACCTCCGGCTCCCAAGCCCAGGCTCTTTCTACTGAGCCTCGCTGCGGTATGTATTGAGTGCTTACTATGTGCAGAGCACTGGACTAAGCACTTGGAATGGACAGTTGGGCAACAGAGACAATCCCTGCCCAGTGATGGGCTCACGGTCTAAATGGGGGAGACAGAAAGACAACTGACAACATTCATTCATTCATTCATTCAATGGTATGTATTGAGCGCTGACTGTGTGCAGAGCACTGTACTAAGCGCTTGTAAGTACAATTTAGCAACAGAGTTCTCATCCTGGCTCCGCCACTTGTCTGTTGTGTGACTGTGGGGAAGTCACTTCACTTCTCTGTGCCTCAGTTACCTCATCTGTAAAATGGGGATTAAAACTGTGAGCCCCACGTGGGACAACCTGATGACCTTGTATCTACCCCAATGCGTAGACAGGTGCTTGGCACATAGTAAGCTCTTAACAAATACCAACATTATTATTATTATTATTATAGAGAAGCAGCGTGGCTCAGTGGAAAGAGCCCGGGCTTGGGAGTCAGGGATCATGGGTTCTTATTCCAGCTCTGCCACTTGTCAGCTGTGTGACTGTGGGCAAGTCACTTCACTTCTCTGTGCCTCAGTTCCCTCATCTGTAAAATGGGATTAACTGTGAGCCTCTCGTGGGACAACCCGATGACCCTGTAATAATAACAATAATAATAATGTTGGTATTTGTTAAGCGCTTACTATGTGCAGAGCACTGTTCTAAGCGCTGGGGTGGATACAGGGTAATCAGGTTGTCCTACGTGAGGTTCACAGTCTTCATCCCCATTTTACAGATGAGGTACCTGAGGCACAGAGAAGTTAAGTGACTTGCGCACATCTACCCTAGCTCTTAGAACAGTGCTTGGCACATAGTAAGCGCTTAACACATACCAACCTTATTATTATTATTATTATTACTATAGAGACAATCCCTGCCCAACAATGGGCTCACAGTCTAATCATGAATTTAATCATTCATTCAGTGGTACTTATTGAGTGCTTAGTCATTCATTCAATCGCATTTATTGAGCGTTGACTGTGTGCAGAGCACTGTACTAAGCGCTTGGAATGTACAATTCGGCAACAGATAAAGACCATCCCTGTTTATTGTGTGCAGAACACTGTGCTAAGCGCTTGGGAAGTACAATTGGGCAACAGATAGACACAATCCCTGCCCGACAGTGGGCTCACAGTCTAGAAGGGGGGACAGAAAACAAACAACGTTCATTCATTCAAACATTCGTTCAATCGTATTTATTGAGCACTTATTGTGTGCACTGTGCTAAGAGCTTGGGAAGTCCAGCTCGGCAACAAAGTTCCCCTTTCCCCTCCTCACAGCACCTGTGTATTTTTGTATACATCATTTATTACTCTGTTTTATTAATGATGTGTCTCTATCTATGATTCTATTTATCACAGTCTAGAAGGGGGGAGACAGATAACAAACAACATTCATTCATTCAATCATTCGTTCAATCGTATTTATTGAGTGCTTATTGAATGCGCTGTGCTAAGAGCTTGGGAAGTCCAGCTCGGCAACAAAGTTCCCCTTTCCCCTCCCCACAGCACCTGTGTATTTGTGTATACATCGTTTATTACTCTGTTTTATTAATGATATGTCTATATCTATGATTCTATTTATCACAATCTAGAAGGGGGGAGACAGATAACAAGCAACATTCATTCAATCATTCATTCAATCGTATTTATTGAGCACTCACTGTGTGCACTGCGCTAAGAGCTTGGGAAGTCCGGCTCGGCAACAAATTTCCCCCTTCCCCTCCCCACAGCACCTGTGTATTTTTGTATACATTATTTATTACTCTGTTTTATTAATGATGCGTCTATATCTATGATTCTATTTATCACAGTCTAGAAGGGGCGAGACAGATAACAAACATTCATTCAATCATTCATTCAATCGTATTTATTGAGCACTCACTGTGTGCACTGCGCTAAGAGCTTGGGAAGTCCGGCTCGGCAACAAATTTCCCCCTTCCCCTCCCCACAGCACCTGTGTATTTTTGTATACATTATTTATTACTCTATTTTATTAATGATGCGTCTATATCTATGATTCTATTTATCACAATCTAGAAGGGGGGAGACAGATAACAAGCAACATTCATTCAATCATTCATTCAATCGTATTTATTGAGCACTCACTGTGTGCACTGCGCTAAGAGCTTGGGAAGTCCGGCTCGGCAACAAATTTCCCCCTTCCCCTCCCCACAGCACCTGTGTATTTTTGTATACATTATTTATTACTCTGTTTTATTAATGATGCGTCTATATCTATGATTCTATTTATCACAGTCTAGAAGGGGCGAGACAGATAACAAACATTCATTCAATCATTCATTCAATCGTATTTATTGAGCACTCACTGTGTGCACTGCGCTAAGAGCTTGGGAAGTCCGGCTCGGCAACAAATTTCCCCCTTCCCCTCCCCACAGCACCTGTGTATTTTTGTATACATTATTTATTACTCTGTTTTATTAATGATGTGTCTATATCTATGATTCTATTTATCACAGTCTAGAAGGGGGGAGACAGATAACAAACAACATTCATTCAATCATTCATTCAATCGTATTTATTGAGCACTCATTGTGTGCACTGTGCTAAGAGCTTGGGAAGTCCGGCTCGGCAACAAATATCTCCCTTCCCTTCCCCACAGCACCTGTGTATATTTGTATACGTTATTTATGACTCTATTTTATTAATGATGTGACTATATCTATGATTCTATTTATCTTGATGGTATTGACGCCGGACTATTACGTTTCGTCGTCCGTCTCCCCCCTTTTAGACTGTGAGCCCGTCGTGACTTGCGCAAGGTGACAGCAGACAAGTGGCAGAGCTGTGATTAGAACCCAGATCTCTCTGACTCCCAGGCCCGTGTTCTACCCCCTAGGCCATACTGCTTCTCACAGCTGAAGGAGAATTGCCCCCTTTAAGTGCACAGGTGAGACGGTGCAGTTTCTGGGCTTGCCCAGCGCACTGTGTACTGTAAACACACCTGGGGATTCACAATCCAGGTGTTGGGGGGTTTAGGGGCTTTCCCTCCACTCCCCTGAGCGGGAGGAGGAAGGAAGCGGCGGAGGAAATTAGGGGTTGTAATTAGGGTGGAGAAGAATTTCAGGAGCACGGGGGAAACTTTGGGAAAGTCCTGTGTGGGTTGAAATTCCCGGCCCACCCAAGCTGTCGGGGTTTTAATTCCAGTCCGATACCCTCCCTCCTAGAACCAGGGATCTTTCCTGGACCCGGCCTGGCTTCTAAGGTGGCAGGGGGCACTTTGGGGGCTCAAATGCGTGCGCTGTAACGAGTGTGCCCCTGTAATAATAATAATTTGGTATTTGTTCAGCGCTTACTCAGCTACGGTGAGTAGGCGGTCATTAGAGGAGCAAAATGGGTGCTCACTAAATAGGATCGATTCATTGATCAATTGCTGCAAGGGTTTCAAAACCTTGTAATAATAATAGTTATGGTATTTGTTAAGTGTTTACCTTGTGCCATGTACTGTCCAATAATTGTGGTATTTGTTAAGTGCTTACTATGTGCCACATACTGTCCAATAATCGTGGTATTTAAGTGCTTACTTTGTGCCACGCATTGTGCAATAATTGTGGTATTTGTTAAGTGCTTACTATGTACCAGGCATTGCACTAAGCACTGGGGTGGATACAAGATCATTAATAATAGTTATGGTATTTAAGTGCTTACTATGTGCCATGTACTGTCCAATAGTTGTGGTATTTGTTAAGTGCTTACTATGTGCCACATATTGTGCAATAATTGTGGTACTTAAGTGCTTACTATGTGCCACGTACTGTGCAATAATTGTGGTATTTGTTAAGCGCTTACTATGCACCAGCCATTGTACTAAGCACTGGGGTGGATACAAGATCATTAATAATAGTTATGGTATTTGTTAAGTGCTTACTATGTGCCATGTTCTGTCCAATAATTGTGGTATTTGTAAGTGCTTACTATGTGCCACATACTGTCCAATAATTGTGGTATTTGTTAAGTGCTTACTATGTACCTGGCATTGTACTAAGCACTGGGGTGGATACAAAATCATTAATAATAATTTTGGTATTTGTTAAGTGCTATGTGCCAAGCACTGTGCAGTAATTGAGGTATTTGTTAAGCGCTTACTATGTGCCAGGCATTGTACTAAGCACTGGGGTGGATACAAGATCATTAATAATAATTATGGTATTTGTTAAGCGCTTACTATGTGCCAAGCACTGTTCTACGCACTGGGTAGATACAAGGTAATCAGGTTGTCCCATGTGGGGCTCACAGTCTTCATCCCCATTGTACAGATGAGGTCACTGAGGCCCAGAGAAGTGAAGTGACTTGCTCAAAGTCACACAGCAGACTAGTGGCAGAGCCGGGATTAGAACCCACGACCTCTGACTCCCACTATGTACTGTGTGTGTGCTTCTCTGAGCCTCAGTTCCCTCATCTGGAAAATGGGGATGAAGACTGTGAGCCCCACGTGGGTCAACCTCATGACCTTGTATCTGCCCCGTGCTTAGAACAGTGCCTGGCACTTAACAAATACCAGTGCGGCTCAGTGGAAAGGGTATGGGCTTGGAAGTCAGAGGTCATGGGTTCGAATCCCAGCTCTGCCACTTGTCAGCTGTGTGACTGTAGGCAAGTCACTTCACTTCTCTGTGCCTCAGTTACCTCATCGGTAAAATGGGGATTAAGATTGTGAGCCTCATGTGGGACAACCTGATTCCCCTGTATCTACCCCAGTGCTTAGAACAGTAAGTAAGCGCTTAACAAATACCAACATTATCATTATTATTGTTATTATTATTATTACAGTGCTCTGCACACAGTAGGCACCCAATAATTATGACTGATCGATTGATTGATTACTATGTGCAGGACACCGAACTAAAGTTTGAAAGAGTTAGTCAATGAGCTGGAGGTAGGAATTCAGAAAGTCACTTTGACCTGACACCTAACCCAAAATGAGCCTCATTTTCCTCTTTATTTTATACACAGAGCACGTTCCCAAATTCATACACATTGGTCATGGGTTCTAATCCCAACTCCACCACTTGTCAGCTGGGTGACCTTGGGCAAGTCACTAAACTTCTCTGTGCCTCAGTTCCCTCGTCTTTAAAATGAGGATGAAGACTGTGAGCCCTACGTGGGACAACCTGAAGACCTTGTATCTACCCCAGCGCTTAGAGCAGTGGAACCCAGTATTTAGAGCAGTGGTTGGCACATAGTAAGCGCTTAACAAATACCAACATCATCATTATTATTATTTTTCCATACATGCCTTGGGTATCTAGTCAGGTGTACTCACAGAAATTCAAATTCCTACACTCCCTGTCATTCACATACTCTCTTTCATCTTTTTTTTTTTTTAAATGGAATTTGTTCAGCACTTACTACATGCCAAGCATTGTACTAAGCAGCAAGGTAGATGATAATAATAATGATGGTATTTTGTTAAGCGCTTACCATGTGCAGAACACTGTTCTAAGCACTCGGGGAGATACAAGGTGATCAGGTTGTCCCACGTGGGGCTCACAGTCTTAATCCCCATTTTCTAGATGAGGCAACTGAGGCCCAGAGAAGGTAAGTGATCTGCCCAAAGTCACACGGCTGACAAGTGGCGGAGCCAGAATTAGAACCCATGACCTCTGATTTATCAGTCTGGACACAGTCCCTGTCCCACATGGGGCTCACGATCTTAATCCCCATTTTACAGATGAGGTAATTGAGGCACAGAGAGATGAAGTGACCTGCCCAAGGTCCCACAGCAGATAAGTGGCAGAGCTGGGATTCGAACCCAGGTCCTCTGACTCCCAGGCCTGTGTTTTTGTCGACTAGGCCATGGTGCTTCTCCATGCAGCTTTTCACACTGCTTTTCCTTCTATTGTACCCTCCCTTGTGCTTAGATCAGTGCTTGGCAAAGAATAGGTGCTCAATAAATACAATCGATTGATTGGTGGATAAGGCAGTAATGGTGAAGCGGCGTGGCCTAGTGGATAGACCCCGGGCCTGGGAGTCAGAAAGGACCTGGGTTCTAATCCCGGTTCCACCACTTGTTTTCTGAGTGACCTTGGGCAAGCCGCTTCATGTCTCTGTGCCTCAGTTTCCTCATCTGTAAAATGGGGATTTAAGCCGGCGAGCCCCACATGGGACAGGGACTGTGTCCAATCCGATTTGCTTGTATCCACCCAGGGCTTAGTACAGTGTCTGGCACATAGTAGGCGCTTAACCAATACCAGAATTATTATTGTTATTCAGGGTGTGGCTAAAGGGCTTCAATAGTTCAGTGGCAGCTGGTAGAATAATAATAATAATGATGGTATTTAAGCACTTACTATGTGGGTTCTAATCCCGGCTCCGCCACTTGTCAGCTGTGTGACTTTGGGCAAGTCACTTAACTTCTCTGTGCCTCAGTTAACTCATCTAGAAAATGGGGATTAATAATTTTGGTATTTGTTAAGCGTTCACTATGTGCCAACCACTGTTCAAAGCACTGGGTAATAATAATGTAATGTTGGTACTTGTTAAGCGCTTACTATGTGCCAAGAACTGTTCTAAGTGCTGGGGTAGATACAGGGTAATAATAATAATGTTAATATTTGTTTAGTGCTATGTGCTGAGCACTGTTCCAAGCTCTGGGGTAGATACAGGGTCATCAGGTTGTCCCACGTGAGGCTCACAGTCTTCATCCCCATTTTACAGATGAGGTAACTGAGGCACCGAGAAGTGAAGTGACTTGCCCAAAGTCACACAGCTGACACGTGGCGGAGCTGGGATTCAAACCCACGACCTGTGACTCCCAACCCCGGGTTCTTTCCACTGAGCCACACTGCTTCTCGTAGATATAAGGTAATCAGGTTGTCCCACATGGGGCTCACAGTCTTAATCTCCATTTTCCAGATGAGGTAACTGAGGCACAGAGAAGCGAAGTGACTTGCCCAAGGTCACGCAACAGACAAGTGGCAGAGCCGGGATTAGAACCCGCGTCCTCTGACTCCCAAGCCCGGGCTCTTTCCACTAAGCCACACTGCTCCTCTGTGTTCTACCCTGAGAGGGTTGTGTGGCTGCTGGGGCAATGTAAGCATCTAATGATCAAATAATGGTATTTGTTGAGCGCTTACTATGTGTACTGTACTGAGCGCTTGAGAGAGCACAGTGCAAAACAATTAACAGACATGTTACCTACCCATAATGAGTTTAGAATCTAGAGGGATGATGATGATGGCATTTGTGAAGCGCTTACTATGTGCAAAGCACTGTTCAAAGCGCTGGGGAAGAAACAACGTGATCAGGTTGGCCCACGTGGGGCTCAGTCTCAATCCCCATTTGACAGATGAGGTAACTGAGGCACAGAGAAGTGACTTGCCCAAAGCCACACAGCTGACAAGTGGCCGAGCCGGGATTAGAACCCGTGACCTCTGACTCCCAAGCCCGGGCTCTTTGCACTACGCCACACTGCTTCTCTACTGAGCCACACTCCTCTCCAAGCAGTCCGTCGTCAATCGGGCTAGAGGCGGGAGGGTCCGTGGTGAATTTTGCATCCTCCCGCTATCAAAGATGGATTCGAGACTTGTGAAGATCCCGCTTCGGCGATCTAAGCTCCGGCAGGGAGCCCAGCGAGGAATTCCGGCGGTGCGGGGGGAAGAGAAAAATGGCAGCCGTCCGCTTAACCCCTCCATCAAGCCGTCAGGCTCTTTGCTGGGCAACTGGGGGTACTTAGGGCAGAAAATGGGAGAGGACGGGGGCAATCTGAGGTGTCGTTCCTCTTCTTACCTGCTCTGTACCATGCCGGAGATGTCTATCTTCACTAACGTGCTTCCGTGAGTTTGTGTGAAAAAAAGAGAGTCTGGTTCTCTGATCTCTTGTCTCTCGGAGTCCACTTCAGTGCCACCTACGCATTTGTAGACTAACCACCACCAGAAGCACTTTTTTTCCCCCCCATTGGTATTGTTCAGTGTCAAGCACTATCCAAATCGTTGAGGTAGATACAAATTTATCAGATTGGACCCGGTTTGAAGGGAGAACAGGTATTTTAGCCCTGTTCTGGAGGCCCAGAAAAGTTAAGTGACTTGCCCAAGGTCACCCAATAAACCATGGGCAGAGGGGTGGAAAGGGAAGAATGGCTATGGAGTTTAGAGATAACATTCAAGTCTCCACTTCAAAGGAATAAAAGTTAAGCGTGGTGCTGTTCAAAACATGCTTAATTTTGTTCCTGCATGTCCCAACAGGGAGCCTGGGGAGGGAGGGTGGTTATAAGCTTGAAAATATTTAGGTTATGCCACAGCCTTTTCATTCTGGACAGGCTTTTTAAACTGCAGCAATTAATCAATGGTATTTGAGCGCTTAGTGAGTCCTGAGCACTTCACTAAAGCCCTTGGGAGAGTACGATACAAAAGAGTAGTAGACAATTGTTGACCACAAAGAATTTGCAGACTAGAGGGGAAACAGACAAAATAAATTACAAATGGATAGGTATAGAAGTGCTGTGGGGTTGGAGAAGTGGCTACTAAAGTGCTTAAGGGAGAGACCCACGTTCATAGGTGACACAGAAGGGAGGATTAATAATAGTAACTATTATGATGGTATTTTTTAAGCACTTATTATGTGCCAGGCATTGTACTAAGCGCTGGGGTGGATACATGCAACTCGGTTGGACTCAGTCCCTGTCCCCTGTGGGGCCATGGTTTCAATCCCCATTTTACAGATGAACTGAGGCACAGAGAAGTAAAGTGACTTGGCCAAGGCCCCACAGCAGACAAGTGGCAGAACTGAGATTAGAACCCACGTCCTCTGACTCTCAAGCCCGGGCTCTTGCCGCTAAGCCACGCTGCTCTAATAACAGTCTTCCTCAATCAATAGTACTTATTAAGCACTTACTATGTACAGAGCACTGTAGTAAACGCTTGGGACACATGATATCTGCCTGTTCCTCCTCCCCCGCCGCCCCCCAGACTGAGAGCTCCTTGTGGGCAGAGAATGTCACTGTTTATTGTTGCATTGTGCTTTCCCAAGCACTTAGTACAGTGCTTTGCACACAGTAAGCTCTTAATAAATATTATTAAATGAATGAATTAGCAGACACACTCCCTGTCCATAATGAGTTTATATTCTAGAGGGGGAGAGAGACGTTAAAAGGAAAAAAAAAAAAAAAGAGCCTCATGTGGGGCAGGTCTGGATCTGACGTGATTAACTTGAATCCACTTCAGTGCTTAGCACAGTATCAAACACATAGTGAGCTCTCAAATACCACAAATCACTCTTCATTCCTGACCAAAGCCATTTATTTTTTGTGTCCTCTCCCCAGAAGGGCCAGAGAAGCAACGTTGCCTAGTGGATAGAGCATGGGCCTCGTAGTCAGAATGACATGGGTTCTAATCCCAGCTCTGCCAGTTGTCTGCTGTGCACATGTTGCTTCACTTCTCTGGGCCTCAGTTACCTCACCTAGAAAATGGGGAATAATAATAACAACAATGGTATTTGTTAAGCGCTTACTATGTGCAGAGCACTGTTCTAAGCGCTGGGGTAGATATAGGTTAATCAAATTGTCCCATGTGGGGCTCACATTTTGAATCCCCATTTTTGCAGATTAGGTAACTGAGGCACAGAGAACAATAATAATAATAAGAATATTAATGTTGATATTTGTTAAGCGCTTACTATGTGCAGAGCACTGTTCTAAGCGCTGGGGTAGATAGAAGGTAATCAGGTTGTCCCACGTGAGGCTCCCAGTCTTCATCCCCATTTTACAGATGAGGGAACTGAGGTACAGAGAAGTTAAGTGACTTGCCCACAGTCACACAGCTGCCAAGTGGCAGAGCCGGGATTCGAACCCATGACCTCTGACTCCCAAGCCCGGGCTCTTTCCACCTAACCACGCTGCTTTCTAAGACTGTGAGCCCCAAGTGGGACATGGTCTACGTGCTTAATCCAGTGCTTAGAACAGTGCCTGGCACAAAGTAAGCATTTGGCTCAGTAGAAAGAGCCCGGGCTTGGGAGTCAGAAGTCATGCGTTCTAATCCCAGCTCCACTGCTTGTCAGCTGTGTGACTTTGGGCAAGTCACTTCACTTCTCTGAGCCTCGGTTACCTCATCTGTAAAATGGGGATGAAGACTGGGAGCCCCACGTGGGACAACCTGATCGCCTTGTATCCCTCCCCAGTGCAAAGAACAGTGCT
The DNA here is from genome assembly GCF_004115215.2 of Ornithorhynchus anatinus. NCBI lineage: Eukaryota > Metazoa > Chordata > Mammalia > Monotremata > Ornithorhynchidae > Ornithorhynchus > Ornithorhynchus anatinus. Next base: position 17,037,049 of record NC_041733.1, on the reverse strand, counting down.
TTGCACATAGTAAGCGCTTAACAAATGCCATTATTATTAATTCCAATTTTTTATTTGATTTTTAAAAAAAGGACCCTTACGCAAATAGGCAGATGGCCACCTTGTACTTTGCTCCGAGACCACTAGGTGGAGATACACTTTGAGCTTTCCATGCTCTTCTTGCCCTGAGCTCAGCCTGCAAAGTGGAAATGTTGTTTTTTGAAAAAAAAAAATAAGCATCATGCAAGCAAAAAGGCTCCGTGCAAGCTATTTAGAGCACTCCAGTTACAGATCAGCTTTCTCTGCACAATATTTTATTGTTTCCCCTGAACTGGTAACCACAGGGGCTTTCATCAGCAAACCTTCAGCCTGCTGGAGCCCGCTGCACTCATCAGCTCACGTCCTGGCCTACGAGGCTCCGGGGCTGCAAAAGATATTTTCCCCCGCACTCTCCCATCAGCTTCTAGCTGGAGGAAGGAGGAGATGGTTGGATGGAACCTTAGGAATGTCATTTCGACGGCTGTCTTCTCCCCACCCAGACTGTCAGCTCACTGATGGCGGGGTCTTCCAACTTAACCATGCTTTTCCCCAGGCGCTTAGTTCAGAGCTCTGACCACCGTAAGCTCTCAGCGAATGCCATCGATTGATTGACTGATGCACTGGTGTCATCCCCGCCCCCACCCTGGTCTCCGAACCAAACCCAGTGGGTAGAAATGGGCAGGAGCGACACTCTTCCGACACAGCACTCCCAGACAGCGTATTTGGAATCTCTTCAGTTTTTGTATTTAAAAAAAATATACACATCTGCCCGAGCTCACCACCCACCTCCCCTTCTGTAGGAATTTTTTTTTTTTTTAAAGGAAAGAAATGGGAGAGGGGGAGACTTGCAATAGTGCCATGATAAGGGGACCGGGAGGGAGAGAGGCAGGGAGTGAGGCATTCTCCCTTCCATTTGTCCTTGGAGGTCGACCAGTAGTCCGAAGGCAACCAGCACCTCACCTCATCCCCCAGTGGCACTTTGATTATTAACCCAAGGAACGTAGGGCTGGTAGGGCTGAGAAGACACACCCGTTAGAGAAGACAACCTCTCTCATCCACAGTCCAGTGCTAATTCTCCAGAATTTTAGCTCCTCAGTCCAGCAAGGAGTAGCGTCCACGCAGCCCTGGAGTCTCTCCCGGGCTGAGAACAAGTCCTCCCCACCTCTCCGGCTCGCTTAGCCCCTCTGGCCATCAGCCCCTTCCAATCTAAGGAGCTCCAGCGGGAAAATCGCTCCATCCCCCATTCCCTCCCCCCAGGCATCAACGGTCCTCCCCACCCTCTTTCTTCGGAGACACATAGTGGCTTCCATCCATCTCTGGGCATCAGCAGCCGGAGGGAAAGTCTGCGGCGAAGTCAAACTCGTTCTGCCCAAGCCACAGCTCGGGTAGCTCATTGGCCCGGTCCAGTCCCAGCTCCACCACCAGGGACATCAGCACCTCCTCGTCCACCGGGTCGGAGTCTATGATGCCGGGACCGGGGGTCCCGGGGGTGGGGGGCAGCGGGCCTGCTGGCCCCAGGGGCTGGGCCCCGAAGCCCCAGGTCTGGAGGGTCCCCGACTCCCCCGCCACGGCCACCCCGTGGTACTGGCTATTGAGTTTCTGCAGCTGCATGGTGGCCAGCAGGTGAGGGGCGGCCTGGAGGCTGAAGGTCGGGGGCTTGGAGGGTGGGGGACCCGCGGGGGAGCCCATCAGTCCGGCCGAGCCCGCGTGGGGGGCTGCGCTGACCTTGCTCCCGCTCACGCCCACCCCAGGGTAGTGGAGGATGGTCAGGGCTTTCCGGTCCTTCATGCCCAGGCTCGGGTAGACTAGAGAGCTCATCTCCTCCTGAGCAGGGTCCTAGAAAACAACAAAAAGAAGAGACTGTTTGCATGGTGTTCAACCTACCTGGCCCGGGCCACCCAAATTCATTCATTCATTCAATAGTATTTATTGAGCGCTTACTATGTGCAGAGCACTGTACTAAGCGCTTGGAATGTACAAATCGGTAACAGATAGAGACAGTCCCTGCCCTCTGACGGGCTTACGGTCTAATTGGGGGAGACGGACAGACGAGAACGATGGCAATAAATAGAATCGAGGGGAAGAACATCTCATTAAAACAATAGCAAATAAATAGAATCAAGGTGATGTACATCTCATTAACAAAATAAATAGGGTGATGAAGATCTATACAGTTGAGCGGACGAGTTCAGTGCTGAGGGGATGGGACGGGAGGGGGGAGGAGCAAAGGGAAAGGGGGGAGAAGAGGGTTTAGCTGCGGAGAGGTAAAGGGGGGATGGCAGAGGGAGTAGAGGGAGAAGAGGAGCTCAGTCTGGGAACGCCTCTTGGAGGAGGTGAGTTTGAAGTAGGGTTTCGAAGAGGGGAAGAGAATCAGTTTGGCGGAGGTGAGGAGGGAGGGCGTTCCGGGACCGCGGGAGGGCGTGGCCCGGGGGTCGACGGCGGGACGGGCGAGACCGAGGGACGACCTTAGCATTTCTGTATCGTACCCATCCTCTGCACTTAATAATAATGATGGTATTTGTTAAGCGCTTACCATGTGCCAAGTACTCTTCTAGGTGCTGGGGTAGATAGGAGGTCAGCTTGTCCCACATGAGGCTCACAGACTTAATCCCCATTTTACAGATGGGGTAACTGAGGCACAGAGAAGCTAAGTGACTGGCCCAAAGTCAAACAGCTGATTAGTGTCGGAGCCAGGATTAGAACACACAAACTCTGACACCAAAGATCGTGCTCCTTCCACTAAACCACCTCGCTTCCATACAATCATTATACATTAATCATGCACACAATCATTTACTTTCCTAGTTCATCCTAAAAATGGGGGCTACTCCCTGTTCCATCCTTGCTCTCTCCTTCTCTGCTTTTTTAAATGGTACTAGACTGTGAGCCCGTTGTTGGGTAGGGATTGTCTCTGTTGCCAAATTGTACTTTCCAAGCACTTAGTACAGTGCTCTGCCCACAGTAAGTGCTCAATAAATACGACTGAATTTGTTACACGCTTACTAGGGGCCAGGCAGTGCATTAAGTATTGGGGAGAAACAAAGTAGTCAGATCGGACACAGTCCATGTCGCACATGGGGGTCCCAATCTTAACCCCCATTTTACAGATGAGGTAACTGAGGCACAGAGCAATGAAGTGACTCGCCCAAGGCCACACAGCAGACATGTGGCAGAGCCGGGATTAAGACCTGGCATCTGATTCTTGCAGATCCTCGCTCTCAGCTTCACTTTGGATAAAGCATAGGAAGGAGAGGGTAGATTTGGGGAGGCGGGGAGAAGGGAAGTGCGTGTCTTAGTGGCAAGAGCTCAGGCTTGGGAGTCAGAGGTCGTGGGTTCAAATCCCACCTGTGCCACTTGTCTGCTGTGTGACCTTGGGCAAGTCACTTCACTTCTGCAGGCCTCAGTAACCTCATATGCAAAACGGGGACTGAGCCTGGGCGCTCCATGTGGGACAACCTAATTACCTTGTATCTACCCCAAGGCTTAGGCTTAGAACAGCACTCGGCACATAGTAAGCGGTTAACAAATACCATCATTCTTAAGTGGGGGGCTAAACTGGCTCTCCACAGTCATTCTTGGGCAGCCACCTGACTCCTCAGCCCTCCATTCCACCAATGCAGAAACAGCCAAAAGTAATCCTTGGCATTTACGAGCTAAGGCCATTTGTAGAAGACACCACCAGTGGGTGTTAAATTGGCCTGGTGATTGTGGGAGGGGGAAATGGGGTAATTCTTTCTGGATTGAACACCAGCTTTATTTTCTGAGTATAAAGCTCGGGCCCAATTGTGCTTTCGGACGGGATGGACACCCAACCCTTGAAACCCCTGAGGCGGATGCATTTCCCACTGGTCAGCTGGTGGCAATTAACTTTCCTCCGGAACATTTGAGGCAGCAGAGATGAAAGGGGAATCCTTAATGAGATACAACCAGTTCACAGTAGCCTTACAGCCTCTGGGTAAGCTTAATAACCCTCACCCCTCTCCTCCTTGAGAAAGAAGTGTTTAAAAGTACTCGCAAAGAGACTTTTCACTCTCCCACAGGGAGGTGTGGAGAGGGACAGATTTTTCTCACCTCTCCAGAGGAGGAGAGTCCATTTACACCCAGAAAGAGATTCACAAAGTCTCATTTCCTACGGCTTTGGCTTCAAACAGGGAAGGTGATAAGAACAATCATGACATTTGGCAATCTAGCCCCAATGCTCAGAAACAATCAAGTACAGTGCTCTTGGAAGATGAAACCCAAGGAGCTATTCGCACATACTGATCATCTTGGAAGAGCTGAAGTTGTGTGTGTCACTCCCAAGGAAAGTGAAAACTGTAGCTACACCTCAGAAGTGTTTGATTCTGTTCTACTCCTTACCACAGGCTTTAAAGCACTCACTCACCTTGCCCCCTCCTATTTTACCTACCTGACTCCTACTATAATCCAACCCACATACTTCGCTCCTTTAACGCCAACCTATTTACTGTACCTCAGTATGGTCACCAAACTCCCTCCCTCTTCATATCCGACAATCACTCTCCCCACCTTCAAAGTCTTATTTAAAGCACAACTCCTCCAAGAGGACTTCCCCAACTAAGTCCTCATTCCTTCCTCCCCTTGCACTTGGGTTCATTCATTCAGTTGCATTTATTGAGTACTTACTGTGTGCAGAGCACTGTACTAAGTGCTTGGAAGTATACAACACACACATTCCCTAGCCAAAACAGGCTCACAGTCTGGGGGGTGGGAGGGAGAACAAACATTAATGTGGAAAAAAGTTATAGATAAATGCATCAGCTCAGTCAGGGCAGAGGATACTGCCAAGGGATATCAACCCCTTCATCAACAGCATTTCTTGAACCCCAATTGTGTGCAGAGCACTGTACTAAACACTTAGGCACACACACAAAGTAAAAAGCTTAGGGATACAGTTCAGCGATCCGGTTTTTTGAGAAGCCTGAATCCACTACCTTTTCTAGTCCTACATTCCAAATTCTCTCCTTAAATGAGCTCACGAACCACAAACGCTGCAAGGAAAAGCTGACCCACAAGGAGACTATTAGAGGCTCTCATTTTAATTGCCAACAGCCAGCATCTGTCCAAGGTTAGGCGATCACATGACAAGGGGTTGCCAAATAGCTACAGAGGTCACAAGGCATAGATGTGGCATCCTGAATCCATCCAAGTGCCTTTCACCCAATCAAACCTTTCACCCAAAGAAAGGGGACAGAGATCTGGTTTAGATTAGATTTCTATACTGGAATTTGGTTTATCTTAGACCCGGTTCGCACAGCAAGGTCCTTGGTGAGAATGGCCAGAGGAAAAAGCTGCAAGTGCTTGTCTGGTAATTCAGATTAGCTCTGGGCTGGTCAACAGATTGGCTATGTTAAAGGGCACAGAGTCTCCCAAATAAGGTGTTGGGTGGAGGGAGAGAGTAGAAGGGAGAAAGCACTCAATCTATTGTATTTACTTAGCACTTACTCTAAGTAGAGCACTGTATTTGTTCATTCAAGTCATTTGATTTTATTTGAGTGCTTGGAGAGTACAATATAACAATAAACAAGACACATTCCTTGCCCACAAGAAGTCTACAGTCTATCTAGTGCTTGGGAAGAGTACAATAATAAATAGACATAATCCCTGCCCTCTCCATTTTGTGGAGAGAGAGACACAAATAAACTACAGATGAGGGAAACAATAGAACTGTAAAGAGCTGTGGCTGGACGTAAATCCTAAAGTAGCAGGGGAAGACGGTGAGCAATGAAAGTCTGGGTCAGTCCTACAACTCGAAAGCATAAAGCATATGCCTAGTGGCAAAAGCACGGATTTGGGAATCAGAGGTTGTGGGTTCTAATCCCACCTCTGCCACTTGTCTGCTCTGTGACCTTGGGCAAGTCACTTAACTTCTCTGTGCCTCAGTTACCTCATCTGTAAACTGGGGATTGCGACTGAGCCCTACATGGGACAATCTAATTACCTTGTATCTACCCCAGCTCTTAGAACAGTGCTTGGCACATAGTAAGCGCTTAACAAATACCATCATTACTATAAAAGGGCCAACTAGGAATTATCTTTGGTTTCCCTGGACAAGTTGTTACAGAGAAGCCACACGATCTAATGGAAGTCAGAGGACCTGGGTTCTAATTCCAGCGCTGCCACTTGCCTCCTGTGAAACCTTGTGGTTCTCAGTGCCTCCGTTTCCTCACTTGTAAAAGGGATATTTGACACCTATTCTTTCTTTTGGAAGGGGAGTCCCTGATTACCTCTGTATCTACCCCAGCACTTAGTACACTGGCACAGAGAAGCGCTTAGTGCCACGGCCTAGTGGATATAACATGGGCCTGGGAATCAGAAGGTCATGGGTTCTAATCTCAGCTTCACCACTTGTCTGCCGTGAGACCTTGGGCAAGTCGCTTCACTTCTTTGTGCCTCAGTTACCTCATCTGTAAAATGGGGACCAAGACTGTGAGCCTCACGTGAGACAGGAACTGTGCCCAACCCGATTTGCTCGTCTCTACCCCAGCACTTAGAATAATCCCCGGCACACCGTAAGCACTTAATGAATACCATAATTATTAGTAGTATCATTATTATCGGATGGCCCCTTCACAGAAAGGTATCTTCGTTTCAATTAATCTGATTTGGGATGAATAGGCCACTGCTTCTAAACCAGGCTAAGGGTCTCCTTAAATTCCAGTGTTATCTGGAACTGCTGTTTTCAGCATCTGGAAGCTGCTAAGGCAAAACACTTTGGAAGTTCCTTTTGGAAGCCAAGAATGTGGTGGTCTACAAAGGGGTGGGTCAGACAACTGAGATTCAAATCAGTGCTTACCACCCCTCCACCCAATAAGCATTTGAATACCACTTGGAAACTCAGACACATACATACTCTGGGTGTGCATTTCTCCCCAGGATAAAACTGTTGTTTTGCTCCTCAGTTTATCAGACCAGACAATAGCCTCAAGAGGTTTGAACTTACCCTATTCATCGAAGAGGAAAGGGGAGACTTGGGAGCCTCTTAAAAGTATTTAAGGTGTCTTGTTCATTCTCCTTCCGAACAGTGACACAGATGTCATACACCAAATACAGGCCCCGGGTTCCTGGGGAGTTTCCTCATTTGAGGAATCGTTTCAGAGGATTAAAAAAATCACTATGTAAACTAGTAATCACTAGTAAACTACTTCTCCAGCTATCTTTTCATTCATTCATTCATTCAATAGTATTTATTGAGCGCTTACTATGTGCAGAGCACTGTACTAAGCGCTTGGAATGAACAAGTCGGCAACAGATAGAGACGGTCCCTGCCGTTTGACGGGCTTACAGTCTAATGGGGGAGACAGACAGACGAGAACAGTGGCAATAAATAGAGTCAAGGGGAAGAACATCTCGTAAAAACAATGGCAACTAAATAGAATCAAGGCCATGTACATTTCATTAACAATTTTACCTAGCACATTCAGGGGTTCCAAAATAAAAAAACCAGAACACATAATAATAACAGTGGTATTTGTTAAGCACTGACTACATGTCAAGTACTGTACTAAGTGCTGGGGTAGATACAAAATAAATCAGATCCTACAGGGAGCTCACTGTCTGAATAGGAGGGAGGAGAGGTATTTAATCCCCATTTTGCAGATGAAGAAATTGAGGTAGAGAGAAGGGAAGTGACTAGCCCACGGTCACACAGCAGGCAAGTGGCAGAGGCAGAATTAGAACCCAGGTCTTCTGACTCCCATGCTTCAGAAGGATTTGATTTTCTTTTACTTTCAATAACTGCTCTATGGAAATAATAATGAGTCCTTGCACTGCACTAAGCACTGGGGTACATAAATTGAGTTTTGGAAGATTAAGGAGATCATTCCTCCACTGCTCTAAGAAGGATGATTTTGCTAAACTGAAAAACCAAATGGCAAAGCAGAGTGGGGAACTGAGGCAATTTTTTGAAAAATTCAAGATACGCACTTCTGAATGAAAGTAGAGATTGGACCCATGTTTGCAGAGGGCCAAGAAAAGGACTCAAGGGAGGTAAAATGATAATAATAATAATGTTGGTATTTGTTAAGCGCTTACTATGTGCCGAGCACTGTTCTAAGCGCTGGGGTAGACACAAGGGAATCAGGTTGTCCCACGTGGGGCTCAGTCTTAATCCCCATTTTACAGATGAGGGAACTGAGGCACAGAGAAGTTAAGTGACTTGCCCACAGTCACACAGCTGACAAGTGGCGGAGCTGGGATTCGAACTCATGACCTCTGACTCCAAAGATCTCACAGGCCTAAAAGAGGAACACATCCCAATCCTCTCTCCCCACCCACCCACCCACCCAAGAAGAGGGGACACAAAATCAAATGGTCTACCTTCCCTTGATTTTGTGATTGGTTCCCTGATGTCTCATCTTTTTACCACCTTTTAAAAGACAGATCAAATCAGAGGAACATTAACCCATTTAATATTGGTTCTGCACTAAACAGTTTTGGAAGAGTTCTCTCTCTCCCTTAGACTGTGAGTTCCATATGGGACCTGATTATCTTGTCTCTACCCCAGCACTTAGCATATAACAAGGGCTTGACAAATACCACAGTTGTTTGTATGATTACCATAAACCACTAAATTTACAGTTTTAAGAGGATCTTGCTTATATTGTGGTCCCTTCTGCGCCAAGCCAGTATGTGGCATTGTAACGCTAGATGAGGGCTACTAGGAAGAGGGGCTTATGAATCTCGGTGAATCTAGGAAATACCACCTTCTGTGGGAACTAGGGCTTAGATAGTAAAAGCAGGACATTTTCCTCTTTAAATCAGTCGTATTCATTCAGCGCTTACTGTGTGCAGAGCACTCTACTAAGTGCTTAGGAGAGTAACAGTTCAGACAGTAAACTCACATTGACTTAGTAGCTCACTTGGAGTTCCAACCGAAAGGGATTATGGCAATGGCCTGGAAATTTATTTTAATGTCCGCTCCCCAACCCCCAGATTGTAAACTCCTTCTGGGGATTATTTACCAACGCTATCGTTTTTGTACTTTCCCCAAATTCCAGCGCTTAGAACAGTGCCTGGCATGTAGTAAGCACTTAACGAGGACCATAAAAAAGTGCTTAATACAGTGCCCTGAACAAGAAGGGCTCAAATACCATTTATTGAAGGACTTTTAGAAGTGTTACCCTGACCCACACACACCCCATCCTTCTTTTAGCTCTACTGCTGATCCTCTCAGTTCAGGGATGTCGAGATGGCCTAACAATCAATGGTATATACTGGGTAATAGTAATAATAATAATTATTATTATTGTATTTGTTAAACACTTACTATGTGCCAGGCAGTGTACTAAGCACTGGGGTGGATACAAGCAATTTGGGTTGGGCAAAGTCCCTGGCTCACGTGGGGTGTTCAGTCTCCTTCCCCATTTTACAGATGAGCTAAGTAAGGCAGAGAGAAGTGACTTGCCCAAGGTCATACAGCAGACAAGTGGTGGAGCTGGGAATAAAATTCATGACCTTCTGACTCCCAGGCCCATGCTCTATCCACTACGCCGTGCTGTTTACCGTGTGCACAGCACTGTACTAAACACTTGGGAAACAGAACACAGGACTTCTGACTCTTAATCCTAGCTCTGCCACTTGCCTCCCCTGGGCAAAATCATTTTACTTCTCTGGGCCTACATTTCCTCATCTGTGAAATGGCCATTAAAATACCTTTTCTCCCTCCTGGTTAGACTGCGAGATCTACGAGAGACAGGGACTGCCTGTAATAATGTTGGTATTTGTTAAGTGCTTACTATGTGCCGAGCACTGTTCTAAGCGCTGGGGTAGACATAGGGGAATCAGGTTGTCCCACGTGAGGCTCACAGTCTTAATCCCCATTTTACAGATGAGGGAACTGAGGCACAGAGAAGTTAAGTGACTTGCCCACAGTCACACAGCCGACAAATGGCAGAGCTGGGATTCGAACTCATGAGCCCTGACTCCAAAGCCCGTGCTCTTTCCACTGAGCCACGCTCTGTACTGATTGTATGTAACCCAGCACTTAGCAAATATTAGTGCTTAAATACCACAATTATTAGGAAGGAGAGGAAAAAAAAATAAGGGTCACAGTAGTGTAGCTCTCTTGGAAACATTCCTTGTACAGACTAGTTAGTAATAATGATGATACTTATTAAGCGCTTACTACACATCAAGCACTGTTCTAAGTGCTGGGATAGATACAAGGTAATCAGGTTGTCCCACAGGGGGCTCACAGTCTTCATCTCCATTTTACAGATGCACTGAGGCACAGAGAAGTGAACTGACTTGCCCAAAGCCACACAGCAGACAAGGGACAGATCCAGGAGTAGAACCCACAACCTCTGACTCCCAACCCCGGGCTCTACGTTGGACTAAGGATCTTCATTCAGTTCAAACAAGAAGCACTGTACGGTGATCAAATAAAAACAAAAACAGAAATTATACACACACACACACAGCCCTTGCTTATGCAGAATTTTTTAAAAAAAGGCTGGGGTAGAGTTCAGAGAATCCTAGAGATGGAGAACTTGGTGAAGTCTGTACTAATATGGTTTCTTTTTAGCCAAGCTTGATTCAGAAAGGGTATCACTTGCCTTCCGTGGCTTTCTTGGGTAGGAGGTGTCAATGACACAACTCCATGAAGGGACAGTATGTCTAGGGCTGTATCTCCTCCAGAGGTACTGAAGAAGTCAAAATGCAAAGCCAGAGGCCTTCAGAATATTGAGCTAATGTCTAACCTCCAAGCTGTGAAAGAGAATTCACCACCCAAATGAAAACACATCTTGCTCAAGACTTCCTCAAGGATTCATTCATTCCATCATATTTATTGAGCGCTTAACTGTGTGCAGAGCACCATACAAGCACCGCTTGGGAGAGAACAATACAACAAAAAACTGACCCATCCCCGGCCCATAATGAATTTACAGTCTAGAGGTGGGGAAATCTCGAGGGATTCAAATCAGGGAGGGTTTTTATAGATTCTTAGAGTAGCTGGAGTGTTTTTAAATATCCAGGTCTTTTAAGAACTTCTCTCCAAACCAGTCAATGGTATTTATTGAGCACTTACTTGATGCAGAGCACTGTACGAAGCACTTGGAAGGGTATATTATATATTAATAGTTATGCTTATTAGTTTATATATACTATAATGGTTATCAGGCATATAATAGTTAGTAGACACAATCCCTGCCTTCAGGGAGTCTTTGATTTAGCAGGGAAGACAGGCACAAAAATAAAATACAGGTCCAATGCCCTGATGACCCTTTTGTATAGAACAACTTCCCATTTCCTATCTGATAGGCCACATTCCTCTCTTTCTGCTAAGTCACAGCTCGAGGCCCACCTCCTCCAGGAAGGCTTCCCTGGCTTAATCCCTAACCCACCAGCACAACTGCAACTCACTTTAGATATCATGTGTATGTGCAGATATCATGTGTATGTGCAGAGGGTGTCAGCTGCTGCCTTGCTCCTCTGTTAGATGCTATAAATTCACTGGGGGGCAGGGCCAATGTCACATCAATTAATCTTTGCGATCTACCTCTAGAATTATGTTTTTGCACCTTGTGGGGGCTCAGATACTCAACTTTTAGAAAACGAAACCCTTGCTTTTTGCCACATCCTCCTCATTACCTCCGCTTCGGTCCAGACCTTTGTCATATCCCAGCTTGACTACTGCATCAGCATCTTTGCTGATCTTCCTGCCTCCCATCTATATTTCATTCTGCTGCCCCCATCATTTTTTTCTACATCATTCTCTACAGATCCCCCAATACCTTAAAAACTTCCAAGAGTTGCTCATTCTTGTCCCCATCAAGCAGAAACTCCTGACCCTTGTCTGTAATGCTTTCGGTCAACTCTTTCTCTACCTACTTATCTACTTGGTTCTTCCAAAACACCCCTTTGCACTCTTCATTCCTTTCACATTCACCTACTTACTATGCTTCATTCTTGACCCTCTCTGCTAAAGATCTTCAAAAATCCCAACTTCTCAGGAGGCCTCCTAATTAATTTGTCATCCACCCACCTCTCTCTCTCCCCACCCTCCACTGGGATTTTACAGTGGAGTTAACAGGCACGGTGAAGTTAAGTAACTTGCCTGAAGTTACACAGCAGGCAAGGGGAAAGTCAAGATTAGAACCTAGGTGTCCCGACTCCCAGGCTCATGCTTTTTCCACTAGACCACACTGCTTTTCAGCAGGTACCGTTTGCCCACCTGTGGTAGGTAAAGTAGCCTAAACTGCTGCTATCTCCTCTTTTCCCATCCTGTGCCAACCCTGGGCAGCTTACAGTGCTTAGGCACTGCTCTAAACTACAATACTCCTGCAGTGAGCACACCTCTTCCAAGAGGCTTTCCCTGACTGAGCCCTTCTTCCCTCTTCTCCCACTCCCTTCTGTGTTGCCCTGACTTGCTCCCTTTATTCACCTCCCCTCCTAGCCCCACAGCATTTATGTATATGTCTGCAATTTTATTTATATTGTCCATCTCCCCCTGTAAGCTCACTGTGGGCAAGGACTGTGTCTTATATTGTACTCTCCAAAGCACTTAGTACATTGCTTTGCCCATAGTAAGCACACAATACAAACTGATTCTGTACAGAGGGAATAAGTGATCCCAGCCTTCAAAGAATTTATTGCTTTTGGTAAATGGAGCTCTCCCGGATCCCTCCAAAGAAAATGAGATAACCTGCAGCAAGTGAAATGGTCTCTCCCAGACAGAGTCTGCAGGAACATTTCAGTCAGTTGGACAATCTTGCTAAGGGGAAAAAAGGGTAAAGTCACCCTGCAGTACCACAAAAGGTTGAGGGAAGTTTGTTTTTCCTCAAACAGGTGACATTCTGGCAGGATTCAGAACAAGAGTGGTGGGATGGGGTTGAGCCAGGTGACCAGAAGCCCATTATGAGTTGGGGGATGTTGAAATATTGTTTATGGTACCTGTTAAGTGTTTACTAAGTACAGTGCCTGTCACAAAGTGCTGGGGTAGATGAAAGATCATCAGATTGAACACAGTCCATGTCCCACACAGGGCTCACAGTCTTAATCCCCATTTTACAGATGAGGTAATTGAAGCCCAGAAGTCAAGTGACTTGCCCAAGGCCACAAAGCAGACAAATGGGGGGTCCGGGATTAGAACCCAGGTCATTCTGACCCCCAGGCCTGTGCTCTTTCCACTAGGTCACGCTGGGTCACGCTGCTTCTCTGTATCATTCAAGCTTCAGTTACCTCATCTTTAAAACAGGGATTGAGACTGAATCCCCAAGTGGGCCAGAAGACTGTGTCCAGCCCGATTTGTTTGTATCCACCCCAGCGCTCAGTACAGTGCCTGGTACATAGTAAAAAAGTGTTTAACAAATCCCATTGTTGCTATTATTATTATATTTAGTGCTGAGGTGGATATAAGCGAATCAGATTGGACTTGGTCCCCGTTCCACATAGGAGCTCACGGTCTCAGTCTAGAATTTACAGCCTAAGAATCAAACATATAACTATCACACACACCCCCCCAGCTCTTCACTTGGCTCATTCCAAGGAGACTCCAAGGTGCAGGCAAGCAGGAGCCGAGGAGGAGAGGGTATTCAATGGTATTTATTGGGCGCTTCTTGAGTGCAGAGCACTGTACTAAGCGCTTGAAAGGATCCTCTCCCCCTCAGGAGAAGCTGCAGGCCCCAGCTTGTCATTGTGTGGGTTCTCTGGAGAGGGCGGTGTTGGCATACAATGAAGCTCTCACTATCAGGAAGGGCCAGGAGAGAGCACAAGAAACAGCCGCTGCGGAGGAAGAAATCCTGGCTCCCAGAGAAAACCACGTCTCCTTGGAAAGAGGCAAAGGAGAGGCAGCGTGGCCTAGGGGATTCAGCGCGGGCCTGGGAGGCGGAAGGATCTGGGTTCTCATCCCGTCTCCACCGTTTCTTGCCTGCTGTGTGACCTTGGACAAGTCACTTCACTGGACCTCAGTTACCTCATCTGTAAAACGGAGATTAAGACTGTGCGCCCCATGTGGGGCATGGGCTGTGTCCAATCTGATTAGCTCGTATCTACCCCCAGTTCTTAGAAAAGTGACTGGCACATAGTAAGTGCTTAACAAATACCATTTTTTTTAAAAAAGGGAGGGGAAAGTTAGGGGAGAAGCACCATTACAGTGGGAGGATTAAGTTGCCGAATTGTACATTACAAGCGCTTAGTCCAGTGCTCTGCACAGAGTGAGTGCTCAATAAATACTATCAAATGAATGAATGAAGACCACAGGCCTGGAAATAAAATGATCCTGGTTCTAATCCTGGCCAGCCCACTTCCCCACTGGGTGACCTTGGGCAATCAGTCAATGGTATTTGAGCACTTACTATGTGCAGAGCACTGGACTAAGTGCTTGGGAGAATACTGTACAACAGAGCGGGTAGACATGTCCCCTGCCCACAGTGATCTGAGTCTACAGGGGCAAATCAAGGTCCTCTGTGCCTCAGTTGCCTCATCTGTAAAGTGAGGAATAATTTATCTGTTCCCTCTCTCTACATGACCCTTGTGGGATTAGGGATTTTGTCCGATCTGGCTCATCATGCATCTACCCCTGGATTTATGAAGAGCCTCTTTCCTTCAGCTTTGTTTCTTTGTCCTTTCAGGTTTCCCCTTTCCCTGGAAGCTGGGGTGCCCAGCTGGGGAACAACTCCTTCAGTGAGGACGCTTAAAAGTCATCACCGCTGAAGCAAAGACCCCTTCCGAACAGGTCCCCAGGTCCTGCAAAGGGGTTGGGGGCTCTCCCGGCCCTGAATGGGACAGGAAAGAGGCTGAGAGTAGGGGTTTGTTCATTCAATCGTATTTGAGCACTCACTGTGTGCAGAGCACTGTACTAAACGCTGGGAAAGACTACAATTCAGCACTCTGAATGCAGCTTCCGTCAGTTTAGCAGCATGGTATAATGGTTAGAACACAGGCCTGGGCATCAGAAGGTCATGGGTTCTAATCCCACCTCTGCCACTTGCCTGCTGTATGACCCTGGGCAAGACATTTCACTTCTCTGGGCCTCAGTGACCTCATCTGCAAAATGGGGATTGAGCCTATGTCCCACCCAATTTCCTGGTATCCAGTTAATTCATTCATTCAATCGTATTTATTGAGCACTTCCTGTGTGCAGAGCACTGTATCAAGTGCTTGGAATGTACAATTCGGCAACGGATCCAGTGCCTGGCATGTAGTAAGCGCTTCACAAGTACCGTAGTTATTATTCTTATGGAATGAAGTGTCCAACCCCGCCATCCTCTCCTTTTCACCAGTGCCCCTGCTCTGCAGCAGTACCGCACAACGATTTGTTCTCCCTAGTGAAAATTGGACCTGGGGAGCTGGTTCCAACCAAAGCTGAAGGGAGGAGAGAAGAATTCAAGGCATAGACAAGCGGGAGCCATGGGGGAGAGGGTCACACCCCTGAACAACCCTCAAAGTCCCCAAGTCCCCCACCTAGCTGCAAACCTGGGAATCCGTGGCCCACTGGAAAAAGCACAGGCCTGGGAGTCCCAAGTCCTGGGTTCCAATTCCACCTCCGTTATTTGCATTCATTCATTCAGTCAGCCGTTATTACTGAGCGCTTACTGTGAGCGGAGCACTCTACTAAGCGCTCGGAAAGTACAATACAGCAATAAAGAGGGTCAATCCCTGCCCACAACTGGCTGCACGAAGTGTGACCTTTGGCAGTCACTTCAGTTATCGGTGCCTCAGTTTCCTCATCAGGAAAACAGGGACTCAACGCAGCGTGGCTTGGTGGAAAGAGCCCGGGCTTGGGAGTCAGAACTCGTGGGTTCTAATCCCGATTTCTCCACTTAGCTGTATGACTTTGGGCGAGTCACTTCATTTCTCTGGGCCTCAGTTCCCTCATCTGTAAAATGAGGATTAAGACTGTGAGCCCCACCTGGGACAACCTGAATACTTTGTATCTCCCCCAGCTATTGAAACATAGTAAACGCTTAACAAATACATTATTATGTGGGACAGGGACTGGGTCTGACCTATCTTGTTTCTACCCCAGAGTTTACTACAGTGCTGGGCACAAAGTAAGCATTTACATACCACTATCATTATTATTATTATTAGGGGTGCTCCGCCGGGGACAGAAGGAGGACTCGAAGTACTTATTGAGCTCTTACTAGGTGAGGGGCACTGTACTAGACGCTCGTGAATACATATTCCAGCCAAGTAGCAGACCCTATCCCAGCCCACAGCGAATTTGCATCCTAGAGGGGGAGACTCACATGAACCTAAGAACAGAAATACATTAATACAAATAAGTAACTTACAACCTACCTCGTCGGCCGCCACTCCCTCCGGGGATTGCTTTTTCCGTTTATTTGGGTTTGTTTTTGTTTTCTTTTTGCATTTGGAAAAACGAAGCCACCTCTCACCCCCTCCCCGCCCCGGGACTTACCGCTGCGGACCCCTCCTCCGCAAAGAAGGCGAAAGGAAGGCGCTCAAGGGAGGCGGGGGAGACGCCCCCGGCCCATCCACGGGGGCTGCTGGGGGAGGGATGGTCTCTGTTGCCCGGTGGGACTTTTTCCAAGCGCTTAGCTCAGTGCTCTGCACAGGGCCGGCGCTGAAGGATGGAATGAGTGGAGGAGGCAGCCTCGGGCAGAAGCAGGGAGATGTAGCAAGGGGGGGAAGGTGACCCTCCAGGGAGGGTCTGTGGGGGGAAGGAGGCGGTGCAGGGGTGCAAGGGTGCAGAGGGAGCTCGGCCGAGGGTGCAAAGGTGCAGAAGGCGAGGGTGCAGAGCGCTCAGCAGAGGACAGGCTTCGGCTGAGCTGAGCCAAGCGAGCAGAGCTCCGGCCTTTATAAGGGTCTCGGGGAGCCGGGAGCACATGGGCCAACGCACCGCGGGCACGCACAAAACCGGGACTGGATTCTCCCTGGTCGGACCGGACCGGACCGGACCACGTTGAACCGGACTGGATCGCGGCAGAGCGGAGCGGACCGGCCCACCTGACACTCTCTCAGTCACTCATTCACTCAGTCAGGCAGCCAGGCACTCATTCAGTCAGTCACTCATTCAATCACTCATTCAGTCAAGCAGTCTGTCATTCAGTCAGTCATTCATTCACTCATTGTCAAGCAGTCAGTCAGGCAGTCATTCTTTCATTCAATCACTCATTCAGTCAAGCAGTCAATCATTCAATCAGGCAGTCATTCATTCACTCATTCATTCAGTCAAGCGGTCGGTCAGTCAGTCATTCAGTCATTCAATCATTCATTCACTCATTGTCAAGCAGCCAGTCATTCAGTCAGGCAGGCAGTCATTCAGTCCATCATTCATTCACTCATTGTCAAGCAGTCAGTCATTCAGTCTGGCAGTCATTCAGTCATTCATTCACTCATTGTCAAGCAGTCATTCAATCAGGCAGTCATTCATTCAGTCAGTCAGTCACTCATTCAGTCAAGCAGTCAGTCATTCAGTCAGGCAGTCAACCATTCACTCACTCATTCAGTCAAGCAGTCAGTCATTCAGTCAGGCAGTCATTCTTTCATTCAGTCACTCATTCAGTCAAGCAGTCATTCAATCAGGCAATCATTCATTCAGTCAGTCAGTCACTCATTCAGTCAAGCAGTCAGTCATTCAGTCAGTCAGGCAGTCAACCATTCACTCACTCATTCAGTCAAGCAGTCAGTCATTCAGTCAGGCAGTCATTCTTTCATTCAGTCAGTCACTCATTCAGTCAAGCAGTCAATCATTCAGTCAGGCAGTCATTCATTCACTCATTCATTCAGTCAAGCAGTCATTCATTCAGTCAGGCAGTCATTCTTTCATTCAGTCAGTCACTCATTCAGTCAAGCAGTCAATCATTCAGTCAGGCAGTCATTCATTCACTCATTCATTCAGTCAAGCAGTCATTCATTCAGTCAAGCAGTCTGTCATTCAGTCATTCAGTCATTCAATCATTCATTCACTCATTGTCAAGCAGCCAGTCATTCAGTCAGGCAGGCAGTCATTCAGTCAATCATTCATTCACTCATTGTCAAGCAGTCAGTCATTCAGTCAGGCAGTCATTCTTTCATTCAGTCATTCATTCACTCATTGTCAAGCAGTCATTCAATCAGGCAGTCATTCATTCAGTCAGTCACTCATTCAGTCAAGCAGTCATTCAGTCAGGCAGTCATTCATTCACTCAGTCAGTCATTCACTCATTCAGTCAAGCAGTCAGTCATTCAGTCAGGCAGTCATTCATTCAGTCAGTCAGTCAGTCATTCAGTCAAGCAGTCAGTCATTCAGTCAGGCAGTCAATCATTCATTCACTCATTCAGTCAAGCAGTCAGTCATTCAGTCAGGCAGTCATTCATTCATTCAGTCAATCAATCATTTCTTCATTCATTCAGTCAAGCAGTCAGTCATTCAGTCAGGCAGGCAGTCATCCATTCAATCAGTCATTCAGTCATTCAATCATTCACTGATTCAGTCAGTCATTCAGGCATTCATTCATTCACTCACTCATTCATTATGTCAGTCAGTTAGTAATTCATTCAGTTAGTCATTCCATCAGTCAGTCAGTCATTCAATTGTATTTATTGAGCACTCACTGTGTGCAGAGCCCTGGACTAAGTGTTTGGAAAGGACAATTCGGCAACAGATAGTCATTCATTCATTCAATCGTATTTATTGAGCGCCTACTGTGTGCAGAGCACTGTATCAAGTGCTTGGAAAGAACAATTCAGCAATGGACAGCCATTCATTCATTCATTCATTCATTCATCCGATCGTATTTATTGAGCGCTCACTGTGTGCAGAGAACTGGACTAAGCACTTGAAAAGTACAATTACTTACTAATTACTTACTAAGTAATTATAGTAAGTGATGTTTGTTAAGCACTTACCACGCACCAAGCACTGTATTAAGCACTGGGGTAAATGCAAGATAATCTGGTTGGGCACCATCCTTGTCCCACATGGGGCTCACAGTCTAAGTAAAAGGAAGAAGAGCTATTGAATCCCCATTTTACAGATGAGGAAACTGAGGCACCAGAAGTTAAATCTAATCCCAACTCCGCCACTTTGCTGTGTAACCTGGGGCAAGTCACTTTACTTCTCCAGGCCTCAGTTACCTCGTCTGTAAAATGGGGATAGAGACAAGGAGCCCCATGTGGAAGGACAGGGATTGTTTCCAACTCGATTTGCTTGTATCCACCCTAGCGCTTCGTGCAGTGCCTGGCACATAGTAAGTGCTTAACAAATACATTATTTTTTTAAGGGATTTTTTTTCCCAAGGTTACAAAGCTGGCAAGTGGCAATGCCGAGTTTAGAATTCAGGTTCTCTGGCTCTGAGGCCCATGCTCTTTCTATTGGGGTACTGTGCTTGATCCGAATTTGAATGTGGTGTCCCCCCTTTAGGTCGGAGGAGGGAGGGAGAAGACTCTCCTTTACTCTCAGGGGATGCATTTTCTTTTTCCAGAAGAATGAAATAGCTTTCTGTAATCCTGGTCGGCAGCTACAGAGATGTCCTTCCTTCTTAATGACTTGATTATAAACTGTATTGTATTTGTATTGACTACAATGTATTGTATTTGCTGTATCAGTACACTTAGTATAGTGATCTGCACACAATAAGTGCTCAGTAAATATGATTGAATGCATGAACCAATGAAACTAGTTTGCTAGACTGTAAACTCCTCAAGGGCAGGGATCATGACTTTAGTAAGATGCCCTGCATAATAATAATAATAATGGTGGTATTTGTTAAGTGCTTACTATGAAGCAAAACACTGTTCTAAGCGCTGAGGGGATACAGGGTGATCAGGTTGTCCCACGTGGGACTCACTATTTTAATCCCCGGTTTACAGATGAGGTAACTGAGGCACAGAGAAGTGAAGTGACTTGCCCAAAGTCACACAGCTGGCAAGCGGCAGAGCCGGGATTAGAACCCACGACCTCTCACTCTTAAACCCGGGCTCTTTCCGCTGAGCCACGCTACTTCACCTGCATAGTAGGTGCTCTGTAAAAACTATTGACAGATGGACTGATTTTTAATAATAATAATGGTAATAATTATGGTGTTTATTAGCACTTACTATGGGTGGTTAGTGGATACAACACAGGCCTGGGAGTCAGAAGGTCATGGGTTCTAATCCCAGATCCGCTGCATGTCTGCTGTGTGATCATGGGCAAGTCACTTCACTTCTCTGGGCCTCAGTTACCTCATCTGTAAAATGGGAATTAAGAGTGAACCCAATGTGGGACAGGGACTGTGTCCAACCTGATTAATTTGTACCTACCCCAGTGCTTTGAACAGTGCTTGGCACATAGTAAGTGCTTAACAAGTACCATAATTATTATTATTATTATTACTTTGGGGTAGATACAAGCTAATCAGGTGGGTCAGAGGCCCTGTCCCACATAGAGTTCACAGTCTTAATTCCCATTTTTCAGATGAGGTAACTGAGGCACACAGAAGTGAAGTGACTTATCCAAGGTCACACCCCAGATGTGTGGCAGAATCGGGATTAATAATAATGATAATACTAATAATGCTGGTAGTTGTTAAGCGCTTACTATGTGCGGAGCACTGTTCTAAGCGCTGGGGTAGATACAGGGTAATCAGGTTGTCCCAC
Source organism: Ornithorhynchus anatinus (assembly GCF_004115215.2). Taxonomy (NCBI): domain Eukaryota; kingdom Metazoa; phylum Chordata; class Mammalia; order Monotremata; family Ornithorhynchidae; genus Ornithorhynchus; species Ornithorhynchus anatinus. The sequence goes on along the minus strand of NC_041733.1, from coordinate 17,016,484 downwards.
ATGAGGCTCACAGTCTTCATCCCCATTTTACAGATGAGGTAATAGAGGCACCAAGAAGCTAAGTGACTTGCCCAAAGTCACACAGCTGACAAGTGGCAGAGCAGGGATTCGAACCCACGCCCTCTGACTCCCAAACCTGGGCTCTTTCCACTGAGCCACGCTGGAACCCATGATCTTCAGTCTCCCAGGCTTGTGCTCTATCCACTAGGCTCTGCTGCTTCTCTGGATAATGGGGATCTCAGTGGCTGGCAGTCTTCCCAATTTTCGCCTAATCAGTCAGTTGTATCTTCTCCCCCCTTTCCCTCTGCTCCTCCCCCTCTCCCATCCCATCCCCTCAGCACCGCACTCGTCCGCTCAACTGTATATATCTTCATCACCCTAATTATTTTGTTAATGAGATGTACACCACCCTGATTCTATTTATTTGCTATTGTTTTAATGAGATGTTCTTCCCCTCAATTCTATTTATTGCCATTGTTCTTGTCTGTCCGTCTCCCCCGATTAGACTGTGAGCCCGTCAAAGGGCAGGGACTGTATCTGTTGCCGATTTGTCCATTCCAAGCGCTTAGTACAGTGCTCTGCACATAGTAAGCGCTCAATAAATACTATTGAACGAATGAATGACTCCCAAGCTCTTTCCACCGAGCCACGCTGCCTTGAATGAATGAATGAATTGGGCACTTTATTTTATTCAGGGCTCTGTACTAAGCACTTGGAGAGTACGATATAGCCGGCAGACCAGTCAGGACAGATGAAAGACTCCACAGGGGCTGGCCCTGTGTATGCGTTTTGAGGGGTGAGTGTTTTGGGTGGCTATATATAGAGAGACAGACTATAGGAACGGAAGGCAATAGATTAATGTTATTGTTTTAATCATAATAAGATATTTTGGGAACTAAGCAAACCATCTGCTGTACTCTGGCTGCCCTTCCTTCCATCGTCTTAAAGTGACACCAGCGGGATAACTCCAGGCTTGGCTTCTTAGAACACATTACCAAAGAGATGGAAGGCCATTTCAAAATCGAATGGGAATTGAAAGTTTTTTCGTATTTCATTGAAAACTACCTCCTATCCCACTGATCTTAGCAATTTAGCTATTAAGCCATTTAGCAATTTGATTTGTTTTTCTTCGGTTAAAAATACAAACATGACATCTATAGACATCTAGACATCTACATGACATCTAGAGAAGCAGCGTGGCTCAGTGGAAAGAGCGCGGGCTTAGGAGTCAGAGGTTATGAGTTCTAATCCCTGCTCCGCCACCTCTCAGCTGTGTGACTTTGGGCAAGTCACTTAACTTCTTGGTGCCTCAGTTACCTCATCTGTAAAATGGGGATTAAGACTCTGAGCCTCATGTGGGACAACCTGATTACTCTGTATCCATCCCAGCGCTTAGAACAGTGCTCGGCACATAGTAAGCACTTAACAAATACCAACATTATTATCGATGAGAAGCAGCGTGGCTCAGTGGAAAGAGCCCGGGCTTGGGAGTCAGAGGTCATGGGTTCAAATCCCTGCCCCGCCGCTTGTCAGCTGTGTGACTTTGGGCAAGTCACTTCACTTCTCTGTGCCTCAGTTACCTCATCTGTAAAATGGGGATTTAAACTGCGAGCCCCACCTGGGACAACTTGATCACCTTGTATCCTCCCCGGCATTTAGAACAGTGCTTTGCACATAGTAAGCACTTAACAAATGCCATTATTATTATTATTTGATTCATTTGATCGTATTTATTGAGCATTTAATGTGTGCAAATATCAAGAACCAAAAAGCAAAAAACAGTCTGTTTTCTCTGATCAGGTAACACTGTCCTAGGAATTGAAAGTAGTAACCCACCAGAGGGGTGGATGGTTTTTTTTTTAAATGGCATTTGTTAAGCACTTACTACGTGCCTGGCACTGTACTAAACGCTGGGGTAGATACCAGCAGACAGGTGGGATATAGACAGTCTTAATTCCCATTTTACAGAAGAGGCAACTGAGGCACAGAGGCATTAAATAACTTGCCCAAGTTAACACAACTGACAAGTAGTGGCCACTTCGAATTGGTTAAAAAAAATATAGTTTTCCCCTTTCTCCAAGCTGAGGGTGCAGGTCTCAGTTCGATCTCCTAAAAGCCAGCACAAACAAACAAAAAATCCCACAAGTGAGGGCCTAGAAGATCTCTGGCAACTACCTTAATTATGGTATTTATTAAATGATGACTATATGCTAAGCCAAAAGTAGATTCAAAATAATCAGATTTGCTACAGATTTGCTATCCCATAGGGGACTCTCTAGCTAAAAGGCAAGAAAGTTTGTATCACGACCCCTTTTACAGATGTGGAAACTCTTCATTTTTCAGTTTTAACCTGGAAGTCGTGAACACAGATATTCTAAGAACATATATGTAGTTAAGGGGACAAATGACACGTGACCCATAAAATGCTTGTTTTCTAGATTGTTTCCTCATTTTCGCCAACTCAACCAGCATGACTTAGTGGATGGAGCATGGGCCTGGGAGTCAGAAGGTCATTGGTTCTAATCCCCAATCTGCCTCATCTCTGCTGTGTGACTCTGGGGAAGTCATTTTATGTCTCTGAGCCTAAATTACCTCATCTGTAAAATGGGGATTAAGAGTGTGAGCCCCATGTGGGACGGGGACTGTGTCCATCCTAATTAACTTGTATCTACCCTAGAACCTTAGCACGGTGCCTGGCACACAGTAAGCACTTAACAAGTACTATTATTATTATTATTACTATTATTCACTAAAGCCCTGTAACTTGGTTGTTGATTCCTTCAAGCTAACTGTCTTGAAGCTAGGTTGCAGGGGGTAGGTTGACATAGACTTGGAGAGCAAGTAGATAGATTTGGAGAGCCAACTGCCTACTACTCTCCCAAATGTTTAGTACTGTGCTCTGCAGGCAGTAAATTATATTTCTTGAGCACTTACTGTGTGCAGAACACTCTACTAAGCATTTAATAATTAATAATAATAATGCTGATACTTGTTAAGCGCTTACTATATGCCAAGCACTCTTCTAAGCGCTGGGGTCGATGAAAGTTAATCAGGTTGGACACATTCCCTGTCTCATATGGGGCTCAGAGTCTTAATCCCCATTTTATATATGAGGTAACTGAGGACCAGAGAAGTTAAGTGACTTCATTCATTCATTCATTCAATAGTATTTATTGAGCGCTTACTATGTGCAGAGCACTGTACTAAGCGCTTGGAATGTACAAATCGGTAACAGATAGAGACAGTCCCTGCCCTTTGACGGGCTTACAGTCTAATCGGGGGAGACGGACAGACAAGAACAATAGCAATAAATAGAATCAAGGGGATGAACATCTCATTAAAACAAGAGCAAATAAATAGAATCAAGGTGATGTACATTTCATTAACAAAATAAATAGGGTAATATTGTACTTGGGAGAGTTCAATATAACAGAGTCGGTAGACATGTTCCCTGCCCTCAATGAGCTTTCAGTCCAGAGGGGGAGACAGACATTAAGATAAATAAATACGTTATGGCTATGGACATAAGTGCTGTGGAGCTGAGGGAAGAGTGAAGAAAGGGTACAAATCCAAGTAGAAGGGTAAGGCACTCAATAAATGCAATTGATTTATTAATTAGGTGAATATTAGCAAGAGATTGCCAGCCACTGAGATCTACATTATCCAGATGTAAACAGTTGTGAGGTAAATCTGCAGTGGTAGGAGTAGCTTATGACAGTTTGTGCCAAGAATGCCAGGCACTCTATAAAGCCCTGGGAAAAAGAGAACGTAAAACAAAGGACGTAATAATAATAATACTAATACTTATGATATTTGTTAAACACTTACTATGTTTCAGGCACTGTACTAAGTGCTGGGGAATAAGCAAGCTAATCAGGTTGGACACAGTCCCTGTCCACATGGGGCTCACAGTCTTAATCCCCATTTTACAGTTGAGGTAATTGAGGCGCAGAGAAGTTAAGTGACACAAAGAAGTCACACCGAAGATTATGGATGAGCTGGGATTAGAACCCAGTTCCTTCTGACTCCCAGGCCCATGCTCTAACTATTAGCCCACGAAGACATATTCCCTCCCGCCCTAAGAAATTTACAATCTAATGGGGCAGTGAGCTTTAGAAATATTTTTTAAAAATAGGAAGAACAACCATCAGATAGGAAGTAAAATGAATATGCCTAGATGAAATATATAAACAATTGAATGTGCAATTTAATATGCAGATCTAAGTAAATGTGGGGATGGTTTAAAACTTAAGTGCTAGGGTTGCTCTGATCTGTAGATACTCTGAGAGAATTGGTTGATTGGTGCTTTTAGGTCTGTCTGCTTAAATTTGAAGTTGCCTGGCGGATTTGTGCATTTTAAGATCGAAATCTTGTTACTTTCTCTGGTTTTTCACCATCTTCCTGCTTTTTACCCTCCTTTTCAGAGATAATGTTTTCTTTTCTAAATTCTGCTACTTCCCCTTAAACTGTCTACAATATCCACTTAGGGACCATCTGGTGACTATTTGCTACCCTCCAAGGATTTCAGTTGGAATCTTTGACAGATTTTTCCCTTGGTTTTGCAAAGCAAGAACAAGGGAAGAAGATAAGGATTAAGGATCAGGAGGAAAAGTTAGATTGAAGGATGCTCTCCACTCAGAGTTATTTTAAAAGCATGGACTAGTGGGAAAGAGCACAGGCCTGGGAGTCACAGGATTTGGGATCTAATCCCAGGTCACACCTCCTGTGTGACCTTGGGCAAATCATTTCACTTCTCTGTGCCTCAGTTTTCTCATCGGCAAAATGGGGATTCAAAACATATTCCTGCTCCTCTTTAGACTGTGAGCCCCATGTGAGACCTGCTTACCTTGTGTCTGACCCATGCTTAGTACAATGCTTGGCCTCAAGAAAGCTCTTAACAAATACCATTATTATTATTATCATTATTATTATTATGCATCTTCTCCTGGGAGGTCGAATCAGTGACTAAAATAGACAAATTGTTATTATTCCTGCCATCATCACTGTCGCCGCTACTAATTAATAACAACTTGTGTTTGGAGTGCCCCCCCTTTTTTTAATGGTATTTGTTAAGCACTTAGTACCTGCCAGGCAATGTAGCGAGTCCTGCGGTAGATACAAGCTAATAATAATAATAATTGTGGTATTTGTTAAGCGCTTACTATGTGCCAGGCACCGGACTAAGCGCTGCAATAGATACAAGCTAAACAGGTTGGACGCAGTTCCTGTCCCACATAAGCCTCACAGTCTTAATCCCCAGACTAAGATAACTGAGGTATAGGGAAGTGAAGTGACTTATCCAAGGTCACCCAGCAGATGTGTGGCAGCAGGATTAGAACCCAGATCCTTCTGACTTTCAGGCCCAGGTTCCCTCCACCAGGCCATGCTGCTTCTCTACGGAGTTCCAAGCAGCAAGCAAACGTTATCCCACGGCTGTCCCTCCAGGCCTTCCAAAAGTATCTTCTCTCTGCAAAATGGAAAGCCAAAAGCCCGTGGGAGGCAACATAACCTACCCTGAGGAGGCAGGAGAACCCAGGTCTTCCGACTCCCCGACTTCCTCTCATTCAACGGGCTGCTTTGTTTCTGCGTTTGCCTTCAATTCTTGATCTAAGGGATTAAAGGAGGGTCTGTGTCTGGTCCTTGACAACATTTGCATGTGTTTAAAGTTTAGGGGGGAAAAAAAATCCACTTTCAAGTATTCTTGGATTTCCCCAGGAAAATGTTTCTTTAAAAACACCACTGAGAAAAAGGCAGGGAAATTATTCTTTGCTTTCTCATTGTGTTGTTAATTTGCATTCCCCCCCACCCGGGAGTCAATCCATGCTTTCCTGGGGCAGTTTGGAAGCTGCCCGGCTGTCAAGGAATAGGCCTTTGCCAACTGGAATCCCGATCCGGGAAGCGAGAGATTTTTCCCTTCCACGTTTTCAAGGAGTCCAGGTCCAATTGTTAGAAAGAGGCATATGTTCATTTTCTCCTTCCAGAGGGTCTCCCTCATCGGTTGCTCAATAGACCCCCATCCAGACCATTCAAGGCCATGAAAAGGACCACCCTATATCCACACGTCTCTTTGAACACAGCCCAGTGTGTTCCTCCCCACGATTCCACCGGGCAGCCCCACAATGACCGCACAATGAACACTAGGGAGAAAAAGAAAAAAAAAATCCCGTCGTTCTTCAGCTGCGGATCACAAAAGTCCAGTCCCTCCTTGGAGAATGCCCACTTTTTTGATGGTGGTGGTGAATGAAGCATTTGCATTTCTCTGAATCCTTCCCTCCCCGCCAGATTCTCCCGAGGAATGACAGATCCCAGCAAGCTCAGGGTTTTCTGAGCAGCTGGGAGAGGGAAAGGTCATTTGTTGGGCCGAGCTGGCTACTGTGCTCTGGCTGAGTCAGGAAATACCTGCTGAATGGACAAAAACTATATGCAAAGCACATCCCCGGCCAAGGCTTTGCTTTCTAATCCCGGCTCCGCCACTTGTCTGCTGTGTGACCTTGGGTGAGTCACTTCACTTCTCTGGGCCTCAGCCACCTCATCTGGAAAAAATGGGGATTTAGATTGTGAGCCCCATGTGGGACAGGGACTGTGTCCAACCTGATGAATTTGTATCTACCCCAGTGCTTAGAACAGTGCTTGGCACATAGTAATTGCTTAACATTTAGCATAATAATTATGATTATTGTTAGTATTTCATCTCTCCATCAGCATCTGGCACCTCTTAAAATGGCAGTTTCCCCTGACTTGGAAGAAGGGTTTTCCCTGACTTGGAAAGCAGTGTGGGTTGGTGGATAGAGCACAGGCCTGGGAATCAGAAGGACCTGGGTTCTAATTCTGGCTCAGTCACCTGTCTGCTGTGTGACCTTGGACAGGTCACTTGAGTTCTCTGGGCCTCATTTACCTCATCTGTAAAATAGAGACAGGAATGTGAGCCCCATGTGGGACAGAGGCTGTGTCCAAACTGATTATCTTGTTATTACAATGCTTTTTTATGGTATTTGTTAAGCTTTTACTGTGTGTTAAACACTATTCTAAGCACATGGGACTGGGAGTCAGAAGGTCATGGGTTCTAATCTCAGATCCACCACTTGTCTGCTGTGTGACCTTAGGCAAGTCACTTTGCTTCTCTGTGCCTCAGTTGCCTCATCTGGAAAATGGGGATCGAGTCTGTGAGCCTCATGTGGGACAGGGAATGCGTCCAACCCGATTTGCTTGTATCCACCCCAGTGCTTAGTACAGTGCCTGGAACATAGTAAGCATTTAACAAATACCATAATTATTATGGCCCAGCTTGAAGCTTCTCGGTAAAGGCAACACTAGTGGAAAGGGACTGGGATCCAAGGGTCAGGAGACCTGGATTCTAGTCCCAGCTCTGCCACTTGGCAGCTGTGTGACTGTGGGCAAGTCACTTCACTTCTCTGTGCCTCAGTTACCTCATCTGTAAAATGGGGATTAACTGTGAGCCTCACGTGGGACAACCTGTTTACCCTGTATCTACCCCCGGCGCTTAGAACAGTGCTCTGCACATAGTAAGCATTTAACAAATACCAACATTATTATATCTTGTGTGCCTCAGTTTCCTCATTTGTCAAATGGAGATAAGATATAAACTCTCCCTCTTTCATATGGGAAAGGGACTTTGTTCTGATTATCCTGTATCTACCTAGTATCATTATTAGTACATACCACAGTGAATTCATTCTCTCTGTATTCAGAGTTCAAAAATTAAAATGATTCAAAGTTCACAAAACTGTGTGAATGGGCACGGTACTCACCTGATACCCACTGGTAGTGCCAACCACACCATGTTCCATCTTTGGATGATCCCGGCGGTCCTTCTTGACATTTCCGCAATTACAGCCCTTTTCCTGCCACACTCCTCTTTCAGAGATGAGAAGCAGCGTGGCCTAGTGGATAGAGCCCGGGCCTGGGAGTCAGAAGGACCCGGGTTCTTACCCCAGCCCTGCCACTTATAATAATAATAATATTAATAGTAATAATGATAGCATTTGTTAAGTGCTTACTATGTGCAGAGCACTGTTGTAAGCACTGGGGGGATACAAGGCGATCGGGTTGTCCCACGTGGGGCTCACAGCCTTCATCCCCATTTTACAGATGAGGTAACTGAGGCCCAGAGAAGTGAGGTGACTTGCCCAAAGTCACCCAGCGGACAAGCGGCGGAGCTGGGATTTGAACCCATGACCTCTGACTACCCAGCCTGGGTTCTTTCCATTGAGCCTCGCTGCTTCTCTGCTTATCTTATCTGCTGTGTGACCCCGGACAAGTCACTTAATATTTCCGTGCCTCAGTTCCTTCATCTGTAAAGTGGAAATTCAGACTGAGAGCCCATGTCAGGCCTTCTGTGTGATGAGCACTGTACACTTGGGAGAGTCTTGTCTTAGGTAGTTGAGTCATTTCTGACCCGCAGTGACACATCTCTCTTAGAAAGCCCCGCTCTCCAACGGCAATCGTTCTGGTAGTGGATCCAGAGAGTTTTCTTGGTAAAAAGACTCAAGTTTACCCCATCCGTGCTGTAAACTTGAATCTCCTCCCTCTACTCTCTCCTATGCCGCTGCTGCCCGGCATGGGTGAGTTTTGACTTGTAGCAGATTGCCTTCCATTCCCTAGCCACTGCCCAAGCTAGGAATGGAGTAGGTAGGCATCTGCTTGACCCTCCCTCCAGTAGCGGAGACTGGTAGAGCAGTGGGAACTCTCCAGGTGCGAATTTGAGAGGATCTTGGAAGAGTACAGTTTGACAGTATAACAGACATACTCCCTGCCTACAATGAGCTTCCCTCTATGTGGGACACGGACTGTATCTCGCCCCATTAGCTTGTATGAACCCCAGCGCTTAGTACAGTGCTTGGTACATAGTAAGGGCTTAACAAATACCATGAAAAAAATACCAAAGTCGCCCACTAGGTACATACAGTGCCCTAGATTATTATTTATTACCCTATTCATTTTGTTAATGAGGTGTACATCCCCTTGATTCTATTTATCTTGATAATGTTGTCTTGTTTTTGTTTTGTTCTGTTTTGCTCTGTCGCCTGTCTCCCCCGATTAGACTGTGTGCCCGTCACCGGGCAGGGATGGTCTCTATCTGTTGCCGAATTGTCCATTCCAAGCGCTTAGTACAGTGCTCTGCACATAGTAAGCACTCAATAAATACTATTGAATGAATGAATGAATGAACTTGGGAAATGCAAAACAAATAACATTCCCTGACAATGAGGAGCTTATACTCTAATGTAGTGAATGAAGACTTCTCTTAGTCGGCTAATGAGTCAGTTATTATCAGTGTTATTAAGACACAAGTGGATAATATGAATCATTTTACCCTGCCCTCTACACACAAGCTCATCAGGAATTTGGGCCTCGGTTATTTATTTATATTAAAGTCTATCTCCCCCTCTAGACTCACAGTCACATTTGGGCAGGGAATGTGTCTGCTCTATTGTTCTACTGTACTCTCCCAAACGCTTAGTACAGTGCTCTGCACACAGTAAGCGCTCAATAAATAATACGATTGACTCACTGACTGACTATCCTGAGCTCCATCAAATGACAGAGCCTTGGCTGTGACCCTCACTGCTTGGCCACCAGGTATCTAGGCCATCGTGGTTCTTTTCCTAGTTCTGCCCATAACTTTACCACATATATATAAATGTATTATAAATAAGTAAATCTTTATTATAAATAAATCTTATTTATCCTTCACTTTATTTTTCCCTAGCACTTAATATTGTGTGTTGTGTGTAGTGGTTGCTCAACAAATACCTTCAAATGGAGTAACTTCTTTATACTGAAAATTATAAACACATCTAACTCAAAATGTGAAATCTCCACTATGCCCTAGCATAATAATAATAATAATGATAATACTTGTTAAGCACTTATGTGCTTTATTATCATTATTATTATTTAGCCAAGGGTTGCAGGTGGCCACTTATCTCTGGGCCACCTGCAGTACCTGGATAAATAATAATGGTAGTAAGAGAGATAATAATGTTGGTATTTGTTAAGTGCTTACTATGTGCAGAGCACTGTTCTAAGCGCTGGGGTAAACACAGGGGAATCCGGTTGTCCCACGTGGGGCTCACAGTCTTCATCCCCATTTTACAGATGAGGGAACTGAGGCACAGAGAAGTTAAGTGACAAGTCACAGTCACACAGCTGACAAGTGGCAGAGCTGGGATTCGAACTCATGAGCCCTGACTCCAAAACCCATGCTCTTTGTCTCTGGTAATAATGTCGGTGCTGTTAAGCACTTATTATGTGCAGAGCACTGTTCTAAGCACCAGGGTAGATACAGGGTAATCAGGTTGTCCCACGTGAGGCTCACAGTCTTAAACCCCATTTTACAGATGAGGTAACTGAGGCACAGAGAAGTTAAGTGACTTGGCCACAGTCACACAGCTGACAAGCGGCAGAGCCGGGATTCAAACCCATGACCTCTGACTCCCAAGCCCGTGCTCTTTTCACTGAGCCACGCTGCTTCTGGTACCGAATTTGCAGGGTTCTGGGGGTTGGGGGTGGGGGTGGGAGAAGGGAAACTATCACTGAACTGAAGAGATTTCTGGAAGAAGCAGAATGGCCTTAAAGGATGAGTGAGCATGGGCCTGGGAGTCAGAGAACCTGGTGCTAATCCCAGCTCCACTACTTGTCAGCCCCGTGACCTTGGACAAGTTACTTAACTTCTATGTGCCTCAGTTACCCCATCTGTAAATTGGGCATTAAGATTGGGAAGCAGCTTGGCTCAGTGGAAAGAGCCCAAGCTTGGGAGTCAGAGGTCATCGGTTCAAATCCCGGCTCCGCCACTTGTCAGCTGTGTGACTGTGGGCAAGTCACTTAACTTCTCTGGGCCTAAATTCCCTCATCTGTAAAATGGCGATTAACTGTTAGCCTCACGTGGGACAACCTGATTACCCTGAATCTACCTCAGCGCTTAGAATAGTGCTCTGCACATAGTAAGCGCTTAACAAATACCAGCATTATTATTGTGAGCCCCATGTAGGATATGGACTGTGTCCAGCCCGATTAACTTGTATCTCTCCCAGCACTTAGTACAGTCCTGGCATATAGTAAGCACTTAACAGTAAGGTCTAGTGGGTAGAGCGCGTTGCTGGGAGACAGAAGGACCTGGGTTCTAATCCTGGCTCTGCCACTTGTCTGCTGTGTGACCTTGGGAAAGTCACTTCACTTCTCTATGCCTCAGTTCCTGTAAAATGGAAATTAAGACTGTGAGCCCCATATGGGGCTGTTTCCAACCTGGTTATCTACACCAGCTCTTAGTACAGTGCCTGGCACATAGTAAGCACTTAAATGCCATTTAAAAAAAACAAACATCTTTTTAAACAATGAGAATCTAGCAGTCTAGGAAAGTACAAGGTTTTTAGCTTGGAAGGGCTCTTGCCTGGCAAAGTCTCAGGCCAGTGACTTTTATTCTTCAGTAAAGCATAAGAAAGACCTTTGGGACCCTTGAGCAGTGCTCAGTAAATAGCCAACAGAAAAGGGAGGCAGGAGAGAGCTTTCTCAGCTAAGGAGATTAGTGGAGGGAGGAGTGTTTTGTTTTTTTTAAAGAGTCACCCCTGCCCCATCCATCCAACGGCAACCAGGTCCAGGTTTCCAGGCTGAACCTACCAGCTTCCCCCTTCTCTTTCCAATCTCCCTTTCTCAGGCCATCCTTCTCCCTGGAAATCACCAAATCTCGGGCCCAAGAACTCAGGTTCTGCCTTCTTTTGGTGCTTATCCTGCTTTCCTTACTCAGCTGCAGCTTTCTTTAGAGAATTTTCTTCTCTTTCTTGAGAGAATTTGCATTGTGCACACCCAGGGTAAGCGATACCCCCAGAGCCATGAGAATGAGCCTTTTTTTTTGTGGAGTTGGCTCTCGCCCTGCTTAAAGCAGGAAAGATTTCATAAGAGCTTAGCTTCGGTATCTTTGGAGAAAATCTGTTACCTTTGTTTCTGGGGGGCCCCCGGGAACAAGGGCTGAGAGATGTGCCCTTGACTGGTGTGAGGAACAGGGAGATTCAGACCCTTTCTTCTCAATTATTAAATCCCCACCCAATCTTTCCTCCTGCACTTTTGTATCCACATGAATCTGATTGAGGCTTAGGCAAGCTGGCCGGCTGGAGCAGAACAGAGGGAAATGTGTTTATAGGGTTCCTCGGGATGGAGAAGAAAGGGAAGGAGGAGTCTGGCTAAGAGAGGGGCTGGGCACTTCAAGGAGGAGGAGGAGGAGGATGGAGAGGAAAGAGAGAGAGAGAGAGAGAAAGAGAGAGTGTCAGGTCTTGAACTCGGGGCTTCTGCCTTTCAGGTCCATGGCTCTTCCATTGTGCCATGCAGAGAGCTTCCTGGGTGCAGAGCACCGTACTAAGCACCTGGGAGAGTAATAATAATAATAATAATGTTGGTATTTGTTAAGCGCTTACTATGGGCAGATCACTGTTCTAAGCCCTGGGGTAGATACAGGGTAATCAGGTTGCCCCACGTGAGGCTCACAGTCTTAATCCCCATTTTACAGATGAGGTAACTGAGGCACAGAGAAGTGTAGTGACTTGCCCACAGTCACACAGCTGCCAAGTGGCAGAGCTGGGATTCGAACCCATGACCTCTGACTCCCAAGCCTGGGCTCTTTCCACTAAGCCATGCTGCTTCTCTAAGTACAGTACAACAGAGTTGATAGACACATTCCCTGCCCACAAAGAACCTACCGCTTTTAACAGCGTGAATGTGCCCAACTCAATCAATCAGTGGTATTACCTGAGCACTTACTACATGTGCAGAGCACTGTACTAAGGGCTTGGGAGAGTACAGGGCAACAGTGTAACAGACACATTCCCTGCCCACTGTTGCCTTCCCCTGGGGTCCTGTTGTGGGGTCTTCAGAGCCTCATTTGCAGTCATCCTTTAACTCCATTCCCAAACACTAGTATTATTATTATTATTATTATTGTTGTATTTATTAAGCACTTACTACTTGCAAGGCACTCTACTGAGTGTGAATACAAGAAAATGGGGTTGGGCATAGTCTCTGTCCCATGTGGGGCTCACAGTCTTAATCCCCATTCTACAGATGAAGTAACTGAGGCCTAGAGAAGTGAAGCAACTTGCCCAAGGTCACACAGCAAACAAGTGGCAGAGTGGGGATTAGAACCCAGGATCTTCTGACTCCCAGGCCTGTGCTCTAGCCACTAACCTATGATGCTTCTCCCTCCTATTTAGACTGTGAGCCCCATGTGGGACCTGATCATCTTGTACCTTCCCCAGAGCTTAATACAGTGCACAGCGCATAGTAAGCACTTAACAAATACCACAGGTACCAGAGCAACCTGACTCTTCCCTCCTCTCCCCATTGATGGTGGAGATGTGGTTGCTTCTAAAAAACTGCTACTGTTCAGAAAAAAATTTTTTTAGGAGGAGAAAACTAAACAAATACCAGATAAAGAGGCATCTTTAGCACCCCAAACAACTCCATGAATTCGATCCTTGATTTCCTGTTTACATAAGAGAGGGATGGGGGGTGGGGGTGAACATGGAGCAGGCAGAAACATTTGGAGTTTGGTCCAGCTGAGTTAATTCCCAACTTGATTTCCTGTTATTTGCACAAAAAGGGAAATTTTTTTTTTTAAAAGATATAAACAACTTAGGGCACCCTGGGAGTTTCATTGCATTTCATTCCCCTTCCAGTTATTTCTAAGCATCTAATTAAAGTGGCAGGAAGCCAGTGAGGGATTCGCTCTGCAACATGCGCTGTGTAGTACAGACTTCCCATTTCCACAGTCTATCAGGGAGGGAGAACTGCTCATGAATCTTCATTTTACAGGTGAGGAAACTGAGGCACAGAGAAGCGAAGAGACTTGCCCACGGTCACACAACAGTCCTGTGGCAGAGGTGGGATCAGAGCCCAAGTCCTCCAACTCCCAGGCCCGTGCCCTTTCCTCCAGGCTAGAAATTTTACCCTTAAGGAACTTACAATCTAGTGGAGGAGGAGGGAGAACCACAACTATGAACAGCCAAACACAAGTGACAGAAACATAAAACACATTGGAAACCAACCCCAGCTGAACCGAGACACAGATGAATGTCTCTGATAAAGGATGGGAAGGAGGGCTAATGGGGAGAAGGGAGCAATTGGAGACAGATGGGGCTCATCCTGACAAATCATCAAAAACAAAAGCAACTTAAAACAAATTCACCCAGTTCTCCTCGATCAAAAGGGTTGCCTTCTCGCAGAACCCCGTGGAGAGGAAATCCTGGGTGGTAGCACTCATCCCTTCCGAAACCGAGCACGTGCACTGAAGATGTTTCTTCCTATAAACCGGCACCTCCAGTTTGAACAGAACCCGCCTATCGATCGATCGAAAGCAGTGTGGTCTAGTGGATAGAGGTCCGTCCTGCGAGTCAGAAAGACCTTGGTTCTAATTCCGGCTCCACCGCTTGAGTGAAAGTCACTTCGCTTCTCTGTGCCTCAGTTATCTCATAACAATAATAATAACGTTGGTATTGGTTAAGCGCTTACTGTGTGCAGAGCACTGTTCTTAGCGCTGGGGTAGATACAGGGTAATCAGGTTGTCCCACGTGAGGCTCATGGTTAATCCCCATGTTACAGATGAGGTAACTGAGGCCCAAAGAAGTTAAGTGACTTGCCCACAGTCACACAGCTGACAAGTGGCAGAGCTGGGATTTGAACGCGTGTCCTCTGACTCCCAAGCCTGGTCTCTTTCCACTGAGCCACGCTGCTCATCTGTAAAATGGGGATTAGGATTGTGACCCCCATATGGGACATGGACCTTGTCCTACCTAATTAATAATGTTGGTATTTGTTAAGTGCTTACTATGTGCAGAGCACTGTTCTAAGTGCTGGGGTAGATACAGGGTCATCAGGTTGTCCCGCGTAAGGCTCACAGTTAATCTCCATTTTACAGATGAGGTAATTGAGGCACAGAGAAGTGAAGTGACTTGCCCACAGTCAGCTGCCAAGTGGCAGAGCCGGGATTCGAACCCCAGGCCTCTGACTCCCAAGCCCAGGCTCTTTCCACTGAGCCACACTACTTCTCGAATCTACCCCACTACTTAATGTAGTGCCTGGGACATAGCACTTAACAAATACCTTTAAAAAATGGCATTTATTGAAGAGCACTGTACTAGGCTCTTGGGAGAGTATAATTGAACAGAGTTGGTAGACACTTCCCCTACCCACTATGAATTTACCGTCTCAGCAGGTTGTTCTCTAATTTCTTCACTGAGTTCCAGCCACAGAGTTTATCGAAAACACAAGCAAAGCCAGAACTGAGAGTAATCTAAAGACATCAAAATCCAACTAACTAATTGACCAAGGTTCCTGAAAAAAGGAATGCATCAGTGGTATTTATCGAACACTTTCTGTGTGCAGAAAGAACACTGTACTCAACGCTTGGGAGAGTACAGTAGCGTTAATAGGCACCATCTCTGCCCTCGAGGAGCTTACACAACCTTTAAAAGGCAAAATAAATCTTTCCACCAAGGCCTTTTGAACATAACTGACCTTTTAACCGGGCTAATTTTTACTTCTTCTGGAGTCTTCATGGGATTTAGTTTTGAAATGTGATGACTTGAAGGTCACGGGTTCTAATCCTGGATCCGCCACTTGTCTGCTGTGCGGCCGTGGGCAAGTCACTTCATTTCTCTGTCCCTCGGTTTGTCTTGTTTGATGCTTTCATCTCCCACCCATAGAGACTCCATGGACACATCTCTTCCAGAACACCCCACCTCCATCTGCAATCGTTCTGGTAGCGCATCCCTAGAGTGCTTAGCAAATACCACAGTTATTATTATTACTGAACACTTACTGTGTGCACAGCACTGTATTAAGCGCTTGGGAGAGTATAATATAACAAGACACACTCCCTGCCCACGACGAGCTTACAGTCTAGAAGGGGAGACAGATATTAATAGAAATAAATCAATTATAGATACGGACATAAGTGCTGTGGGGCTGGGATGGAGGATGAATAAAGGGAGCAAGTAGAGTGTGAACTCCCCCTGGGACAAGGATTGAGTCTGATCTGATGGTATTGTATCTGACACAGGAGGATTTGGCACATAACAAGCACTTAACAAAATCACAGTTATTATTATCAATCAATCAGTGGTATTTATTGAGTCCTTACTATGTGCAAAGTACTATGCTAAGAGCTTGGGAGAGTACAGTATAAGAGAGTGAACAGACACGTTCCCTGCCCATAGAGAGATTACAGTCTAGAGGATGAAAATAATAATAATAATAATGGTATTTGTTAAGCACTTACTAGCACAGTTCTAAGCCCTGAAGGAGAAGATACTAATTTATCAAGTTGTCCCAAGGGGAGTCACAGTCCTAATCTCCATTTTACAGATGAGGTAACTGAGGCACAGAGGAGTTAAGTGATTCGCCCAAAGTCACACAGCTGACAAGTGGCAGAGGCGGGATTAATTGTGGTATTTGTTAAGCGCTTACTATATGCCAGATACCGTACTAAGCACAGGGGTAGATGCAAGATAATCAGGTTGGACACAGCCCTTGTTCCACCTAGGGTTCACAGTTTCAATTTCCATTTTACAGATGAGGTAACTGAGGCAGAGAGAATATAAGTGAATTGTCCAAGGTCACCCAGCAGACAAGTGGTGGAGCTGGGATTAGAACCCAGGTCCTTCTGACTCCCAGGCCGGTGCTCTATCCAGTAGACCACACTGCTTCTCTAGGAAGAACAAAATATAGTCCTTGTTTTCAACGAGCTAATTAGTATATGACAAGATGCCCAGAGTATTAAAGAAATTAAGATTAAGCAGCAAGACCTAAGAGAAACCAGCCTACTGACCTAGAAGGAATTTAATAAATCGGGTATTTTCTTCCCATTACAGTCCTTTTATTTTGTTTTTATTGGGAATTATGTTCTTTTCAGGGGAATTCTGAATGGTTCAGCTACAGGAAGACGTTTGACTTCTCTTTGCTTCTGGGGCGGTCGTTCATTCAATCAAATTTATTAAGCACTTAGTTTGTGCAGAACACTGTACTAAGTGCTTGGGAGGTATACGTTTCAGGCACTGCCCAAGTTCAGTGGAACTCCAGGACAGAACGCAGCCCTTTGGCTTTAACTATAAGGAGGTCACTGGTCACCTTAGGACAGTCTCAGTAGAGTGAAGGGGTCAAAAGCCTGACAGCAGTGGCTTGAGAAGAGTTGAAGAGGAAGTGAGGCAGTGGGGAATAATCAGTTAATTAATCATAGTTATTGAGTGCTTTCTCTGTGCAGTACACTATATTCAGGCCTTGAAAGAGTACAGTAGAGGCAGCGTGGCTCAGTGGAAAGAGCTTGGGCTTGGGAGTCCGAGGTCGTGGGTTCTGATCCCGGCTCCGCTACTTGTCGGCTGTGTGACCATGGGCAAGTCACTTAACTTCTCTGTGCCTCGGTTACCTCATCTGTAAAATGGGGATTAAGATTGTGAGCCCCACGTGGGACCTGGACTGTGTCCAACCTAATTAGCTTGTATCCACTCCAGTGCTTAGTACAGCATCTGGCACATAGTAAGCGCTTAACAAATGCCATTAAAAAAAAGTGCTTACTATGTTCCAAGTACTATACTAAGCTCTGGGTTACATACAAGATAATTAGGTGGGACATATGGGGCTCAGAGGCTAAGTAAGTTTGAAGGCAAAGAGGAAGGAGCCATTGGACAGTAAGAGATTGAAAATAGGAAGGAGGGAGAGGAGGGAAGTGTAGGAGCAAACAATTTTAGGAGGTGGGAGGGAATAATAACAGTACTTGTTAAGTGTTTACTATGTGCCAAGCATTGTTCTAAGCCCTGGAGTGGATACAAGCTAATCAGGTTGGACACAGTCCCTGTCCCACATGGGGCTCACAGCCTCAATCCCCATTTTCCAGATGAGGTAACTGAGGCTCAGAGAAATAAAGTGACTTGCCCAAGGTCACACAGCAAAGTGGCGGAGCTGGAATTAGAACCCATGGCCTTCTGAATCCCAGGCCCGTGTTCTAGCCACTATGCCAGGAAAAGAATCAGAGGTGCAAACTATCAATCAATTGGTATTTCTTGAGTGCTTTTCTGTGCAGAGTACTGTATATGATACTTGGGAGATTACAATAGAGTTGGTGGCCTGGCCTCAATTTATTATTTATTTGTTGATTAATGGTATTTTGTTAAGTGCTTACTATGTGCCAGGCACTCTACTAAGTGCTGTGGTAGATACAAACTAATCAGGTTTGACACAGTCCCCGTCCTCACCGTTTTAATTCCTGCTTTACAGATACTAACCTTCTCACTGTACCTCGATCTCATCTATATCGCCACCGACTGACCGACTGCTCGCCCACATCCTACCACTGGCCTGGAACGCCCTCCCTCCTCACATCAGAGTCTTAATCCCCATTTTACAGACGAGGTTTCTGAAGCCCAGAGAAGTAAAGTGACTTGCCCAAGAAAATGACGGAGCCGGGATTAGAGCCCAGGTTCCTCTGACTTGATAATAATAATAATAATGGTATTTGTTAAGCACTTACTATGTGCCAAGCACTGTACTAAGTGCTGGGGTAGATAGAGCAAATTGGGTTAGACACAGTCCCTGTCCCACGTGGGACTCACAGTCTCAATCCCCATTTTACAGATGAGGGAACTGAGGCCCAGAGAAGTGAAGTGACGTGCCTAAGGTCACACAGCAGACAAATGGCGGAGCTGGGATTAGAACCCGTGCTCTTTCCACTACACAACACTGCTTCTGGGTTAGCAAGTCACTTAACTTCTCTGTGCCTCAGTTCCCTCATCTGTAAAATGGGGATTAAGACTGTGAGCCTCATGTGGGACAACCTGATTACCCTGTGTCTCCCCCAGCGCTTAGAACAGTGCTCTGCACATAGTAAGCGCTTAACAAATATCAACATTATTATTATTAGCTGCAGAGGGAAGACTTGATAGTAGAAATGACAGTCTCTGAAGACTCTAGGGGTGCCAGTTTTTTCTTCACACTCCGAGGAACAATGATGCAATACATGTTGCTTCTATTCTGGCCAACGAGCTCTGTCCCTGGACCTAGTGATTTTGCAATTTAATGTTCAGTTAGGTGACCTGAGGAAACGGCTTCCGAGTTGAACCACCCCCACTCCCTGTCCATTGAATTTGGCCTCAGCTCCTACTGTGACCTCCGGACTCCAGACCCACTCCATAATAATAATAATGCTGGTATTTGTTAAGTGCTTACTATGTGCAGAGCACTGTTCTAAGCGCTGGGGTAGATACAGAGAAGCAGCATGGCTCACTGGAAAGAGCACGGGCTTTGGAGTCAGAGGTCATGAGTCCGAATCCCAGCTCTACCACTTGTCAGCTGTGTGACTTTGGGCAAGTCACTTAACTTCTCGGTGCCTCAGTTACCTCATCTGTAAAATGGGGATTAAGACTGTGAACCCCAAATGGGACAACCTGATTCCCCTGTGTCTACCCCAGCGCTTAGAACAGTGCTTGGCACATAGTAAGCACTTAACAAATACCAACATTATTATTATTACAGAGTAATCAGGTTGTCCCACGTGGGGCTCCCTGTCTTCATCCCCATTTTACAGATGAGGTCACTGAGGCACCGAGAAGTGAAGTGACTTGCCCAAGGTCACACAGCTGACAGGTAGCAGAGCCGAGATTAGAACCCACGACCTCTGACTCCTAAACCCGGACTCTTTCCACTGAACCACGCTGCTTCTCCATCTAACCCAGGCTCTCCCCTCTACTAAAAATAATGATGACGCTATTAATAATGTTCTCTAGACTGTAAACTCCTTTTGGGAAGGGAACATGTCTACCAGCTCTGCTTTATCTTGGTCTCCCAAGTGCTAAGTACAGTGCTCTGCACACTGTAAAAGCTCAATAAACACCAGTGATTGATTGATTGATTTGTTAAGGGCTTACTGCGCGCTAAATGCTGGGGTAGACACAAAATAATCCGGTCAGATCCACTCCCTGTCCCACTTGGGGCTCACAGCCTAAGTAGGAAGGAGAATGGGTATCGAATCCCCATTTTACAGATGAAAAAACCAAGGCCCAGAGAAGCGAAGTGACTTGCCCGAGGTCAGAGAGCCAGAGCCTGGACTTTAACCAGGTCTGTGACTTTCAAGTCCATTGTCTTTCCACTAAACCGTGTAGTGGTTCAACCCTCCTGAGTCCCCTGCCTACCTTCCCATCCGTCCTCACGAAAATACACATCCTCAATTCCACCCAATTCAGCTCTCTCCTCCCCGGTCTCCCTCCAACACTTTCTCATCTTCAATCCCCAATCTAGGTTCGCCTACGTCCCCTTTCTCCGCTTCTGTGTCTGTTCAGTGTGTTCAGCTGGCAGAAATCTGCCACAACGAATTAACGCCGTCTTTCTACAACTCAGCTCTCACTTCTGCTACACAACTCTAATGTCCCTCCCTCATTGACGCCCTCACCACAGCTCCCCTCCAACTATTCCAAACATTTGACTTCTTCCACCATCTTCCTAACTAATCTCTAATGCCATGGTCCTTCTTTGTTGGTAAAATCAGAGCCACCAGATGTGCACTAGATTGTAAATTCCTTGAGGAAAGGGATCTACCAACTCTATTGGTATATCTACCAACTAACTCTATTGCATGGTTCTCTCCCAAGTGTACAAACACCATAAAAAAAAGGCTACGTATTATCCACATTAGAAGTGATTAAAGGATAATCCCACACTTTGCCGTCAGCCCAAGGGGAATTCTGGAAAAATTAACCAATCTGTCCATCTCTTAATGACCGTACCACAAAGAACACACAGCATAATAGTGGAAGGAAGGCCCACTCTGGTCTTCTGACAGCACGGCCTCACGGATAGAGCACAGGGCAGGGAATCAGACAACCCGGATTCTAATCCCAGCAGTGCCACTAGTCTGCTGTGTGACCTTGGGCAAGTCCCTTATCCTCTCAGTGCCTCAGTTCCTTAAAATGGGGACTCAAGACTGTGAGCCCCAAGTGGGGACTGATTACCTACCCCAGTGCTTAATACAGTGTCTGGCACATAGTAATTGCTTAACAAAAACCACAATTACATTATTAATCTGGGTGACTTTTTGAATAGTTTAGCGGTGGACAGGATACAAGCCTGTTACTCAACCCTTATCCTCCCAAGCGCTTAGTAGAGTACTCTGCACCCAGTAAGCACTCAATAAATACCATAGATGGATTGGTTGATTATTCGGCATAACTGCTAAAATTCTGTGAAGATCTAAATGCAGTTCGGAGTGTTGCAATGTGAAAGGAAGGCTATCTTCCTTTTCTTCCTTTTATCAGAGGGCCAATTTCTTTCCCCCTCCAATTTAATCTTCAAACAGTTTGGGCTTTTGAAGCAAGAAGAAAGTTGTTTGCTCCCCGGGCAGATGTTTTCTTATCTAATGCATCCATTGCTTCAGTAGTTGGTGATGATGACACCCCCGGCTTACAAATTCAAAGTACACTTCGCATTTTCAGGCCAACTCCAGCCGAAATCAACATCCTCTCTGCGGTTAGGCTGCTTTTGGTTTGATCTCTTAACTCTCCACAGTCCTCCAAGTCACCAGCACTTTGTTAATTGCCTGAGCGGGAGAGGCAGGCAAAGTGGAGACAAAGCATCTGCCTGCCATTTAGAGCCAGAATAAAATGAAAAAGAACCTCCAGCGGGTAAGGGAAGTGAAATCTTACCCCATTCAATCAATCAATGGTATTCATTGAGAGCTTCCTGTGTGCAGAGAACTGTACTAAGTGTTTAGGAGAGAACAATATAAAAATTTTGGTAGACACACTCCCTGCCCACAATGAGCCTGCAAACTAGACGAGGGAAGACAGATACTAATATGAATTAAGGTTATGTACACAATAATAAAACTAGTATTTAAATGCTTTACTATGTGTCAAGCACTGTTCTACTGGCTGCGGTAAATAAAAGTCAATCAGGTTGGACACAATCCTTGTCTCACATGGGGCTCACAGTTTAAGTAGGAGGGGAAACAGGGATTGAATTTCCAGTTTACAGGTGAGGAAACAGGATGACAACCTGCCCAAGGTCACGTAGCAAGCGACAGAGCTGAGGTTAGAACCCAGGTCCTGACTCCTGAAACGGTGCTTATTCCACTAGGCAATAGTGCTTCTCTTAAATGCTGCGGCCCTGAGGGTGGGGTGATTAATAATAATAATAATAATAATTTAAAAATGGTATTTGTTTAGTGCTTACTATGTGCAGAGCACTGTTCTAAGCGCTGGGGTAGATACAGGGTAATCAGGTTGTCCCACGTGAGGCTCACAGTCTTCATCCCCATTTTACAGATGAGGTAACTGAGGCACAGAAAAGTTAAGTGACTTGCCCAAAGTCTCACAGCTGAAAAGTGGCAGAGCTGCGATTAGAACCCATGACCTCTGTCTTCCAAGCCCATGTTTTTTCCACTAAGCCCCACTGCTTCTCTACCAAGTGCCCCACAGTTTGCAGACCTCAGGAGAAGCCACAAACCTTCTTCTTCCTCCTGAGTCTAATTAGTAACTCTCAGCCCTCAAGCGTTAGTCCAGTGCTGTGCACATAGTAAGTGCTAAATAAATACTATTGAATGAATGAATGAATGAACTCAAAACCAACACTCCCTTCCACCCAATCCTGAAGCAGGTTTACTTGGGTTTCTGCAAAGGACAGAAGTTACTGGTTTAGTTTACCAAACTAAAGCTAAATTGGCAGCTCTATCTTAACTCCAAAGCTACAGGGAGAAGATAACAGGGTGGTTCAGTGGAAAGAACACGGGCTGGGGAGGCAGAGGTTGTGGGTTCTAATCCTCACTCTGCCACTTGTCTGCTGTTCTTCCCCTTGACTCTATTTATTGCCATTGTTCTCGTCTGTCCGTCTCCCCCGATTAGACCGTAAGCCCGTCAAACGGCAGGGACTGTCTCTATCTGTTGCCGACTTGTTCATTCCAAGCGCTTAGTACAGTGCTCTGCACATATTAAGTGCTCAATAAATACTATTGAATGAATTGAATGACTTTGGGCAAGTCACTTCACTTCTCTGTGCCTCAGTTACCTCATCTGTAAAGTGGGGATTCAGACTGTGACCCCCATGTGGGACAACTTGATTAGTTTGTCTCTACCCCAGTGCTTAGAACAGTGCTTGGCAGATAGTAAGAGCTTAACAAATACCACAATTATTATAACATTATAGTAGTTATAAAGTTCTTACTATGCACCAAGCACTGTGCGGGAGTAGATTGATATAAGATAATCAGATTGGACACAGTAACCAAGAGATAGGGCAGAGCCGTTGTCTGCCATTGTCTTATCTCCTATTTTACAGAGGAGGAAACTGAAGTACAGAGGGGTTAAGTGGCTTGGCCAAGGTCACACAGCAGACCGGTGCTTGATGTGGGACTGGAACCCAGAGTTCCAGACTCCCAGGTCCATGAGTTTTGGCACTAGACCTCAGTGTCTCCTTAAGACAGTAGCAGCACGACAAGAGGACAGAGCCCGGGGCCTGGGATTCGACTGATTCGAATCCCAGCTCCGCCTCTTGTCTGTTGTGTGACACCAGGCAAGTCACTTCACTTCTCTGTGCCTCCGTTCCCTCATCTCATTCATTCACTCAATCGTATTTATTGAGCACTTACTGTGTGCAAAGCACCATGCTAAACACTTAATAATAATAATAATGTTGGTATTTGTTAAGCGCTTACTATGTGCAGAGCACTGTTCTAAGCGCTGGGGTAAACACAGGGGAATCAGGTTGGCCCACGCGGGGCTCACAGTCTTAATCCCCATTTTACAGATGAGGGAAGTGAGGCACAGAGAAGTTAAGTGACTTGCCCACAGTCACACAGCTGACAAGTGGCAGAGCTGGGATTCCAACTCATGAGCCCTGCCTCCAAAGCCCATGCTCTTTCCACTGCGCCACGCTGCTTCTCTTGCAACACTTGAGAGAATACAACAATAACCAGATATATTCCTGCTCATGACAAGCTAACAGTCTAGAGGGGGAAACAGACATTAATATAAATAAATGAACAAGTAAATAAATGACAGAACTACACTTACGTGCAGTGGGGATGGGAGGGAGGATGAATGAAGGAGTCAGTAGCGTGGCTCAGTGGAAAGAGCCTGGGCTTCGGAGTCAGAGGTCATGGGTTCGACTCCCGGCTCTGCCACTCGTCAGCGGTGTGACTGTGGGCAAGTCACTTAACTCCTCCGTGCCTCAGTTACCTCATCTGGAAAATGGGGATTAACTGTGAGCCTCACGTGGGACGGCCTGATTACCCTGTATCTCCCCCAGCGCTTAGAACAGTGCTCTGCACATAGTAAGCGCTTAACAAATACCAATATTATTATTAAAAGCGGCACATAAGGGAGTGGGAGAAGAAGAGAGGAGGGCTTAGTCAGGGAAGGCTTCTTGGAGGAGATGTACCTTCAATAAGGTTTTGAATGGGGGGAGAGCAATTATCGGTCTGATATGAGGAGGGAGGGCGTTCCACGCCAGTGGTAGGATGTGGGCGAGCAGTCGGTGGTGATATAGATGAGATCAAGGTACAGTGAGAAGGTTAGCATCTGTAAAGCAGGAATTAAAACGATGAGCTCCATGCGGGACCTGGACTGTGTCCAACCTGATTAGCTTGTATCTATCCCAGTGCTCAGTATAGCGTCTGACACTTAGTAAGTGCTTAACCAAATACCATTAGAAAACAAAAACATAGGTCTTAAGTGGCTTCCAATATTTGGGACTCGCGGTCCGGCCCGTTCTGGCAACTCTTTGATCATGGTAGGCAGAGCTGAAACTGGGAGGAACCCTGCTGTCAGTCATGAGCACTTACTGTGTGCAGGGCACTGTTCTAAGCGCTTGGGAGAGTACAATGGCATAGTGGATAGAGCACGGGCCTGGGAGTCAGAAAGACCTGGGTTCTAATCCCAGCTACTCCACTCATCTGCTGTGTGACCTTGGGCAAGTCAGTTCACTTCTCTGGGCCTCAGTTCCCTCATCTGTAAAATGGGAATTGAGACTGTGAGCTCCACGTGGGACAGGGACTGTGTCCAACCCGATTTGTTTGTATACATCCCAGTGCTTAGTACAGGGCTTGGCACATAGTAAGCACTTAACAAATACTATTATTATTATTATTATTACAACACAACAATCTGACACATTCCCTGCCCAAAGTGAGCTTACAGTCTAGAGGATATGGCCCTTCTCAGTGCAGGAAAAAGAGGCAGGAGATTCCTCCCTGGCCCAGCCAAGACGATCTTTGAAGACCTATTTGTGTTCAAAAACGGCAAGAGGAATATTTGCATTTCTGCTTCTAGTGGAAAGAGCTCCGGGTCTGGAAGACAGAGGATATGGGTTTTAATCCTGGGTCTGCCCCTTGTCTGCCGGGTGACTTTGGGCAAATCACTTAATATCTCTATGTCTCAGTTTCCTCAATTGTAAAATAGGGATTCAATACCTTTTTTAAAAAATGGTATTTGTTAAGCGTTTACTATGTGCCAGGCACTGTACTAAGCCTGAGGTGGATAGAAACTAATCAGGTTGGACACAGTCCATTTCCCCCATGGAGCACACCGTTTTTCATCCCCATTTTACAGGTGAGGTAACTGAGGCCCAGAGAAGTTACGCGACTCACCCACAGCAGACAAGTGGCGGAGCGGGAATTAGAACCCAGGTCCTCTGACTCCCAGGCCCATGCTCTATCCAGTGGGCCACGCTATTCTTCCTTCTATGTGGACTGTGAACCCCACAAGAGACAGTGACTTTGCCAGTCCTGATTAACTTGTATCTACCCCAGCACTCAGAACAGTGTTTGACACATAGTAAGCCCTGAATAAATACCATTTAAAAAAGTACAAAGACCATCTAGGGGAAAAGGATTATTGAAGGCTTTAGGCCTTTTCAGCCAAATCTTCTTGCAGAGACAAGATGCCCACTGAAAAGGTCATTTAAAACCACTTTCTCGCTCTCTATTTCTCTCATTCTCTGTCTCTCTCCTGAAATTGGCCTCCAAAAGTATTTACGTTTTCAACCAGGAAGTGCCTGAGGTGCTGGAAGTATCAGACATATTATTTTGAATCTGGTTCTTTCTAAAAATCTATGGTATTTATTGAACACCTTCTGAATGAGGAGCACTGTGCTAAACACTTCAGAGAGTACTTATCTTCAGAAAGGAAGATGTGATCCCTGCCCTCAATAATAGTAATAATAATTGTGGTATTTGTGAAGTGCTTATTACATGTCAAGCACCTTATTGTCTGCTAGGGTAGATACAAGATAAACTGCTCCCACAGTCTAAGTAGGAGGGAGAACAGTTATCGAATGTCCATTTTGCAGAGAAGTTAATTGACTTGCCCAAGGTCACACAGCAGTCATGTCGTTGCGGGGATTAGAACCCAGGCCCTCCGATTCCGGTCTTTGTTCTTTCCACTAAGACACTGCTTCTCCAGGCACTGACAATCTAAAGAAATGGATCACAGGAAAGTGAGCTCCCACAGGACTGAAGGAAAATGAGATCCAAGTGCTTAGGACAGTGCTGTACCCATAAGTGCTCAAATACCACCGATTGATTTTCTCAGTCGCTATCAAATTGGGAAGGAGGGCTGCCAGAAAAGCTACACTGGGGTTCATTTCCTGGCCAACTGAGGCAGGTCTTGGCTGCCAGAATCTCACTGTGGTGACACAGGGAGTCTCTCTGGAAACCTGAAGGTTAGGGGGAGCGGGGAGGGCGTGAAAAAGCAGGTTTAAGGAATTACCCCACCGAGAAAGTGTTCAGTGTGGCACGGGTATGTTGCTCTGCAATTACGATCGGTCATAGAAATGGCACACATTTTTGATAGGAACGGATAGAAGTCGGTCAGTCTGAAGAGGAGGAAGGACTAACGGAATGAGCTCAGAACTGGGAATCAGGAGCCCCAGGTTCAAATTCCTGCTCTGCCACTTGCCTTTTGTGTGACCTTTGGGGCAAATCACTGCATTTCTCTGTGCTGCAGTTTCCTCAACTGTAAAATGGAGATGAAGTGTCTATTCTCTCTCCCCATTAGACTTTGAGCCCGTCTAGGACAGAGACTGTATCTCATCGGATTATCGTGCATCTTCTCCAGCTCTGGGCAAATAAGTGTTTAACAAACACAATTATTATTATTATTATGAGCGAAGTCTGTTGGCCTAGTGCAAAGAACACTGGTCTTGGGGGCAGAGGACCTGTCTTCTAATCCCAGCTCCGCCAACTGCCTGCTCCGTGATCTCGGGCAAGTCATTTTGCTTCTCCGGGCCTCAGTTTTCTCATCTGTGAAATGGGCATTCAAATCCTGCCCTCCCTCCTTGTTGTGGGCAGGGAATGTGTCTGCTTACTGTTGTATTGTACTCTCCCCAGCGCTTAGTACAGCTCTCTGCACACAGTAAGTGCTCAATAAATACAACTGAATGATTAAATGATTAGACTTTAGCCCCATGTGAGACAGGGACTAAGATCAAGGTGATAGACATGTATCTACCCCAGCACTTAGAACAGTGCTTGACACACAGTAAGCACTTAACAAATACCATCATTATTATTATTCTGATACTGTAACCTTCACTCTGCTGTCAACAGTTTCACAATCTCCACAATCTGCCAAGAGCCAGCTGAGCACTGCTTTTCCTGCCTCCACCTTCTCCTCCACCCCCAACATAATTGTCACCTTTTAATGATTGTGGTATGTGTTAACCTCTTACTACGTGCCGGGCCCCCTACTAAGCTTTGGAGTGGATTCAAGCAAATAGGATCGGACACAGTCCCGTTTTACGTGGGGCTCGTGGCCTCAATCCCCATTTAACAGTTGAGGTAACTGAGGTAACAAAATCGCCTCCTTCCTATTTTGCAAGGTGATTCCTCCCTGCTCTGGTGTGTCTTGAGAACACCTGGACTTCTCCAAACTGAGAGCAGAGGGCATCACCTTCTGCAATATCTTCATTTATACGTCTTTATTGAGCACCTACTGTGTGCAAAGCACAGGACTAAGCGCTTAGCACTGTTCTATTTGTTAAGCGCTTACTATGTGCCAGGCACTCTACTAAGCACTGGGGTAGATACAAGCTAATCAGGTTGGACACAGTCCCTGTACCACATGGGGGCTCACGGACTTAATCCCCTTTTATAGATGAGGGAACTGAGGATCCGAGAAGTGAAGTGACACAGCAGACGAATGGCAGAGCCGGGATTAGAACCCAGGTCCTTCTGAATCCCAGGCCCAGGCTCTATCCACTGGTTCACGCTGCTTCTCTGTATGATGTTCAAGCTGTTTTTTCCTCCAAGAATGTCCCTGAGATCTCCAAGCAGCACAGAGCTCATGCCCGGGAGCAGGATCAATTAATCAGTGGTATTTACTGAGCGTTTATTATGTACTAAATACTAAGGGCTTGGGAGAGTACAACGTAACAGAATTAGCAGATACGTTCCCTGCCTATAACGAGCTCAGAGTCTCAAGGGGCGCTCACAAGAGACCGGGGCTCGATGAGTTGTTGTCTAGAAAAGCTTTAGAGCAAGTCAGTATCTTTTTCCTCCTCTCGGTTTCCCCGTCTCATCCTCGTCCAGAGCATGGAAATTCCCCACGTGTCCCTCGGAGACCTTGGGAGAGGAATGTTTAGTGAAGGGTTCTCATTCCTTGCTCTGAGCTCCTCAGCTGCCAGCGCCAAGCGGTGGAATGGTGATCTGTCTTTCCAGAAGAAAAAAAACGGAATGAAGAGAACCTGCTGCCAGACCCAGCCCGCAATTCGGCCAACAAGACAAAAAGGAAGGCTTTTAAAAAATTTTATTAAAAAAAAATTACACGGGAGTTTTTTTTAAAAACACGACTTTGCTTCTTTCTCACCCTGTGGCGAATGATCCAAGGTCTTCGGGATGCGGCTGGCTCAGGTCCCCGATTGCGGGGGAAAATCCCAGCCCAATTCCCCATTGTCCCCTCCCCACCCCTCCCGCCCCCATGTTCAAACCCTTTAAAAAAACCCAAAAATAATTTGGGGGGATAAAAATGGATTTTTTTTCTTTCTTAAAAATAAAGCGGAATCCGTCTTCCCAAGGTTGTGCCTGAGCAGTCTGGACTTCGGGAGGTAGGTCTCCCCTCCCCCTCTGGCCAAGGGCTCTGGTGACTCTCTTGCCCACCGCACTGCGGGAGATCAGCCGCCGCTTGGTGCTGGCTTGGAAACTTTCAAGAAGTAATTTCTTCCAAATTTCCCCTGCAGCCACAAATTCCACAAACCGTTCACATAAACACACTGTCTTCATTACAGGAAACGCTCCTCTGTTGTGGAAATCCGAGCTCTCCTTGTCAACTAAGCCACATGCTTCAGATTCCCTGTAAACAAAAGAGAGAAAACAAAACTCAGATTCAGTTGCCATTAACGGGGCTCAAGCCTCACGGAGGAGAAGCTGAGCACCAAAGCGCTGGAGCCTTCCCCTTTCCGATCTACGGGAAAGGGGGAGGCAGTGGCGAGTTTTCCTTTCCCCTGGGGGATCCACGGTATTTGAGAGTCTTTTTGGAAAAGTGATTCCAGTTCTTAAAATCCTCCCTGGCGGAACTCGAGTAAAAAGAAAGATGTGTTTATGGCATCTTCCTCTGGGTCCCGAGCTGCCTCCCTCCTCCCCGGCAGTGTCGGCCAATCAGTAAATGATATGGAAACACCAGTTTTCAGAGCAGATTAAGTTCCTCTCCAGAGCTGCTCGGATAACATGCTGTTCTCATTGAAAACTGCCTAGCCGGTGTTCCCTTCTCTCACCCTCTCTCTCCAGCTCTGCTTTTAAGGCAGTTTACCAAATCGACAGAAAACGATGTTCGCTAAGGGTTTACGGCGATCAACGTCGGTTTTGGGTAACGGTCAAAACCCAAGCTTAGAAGAGGGAACATTCTGTTTTCCTTCTGTTTTGATTTCTCCTAGGCACCGGGATGAAGGGAAGAAAGACCAGTTATAGCTGCTCTACGAGGATGTTGAAAGGCCCGGAGGGTAAAGGCAACGGGTCCACCAACTCTGTTGCACTGTACTCTCCCAAGCGCCTAGTATAGTGCTCCGCACACAGTAAGCGTTTGAACACGGGCCTGGGAGTCAGAAAGTCATGGGTTCCAGCTCTGCCACCTGTCTACTGTGTGGCCCTGGGCAAGTCACTTCACTTCTCTGTGCTTCGGTTACCTCATCTGAAAAATTATGATTGGGACTGTGAGCCCCAAATGGGAGAGGGACCGTGTCCCTACCGATTTGTTTGCATCCACCCCGGTGCTCAAGTACAGTGCCTGGCACTTAGTAAGTGCTGAACCAATACCATTATTGTTATTAGTAATAAACACCGCTTATGTTGACAATGACGATGTTGAGGATATACTGAATGTATCCATCAACTCTGTTGCACTGTACTCTCCCAAGGTGCCCTGCACTCTTTAGGCGCTCAATAAACACTACTGATATTGATGATGACGACGACGGGGATATGAGGAACATAGCTATCGAGAGTGTTGTACTATACTCTTCCAAGCACTTGGTAGACTGCTCAGCACATAGTAAGCACTCTATAAATACCACTGATGTTGATGATGAGGATACGGGGAACATATCTACCAACTCTGTTGCGCCGCAGTCTTCCTAGTGCTTAGTACAGTGCTCTACCCACACAGTAAGCCCTCAATAAATACCACTGATTGAGTGATACGGAATCCCAAAGAGAGGAGTTTGGTCACTCTCCGATGATGATAATGGTATTTATTAAGTGCTTACTCTGCACTGTTCTAAGTGCTGGGGTAGATACAAGGTAATCAGGTTGTTCCACGTGGGGCTCCCAATCTTAATCCCCATTTTACAGATGAGGTAACTGAGGCCCAGTGAAGTGAAATGACTTGCCCAAGGTCACACAGCTCTGGAAACTCTCCCCAATGCAATGGACCCAGATGAAATACTCCAGTCTGGAATGCATCATATTTAAGCTGCAGAGCAACGGTGGCTTTAAACATAAGAGAAGGCTTAGGCACTCACTGGGGAGTTAAAAAGTAGGATTTATGGAGGATCCTACGAGGTTTTAGCCATCTAAATGACACCAGCTGAAATGAAATTGGCTCAGTGTGACAGTTTGTTTATTCATTCATTCACTCATTCAATCAAATTTATTGAGCACTGTATTAAGCGCTTGGAAAGTACAATTCAGCAACAAATAGAGACAATCCCTGCCCACACCGGGCTCACAGTCTAGAAATTTATCCCATTTCATGTATTCGACACGCTCAGACTGCTCTGGTAGGGAGAGGAGAGACCTCCAGAGAAAGCCCAGAACTGTGGACTGCAAGCTCAACCGATTTTGCTATATGGTACTCTCCCAAGCGCTTAGTACATTACTCTGCAGACAGTAGGTGCTCGATAAATACCCCTGATTGACTGACTGGGGCTGGCAATTCGACTTTGGGCTGGTTTTCTACTACCCTGCAAAATTCCAAACAACATCAGGTGCTGAAGAAGGTGTTAATGGTCTGGCCTCCACTTCTGCCAGTTTGTTTGACCTAGCCAGCTAATGCTCTAGATGTTATAGCCACTTCAATCCTTGAAGATTAAGATGCTTTAATAATAATGATAATAATTGTGATATTTGTTCAACCCTTATTTCATGCCAAGCACCCTGAGGGCTGGGGTAGGTAGAGTACAAACAGATCGAACCCAGTCTCTTTCCCACATAGAGTTCTACTAGGCCACACTAATTTGAAAATTTCTAGAGCTACTGTATACACACAGAGAAGCAACGTGGACTAGTGGATAGAGAGTAGTCCTGGGAGTCGGAAGGACCTGTGTTCTAATTCCAGTTGGGCCACTTGTCTGTGTGACCTTGGGCAAGTCCTCTAAACTGTAAGCTCATTGTGGGCAGGGAACGTGTCTGTTTATTGTTATGCTGTACTCTCCTAAGTGCTTAGTATAGTCTCTGCATGCAGTAAGTGCTCAACAAATATGACTGAATGGGGATTGAGACTGTGAGCTCTATGTGGGCCAGGGACTGTGTCCACCCTGATTTGCTTGGAACAATGCCTGCCTGGCACATAGTAAGCGCTTAATAAATATCAAGTTATTTTCCAGCTCTCCCAAGCGCTCGATAAATACCATTAACCGATGGACTGATGTGTGCAAGTGTGACTGAAAAGGCCAACTGGGATCCACAGTCCCAAGTCACACTATGCACATAAAAATGGCCCTAGCTTAAATGGCTTCTGATATCAGCAGGAAACCAGCCCCTTGCTCTCTATCAGGGGGATAGCATTAAAGTGATGGTTTCCTTTTTTCCAATGGGTGGAACATCCCCCAAGCCAGGCCTGACACTTCGATAAAAAAAGATCGTTTTTCCCTCACTTAGGCTAGCTCCCTCTGGCTTCAAGTGAAATTATACTACGGGAGAAATAGGGTGGCTCAGTGGAAAGAGCCCGGGCTTGGGAGTCAGAAGTCATGGGTTCTAATCCCGACTCCGCCACTTATCAGTTTTGGGCAAGTCATTTCACTTCTCTTTGCCTCAGTCACCTCAACTGTACAATGGGCATTAAGAATGTGAGCCCCACATGAGACAACCTCAGTATGCTTTATGTATCCCAGTGCTTAGAACAGTGCTTGGCACATAGTAAGCACTTAACAAATACCATTATTACTATTATTATTATTTTTCCAGGCAACATCAGGAGTCAGTCAGTAGAAGGACAAACTAAACCGGCAAAATCAGGAGGCAGGACTTGACTGGAGAGGAACCTAAAAGAATAGACCCAATAAATGATAGAATGCATCCTGATTCATTCAGTCGTATTTAGTGAGCGCTTACTGCATGCAGGGCACTGTACTAAGTGCTTGGGAGAGTACGATATAACAAGAAACAGATACATTCCCCGCCCACAACAAGCTTACGGTCTAGAGGATCCACGGTTAATCTGGGAACTACTCGATTTAACCAAGGATGTCATTAAGGCTGGTGATTTGGAGGGGGAATCCAGTAGCGGTAGCTCTTTACCTGAGGAATCCCTTTTTCGGGTACGTTATAATCCCGGACTCTATCTAGGCCTGGTTTTGGCTCATTGGAATTCCTCTACAGTTAAGAGAGTTTCCCACTCCAGCAATAAGGGCGAAAGACTTCCTTCTCCTAATTCCTTCCTTAAATCAGAGATCAAAGGGTAAAACAATCTGGTTTCCCCTAAGTGCAAAGCCATTCGCCAACAGTAGGCAGGTCTTGGTTTCTCTCTCCAATCTCACAGACACCCACTGTCTCCTGGGTGCCTGGTTTATCTCCCAGACGCATCACCGAGACTCTGGCTTCATGCTAATAATAATGATTGTGGTAGTCATTAGGCCCTTACTATGTGCCAGGCACTGTACTAAGCACTGGGGTGGATGCAAGCCAATCAGGTTGGATACAGTCCCTGTCCCACGCGGGGCTCACAGTTTCAATCCCCATTTTACAGATGAGGTAACTGAGTTGTAGAAGTTAAGTGACTTGCCTAAGGTCACACAACAGACAAGCGGCAGAGCCGAGATTAGAACCCATGACCTCTGACTCCCAGGCACTCTATCTACTACGTCAGGCTGCTCCTTTCGCTACAGGACTGAGTGCCTTGAGAAATGGCTTCGCCTCACCCGCACGACTGCCCCTGACGTGACGGCTGAGAGCTGGCATGGACTCGTATGAAGGAGAACATGGGCTGTGGGACTCAGTCGCTATGCCACAGAACCCATGCACACAAGCGCTTTCTTCTGACAGCGCTAATACTCTTAATAATAATAATAATAATGTTGGTATTTATTAAGCGCTTACTATGTGCAGAGCACTGTTCTAAGCGCTGGGGTAGATACAGGGTAATCAGGTTGTCCCACGTGAGGCTCACAGTTAATCCCCATTTTACAAATGAAGTCACTGAGGCACAGAGAAGTGAAGTGACTTGCCCACAGTCACACAGTTAACAAGTGGCAGAGCCGGGAGTCGAACCCATGACCTCTGACTCCGAAGTCCAGGCTCTTTCCACTGAGCCACGTTGCTTTCCTCTTACTGTGGCATCTGTTAAAGTGCTTACTATGTGCCGAGCATTGGCGTTTATAATAATAATAATAATGCTTGTTAAGTGCTTAGTATGTGACAAGCACGTTCTCATCACTGGGATAGATACAAATTCATCAGGCCTGACCCAATTCCACAAGGACTGTTTAAGGGAGATCAGGAACTGAATCCTCATTTTGCAGATGTGGAAACTGAGGCCAAATAATCTGCCTGGACAGTTCCTGTCCCACATGGAAACCACAGTTTAAGAAAGGAGGACAGGGGTTGAACCCCCATTTTACAGATGATACTGAAGCACCGAGAAGTGAAGTGACTTGCCGGAGGCCACAGAATAAAGGCAAATGGTGGAGCCGAGCCTAGAATCCTACCTCCTCACTCCCAGTCCTGAACTTTTGCTGCTTGCTGGACCCCCACAGGCTCTCGCTGCTGGAATAACGGTCCTGTGCTCGGCCAAGCACGAAATGAAAACACCCGTCATGGCAGAACTGTCTTGGCCAGTGTCTGCTGTGTGACTTTGGGGAAGTCACTTCACTTCTCCTCAGTGGCTATCATCACTATCAGTGGCTCAGTGGAAAGAGCCCTGGCTTGGGAGTCAGAGGTCATGGGTTTGAATCCCACCTCTGCCACTTAAGTGGGCAAGTCACTTAACTTCTCTGTGCCTGATACCTCATCTGTAAAATGGGGATTAAGACTGTGAGCCTCATGTGGGACAACCTGATTACCCTGTATACCCCAGTGCTTAGAACAGTGCTCTGCACATAGTAAGCGCTTAACAAATACCAACATTATTATTATTATTATTATTGTTCTCCATGCCTCAGTTCCCTCATCTGTAAAATGGGGATGAAGACTTGTATGAGCCCCATGTGGGAGAGGGACTATGTCCAATCTGATTTTCTTGTTTCTACCCCAGAGCTTAGTACAGTGACTGGCACACAGTAGGTACTAATACCATTAAAAAAAAAAAAGGGAAACTGAATGGCAAACACGAGTGAAAACCCAAATCAGAGATTACAGGCTGAGCCCAACTTTTCCTCATCTCCCACGCCCCTTCTGCGTTGCCCTGACTTGCTCTCCCAGTCCCACGCCACTTACATATCTGTTATTTTATTTATATTTATTGATGTCTGCCCGCCTCTAGACTGAAAGTTTGTTGTGGGCACGGAATGTCACTGTTTATTGTTGTACTGTACTTTCCTAAGCGCCTAGTACCGAGCTCCGCACACAGTAAGCACGACTGAATGAATGCATAAGGCGCCGCCTTCTAGAGGAGGATGGCCCTTTCTAGGGAGTGTCTCCGCCAAAAGGCAATCGATCCCTTTGTAGAGGCCCTGCTGTTTGAACTGTGGCGCGAAGAACTAAGAAAACTGACTACATTGCTCTGGGTCTCCAGAACGCCAAAGGGCCACAGATAATACTGTAGATAACAGGAAACGGAGCTCAGGGCGGTGGTGGGAAGAGCAGCAGGAGCGAGGGTTTGGTGTCACTTCCCTTTCTGATGCCACAGTCTCCCCTTCCCGGGGGCTCCTCTCTAAGCAGTGAGCTCATTGTGGGCAGGGAATGTCTCCATTATATTGTTATACTGTATTCTCCCCAGCGCTTAGTATAGTGATAATAGTTAATAATAATAAGCACTTACTTGGTGCCAGCACTGCTTCCAAGCCATAGGGTGGACACAAGCTAATTGGGTTGGACACAGTCCCTGTCCCATGTTGAGCTCACAGTCTTAATCCCCATTTTACTGATGAGGAAATCGAGGCACAGAGAAGTAAAGCGATTTGCCCAAGGTCACACAGCAGACAAATGGCAGAGCCGGGATTATAACCCAGGTCCTTCTGATTCCCAGGTCCGTGTACTATCCATACACCATGCTATTTCTCTGCACACAGTAAGTGCTCAAAAATTACGAGTGACT
The DNA here is from genome assembly GCF_004115215.2 of Ornithorhynchus anatinus. Classification (NCBI taxonomy): domain Eukaryota; kingdom Metazoa; phylum Chordata; class Mammalia; order Monotremata; family Ornithorhynchidae; genus Ornithorhynchus; species Ornithorhynchus anatinus. The sequence continues at coordinate 16,980,542 of NC_041733.1, read as the reverse complement.
GACCGACTGAGATGAAGGAGGCTCTTGGGATCATTCCAGCAGCACGACATAATGGCTAGAGCCCAGACCTGGGAGTCAGAAGGTCATGGGTTCTAATCCCGGCTCCGCCACTTGTCTGCTGTGTGGCCTTGGGCAAGACACTTCAATTCTCTGGGCTTCAGTTACCTCATTTCTAAAATGGATTGAGTCTGTGAGACTGTCCAAATGGGACAGGGATTGTGTCCAACCAGATTTACTTGGATCCACCCCAGCGCTTAGTACAGTGCCTTTCACATAGTAAGCACTTAACAGATAGCATCATCATTATTATTACTGCCAGATCAGTAACAGGGTTTCTGGGAGCTGTTGCAGTCTCCGTGAGCTACAGTGAAAGAAAACCACTAATAATCCTTGGTCAAAAAACAACAACAACACTGAACTTGTCGTTTTGGCTAAAGTATGGGGCTGTAATGCTATTTTCCCTGTGGCTCTTTCATGGAATGTTATCCAATGCCAAACTCTAGGAACCCGAATGCTTATAAAAGAAGCACAGCCTAGTGGGTAGAGCACCGTCCTGGGAGTCAGAAGGACCTGGATTCTAATCCCAGCTCTGCCACTTGTCTGCTGTATGTCCTTGGGCAAGTCATTTCTCCGTGCCTCAGTTACCTCACCTGTAAAATGGGGACTGAGACTATGAGCCCCATGTGTGACAGGGGCTGTGTCCAACCTGACTTAGCTTGTATCCACCTCGGCACTTAGAAAAGTGCTTAACCCACAGTAACTGCTTAATAAATACCATCATTATTAGTACAGTGTTCTGCATTCAATAAACACTCAGTAAATACCCAAATTAATAGATTGATTGATTGGTACTAAGATTTACGAAAGCCAAGAAAGGGTCAATGCCAGAGGCGGCTCGAGGAGGGCGTTAAAAACCCTGGGCTCCCTCCCGCCTCCTTTGCACAGCTGATTTTTCAATCGACTTGTTCTTTTTGTTAACTAACGTAATTGAAGCTAGAAAAATGATCCCCGAAAACACAGTAAATAACTCTCCAGGCTGGGGTAACTGTGATTCATTCCTCAGTGGGTGACTTCTTCAAAGCTATTATTTTCTTCTCAATTGTTCTATTTTTCTGGCCCTGGAGAAAATCAATTTGTTTTATTTTCTCTTATTCATGCACTCAATTATGCTCTTCAGGCACATTTAATCACTTTGATGCTTTCATTTTATTTATTTCGGTTAGACGGTCTCTAAACACTTCATCTCCACTGTTGCCAACTGGCTGGCCTGGACTCGGTTCTTTCCGAGTGTGTTAAATTACATGTTCCAAAAGACTTGAAATTCTAACTCAATTAAGCGGAAGGAATCTTTACGAAAACCTCCCTCCAAAATGTGTCTTGGCACAGCGGAGAATCCGAGGGGGGTGGGGTGGCTATGAAGCTGTATGGACAGAGGAGGATTTGATGTACCCCATTAAACCGGATTCTAGCCCAGAATTCCAAACACAATTATGTTAGGTCTATTGCAATAGCTCAGAGTCCTTGTTAATCACCTGACAATGGTTCTAATGGCTTCGTCTACTACTGGGTGAATCGCTACTGGGTGAATCGCTATCTCTCTAGTGAGCTTGCTGGCTTTCACTCTAACTTTTAAAAATCTGCATATTTTTATAATGGTCTTTTTTTAAATGAAAAAAGCCTGTTCCTTTGGGCTTTTGCTTTTCATTTTTTTCTGGGGCAGGAGAGTCTGCTAGTCAAAGGGGCGTTCCCATGCCTCAGAGGCAGGTCTTTATTTTTTTATTATTTTTTAATGGTACTTTTAAATAATAATAATAATATTGGTATTTGTTAAGTGCTTACTATGTGCAGAGCACTGTTCTAAGCGCTGGGGTAGATAGAGAGTAATCCGGTTGTCCCACGTCAGGTTCACAGGCTCATTTTACAGATGAAGTAACTGAGGCACAGAGAAGTTAAGTGGCTTGCCCAAGGTCACATAGCAGACAAGTGGTGGAGCAAGGATTAGAACCCACATCTTCTGATTCCCAAGCCCGTGCTCTTTCCACTAAGCCACGCTGCTTATTTCCATACATACGTGCTGTGGGGCTGGGAGGGAGGATGAATGAGGGGAGCAAGTCAGGGCGACGCATAGGGAGTGGGAGATGAGGAAAAGTGGGGCTTAGAGAAGGCCTCTTGGAGGAGATGGGCCTCCAAAAAGGCTTTGAAGAGGAGGAGAGTAATTGTCTGCTGGATATGATGAAGGAGGGCACTCGACGCTAGGGGCAGGATGTGGGCAAGAGGTTGGTGGCGAGATAGAAGAGATCGAGGTACAGTGAGAAGGTTGGCATGAGAGGAGTAAAGTGTGCGGACTGGGTTATAGTAGGAGAAGAGTGAAGTGAGGAAGGAGGGGGCAAGGTGATTAAGTCCTTTAAAGCCAATGGTGAAGAGTTTTTCTTTGATGCGGAGGTGGATGGGCAACCACTGGAGTCTCCTGAGGAGTGGGGAAGTGGGTTAATTAATTAATTAATTAATTCATTCATTCATTCATTCAGTAGTATTTACTGAGCACTTACTATGTGCAGAGCACTATACTAAGCGCTTGGAAGGTACAAATTGGCAACAGATAGTGACAGTCCCTGCCCATTGATGGGCTTAGAGTCTAATCGGGGGAGACAGGCAGACAAAAACAATAGCAATAGAATCAAGGGGATGTACATCTCATTAACAAAATAAATAGGGTAATAAAAATATATACAAATGAGCGGAAGAGCACCAATTAGGGTTCCAATTACATCCACCCTAATATTCAGGCACATTCTAGCCACCATCCCCAACGGCTGCTTCGACGTCCTTAACTTTCCTTTTAGGAACCTGTGGCCCTCTGTTCTGTCATAAACTTATCCAAATCCCTGGGTAATGAAATCCATGTGTTCACCACCCGCGGTGTGAAGAAGTAACATAATACAGAAACAAACTGTAAATTCCCAATTGTTGCAGGCATGTTCACCTCCAAATTTAAACCTGAAGAATTGTTTCGAATCACACTTTTCAGAAACCGGGAGCCAGAAAGAAAGTCGCTCCAGAGAAATCAGTGAAAACGGTTCTGTCCTTTTTCGTTAGTCCTCCTTAACGAGAAACATGAAACTGTGGTGATTTACAAATGCGCGAGGGCCTTGCTGGGTTAGTTAAGAAGGATCTTAAATGAGAAAACCATTTCCCAAATTCCCTGGCAGCAGTTTACACAGAAGGGGATTTTTGTGAATATTAATAGCTGATAACAAAGGACATGGACAAGGTAAAAGCAAATCATTCAGAGATCTGGAGGATGGCAGAATGGGAATAAGAACCTATGCCCACCTTCAAAGCTACTGTGAAAAGCCCCATCTCCCCACTCTCTAAAAATAATAGTAATAATAATAATTGTGCTATTCATTAAGCACTTACTGTGTGCCAGGCACTGTACTAAGTGCTGGGGTGGATACAAGCAAATCGGGTTGACAAAGTTCCTGTCCCACATGGGGCTCACAGTCTCAGTCCCCATTTTACAGATGAGGTAATTGAGGCACAGAGAAGTGAAGTGACTTACCCAAGGTCACACAGTAGACAAGCAGTGGAGCTAGGATTAGAACCTGGGTCCTTCTGATTCCCAGGCCCGTGTTCTATCCACTAGCCATGCTGCTTCTCAATGACTTGCTTGTGATACCTTCTTCATGCTTCTCAATGATTGTACGTGATCCCTCTCTAGATTGTACGCTTCCTATGGGCAATTGCTGATTCTGTTATATCGTACTCTCCCAAGCACTTAGTACAGAGGGCATGGGTTCGAATCCCGGCTCTGCCACTTGGCAGCTGTGTGACTCTGGGCAAGTCACTTAACTTCTCTGTGCCTCAGTTCCCTCATCTGTAAAATGGGGATTAAGACTGTGAGCCTCATGTGGGACAACGTGATTACCCTATATCTCCCCCAGCGCTTAGAACAATGATCTGCACATAGTATGCCCTTAACAAATACCAACATTATTATTATGGTGCCCTACACATAGTAAGTCCTCAATAAATGCCATTGATTGATAATAATAATTATGGTACTTAAGTGATTATTATGTGCCAAGCTTTGTTCTAAACACTGGGATATATACAAGTTAAGAAGATTGGACACAGTCCCTCTTAATACTTCAAACTCTTAATCCCCATTTTACTGATGAGGAAAAGCCCCATCTTCCCCTTCTCTAATAATAGTAATAACTGTGGTATTCGTTAAGCACTTGCTGTGTGCCAGACACTGTACTAAACACTGGGTGGATACAAGCAAATCGGGTCGACAGTCCGCTCCCACCGGGGACTCACAGTCTCAATCCCCATTTTACAGATGAGGTAACTGAGACCCAGAGAAGTGAAGTGACTTGCTCAAGGTCACACAGCAGACACGTGATGGATCTGTGAATAGAATCCAGGTCTTCCTAATCACCTCTCTGGCAGGCTCTGAGACCTGCCCCCATTTTGGAAAGTCATGACCCACAAGCCACCTCGATCCCCAGGTCCTTAACTATCAAATTCACTCATTTAGCCTCCTGTCTCTCTCTCTCCGACACTGGCTCTGCTCTTTCCAGGTTGGATCCCGGAGTTCCGTCGTATGTTCTTCTCGTTCCCCTGCCCCCTCCCTTGGCTTCCTCTCAGCCATCTCTGAGCCCTCCATTTCACTTAACATACCTACCGAACACCATCAGGCCAAGAAGCGTGCTTCCACTCCCTTCCAGCAAATAACAATGCAAGGCAGCTGTCGGCCGGTGTTTATAATCTCTCAGTCCTGCTGATAAACAGGGCAGGGATTTCCTTCTGGATATCTGCCTTATCAGTCCCAGGCCTGACCCCTTTGAGATGACCCAGGAAGTCCACACCAGAACCCCAAGGATGTCACCTTTTAACCCTCTCCCTTTCTTTCCTTCGAGCACAGAAATTCCATTTCCTTTAGCTGGGACTTCTGGCAAACACTGTGGAACCCTGCCCTGTCTCCCCTCCCCTTATTCTCTTTCTTAGAGTTTCCTCCACCCCAAGGACCTTACCCCACATCAGATTAGAAGCCATCTCTTACACCTCTCCGTCTCTGTGTTCCTTAATGAAGGATCAGAGCACCAGGTCCAATACTGAACCGATGATGATGTCTTTTCACCTTTTCCCTTGATCCTTTTGGACATTTCTGAAATTACGTAATTATCACAAAAATGACTGTATTTGGTTTCCTGTCTCTTCTTCTTCCTCCCTTGTTTCTTTTCTCATTTCCCCACCCAAGCTCTCCAATTACATGCCAAGGTCAACAAACTCCTTTGCTTTGGTAGCGTCTCTGTGTTTCCAAAATGGTTGGTTACCTCCTTCCAAAAAAGAAGCTTCTTCTTAACAACATTGACTTTTTTTTCCACTTTACTCCTTAGCTTCACAAAGAGCTTTTGGAAGAGAATCTCCCTTGCCAATATTCCTAATAATAATGTTGATATTTGTTAAGCGCTTACTATGTGCAGAGCACTGTTCTAAGCGCTGGGGGAGATACAGGGTAATCAGGTTGTCCCACGTGAGGCTCACAGTTAATCCCCATTTTACAGATGAGGGAACTGAGGCACAGAGAAGTTAAGCGACTTGCCCACAGTCACACAGCTGACAAGTGGCAGAGCCGGGAGTCGAACCCATGACCCCTGACTCTGAAGCCCAGGCTCTTTCCACTGAGCCACGCTGCTTCCCCAATACTGTAATATTAATACGGTAAGTAGGATTTCTATTCATTGTTTTTTATGAGCAAGGAATATTACTGTTAATTCTGTTGCGTGGTACCCTCCCAAGTGCTTGGTATAGTGTTCTGCACAAAATAGGTGCTAAATAAATATGATTGGTGGATTGCTTAATAATAATAATAACAATTATGGTACTTTTTAAGCACTTCCTATGTGCCAAGCACTGTTCTAAGTGCTGGAGTAGATATAAGTTAATCAGGTTGGATACAGTCCCTTTACCACCCCCATTTTACAGATGAGGTAACTGAGGCCCAGAGAAGTTAAGTCACTTGCCCAAGGTCACACAGCAGACAAGTGGCAGAGATGGGATTAGAACTCAAGTCCTTCTGACTCCCAGGCCTGAGTTCTATCCACTAGGCCATGCTTCAAGTTAAAAAAGTTAAAAAGAATGGTCTCTTTCCTATAGGGATTATCTGTCTTCTACCTTTCTAGCTCTTTCATTCAGGTACATTCAGTTCTACCAGAACACGTGTTTTCATTAAGTGATTTGGAGAGAATAATAATAATAAAAATAATAATTATGGTATTTGTTAAGCATTTACTATGTGCAAAGCACTGTTCTAAGCGCTGGGGTTGATACAAGATAATCAGGTTGTCCCATGTGAGGCTCCCAGTCTTACTCCCCATTTTACAGATGAGGTAACTGAGGCCCAGAGAAGTGAAGTGACTTGCCCCAAGTCACATAGCTGATAAGTGGCAGAGCTGGGATTAGAACCCATGACTTCTGACTCCCAAGACCGGGCTCTTTCCACTAAGCCACGCTGCAGATTCAGGGGATAATCTTCTGATAACGCTTGACTGCCTGGATATAGTGCAATGTAAGGTTAATACTGCAGTGTGAGTTTTCCTTCATGCAGTGCTCTACAATAATAATAACTGTGGTATTTGTGGTATTGAGTGCTTACTATGTGCCTTTGGTATTTGTCAAGTGTTTACACTAAACCAAGCACCACAGTAGATACAATATAAACAGATCAGACACAGTCGCTGTCCCATGTGGGACAGTCTAAGTAGGAGACTTTTCAGTTACAGTCTAAGTAGGAGGCAGGGCAGGTATTTAATCTCCATTAAACAGGTGAGGAAACTGAGGCACAGAGAACTGAAGTGACTTGTCCAAGGTCACACTGCAGGCCAATGGCAGAGGCAGGATTAAAACTCAGTTCCTCTAACTTCCAGGCCCGTGCTCATTCGTTCATTCATTCATCCGTTCAATCTTATTTATTGAGTGCTTACTGTGTGCACGGCACTGAATTTAGCGCTTGGAAAGTACAATTCAGCAACAAAGGGAGACAATCCCTGCCCACAATGGGCTCACATCTAGAAGGAGGGAGACACACATCGAAACAAGTCAACAGGCATCAATAGCATCAATATAAATAAATAGAATTCTAGGTAATAGACACACACATCAAAACAAGCAAACAGGCATTAATATAAATAAATAGGATGATAGATATGTACATATATACACAAGTGCTGTGGAGCAGGGAGGGAGGGTAGAGCAGAGAGAAAGATTTGGGGTGATGGGGAGAGGGAGCAGAGGAAAAGGTGGGCTCCATTAGGCCACGCTGCTTCTCTACAAGCAGCAGGCCCTTGCACTCTATACCTCCCATAGATAAGTAGGTATCTCTCTTTGGATGCTTTTGCCTTTCTCTCTCCTGACTGTTTTGGTCTCTTGTAGGAATTGTCTCTTTGAGTTAAGAGAGACTCAGTTGAGACTATTCATTCATTCATTCAATAGTATTTATTGAGCTCTTACTATGTGCAGAGCACTGTACTAAGCGCTTGGAATGTACAAATCGGCAACAGATAGAGACAGTCCCTGCCCTTTGACGGGCTCACAGTCTAATCGGGGGAGACGGGCAGACGAGAACAATGGCAATAAATAGAGTCAAGGGGAAGAACATCTCACAAAAACAATGGCAAAGAAATAGAATCAGGGTGATGTACATCTCATTAAACAAAATAAACAAAATAAATAGGGTGATGAAGATATATACAGTTGAACGGATGAGTACAGTGCTGAGGGGATGGGATGGGAAAGGGGGAGGAGCAGAGGGAAAGGGGGGAGAAGAAGAGGGTTTAATAATGTTGGTATTTGTTAAGCGCTTACTATGTGCCTAGCACTGTTCTAAGCGCTGGGGTAGACACAGGGGAATCAGGTTGTCCCACGTGGGGCTCACAGCCTTAATCCCCATTTTACAGATGAGGGAACTGAGGCACCGAGAAGTTAAGTGACTTGCTCAAAGTCACACAGCTGGCAAGTGGCAGAGCCGGGGTTCGAACCCATGACCTCTGACTCCAAAGCCCGTGCTCTTTCCAGTGAGCCACGCTGGGTTTAGCTGCAGAGAGGTGAGGGGGCAGTAGAGGGAGCAGAGGGAAAAAGGGGGGAGCTCAGTGTGGGAAGGCCTCTTGGAGGAGGTGAGCTTTAAGTAGGGATTTGAAGAGGGGAAGAGAATCAGATTGACGGAGGTGAGGAGGGAGGGCATTCCGGGACCGTGGGAGGACGTGGCCCAGGGGTCGACGGCGGGATAGGCGAGACCGAGGGACGGTGAGGAGGTGGACGGCGGAGGAGCGGAGCGGGCGGGGTGGGCGGTAGAAAGAGAGAAGGGAGGAGAGGTAGGAAGGGGCAAGGTGATGGAGAGCCTTGAAGCCTAGAGTGAGGAGTGTTGTTAATAGAGTCTTACAAGATTCCCCCACACCTCACCCTTTTCTCCCTTTCCCTCCCCTCAGCACTGTGCTCATTTGTATATATATTTTATATATATATATAAAATTTATTACCCTATTTATTTTGATAATGAGGTTTATATTTCCTTGATTCTATTTATCTTGATGATGTTGTCTTGTTTTGTTTTGCTCTGTTTTGCTTTGCTGTCTCCCCCATTTAGACTGTGAGCCCGTTACTGGGCAGGGATTGTCTCTATCTGTTGCCGAACTGTACATTCCAAGCACTTAGGACAGTGCTCTGCATTAGTAAGCGCTCAATAAATACTATAGAATGAATGAAGATTCCATTCTTGATTCTATCTTTTCTTGACCACCATCAAGATTTTAATGACAGGTCACGAGATCACTGTCTCGAGCTGTATGATGACAGTCTGAGGCAAGGGGACCCAGCCTTGTTCCTTAGGGGATTAAAATCGAAAAAGTACAACATCTTTTAAAGCAGCAGCTTGAGTAAGTGGATAGAGCCCGGGCCTGGGAATCAGAAGGACCTAGGTTCTCATCCCGGCTCCACTTAGCAAATATTATAAAAAAAATTAAGGAGTCGCTTTAGGGTTTTAGGGAGGGTCCTTACAGGGAACATTATGGGCAGGGAAAGTGTCAGTGACTGCTCAATAAATACCATTAATTGACTGATTGACTGAGGGTGGCTGAAGTGGCAGAGAGACTGCGGCCTCAACTGTTCTTGTACTCTGAGAAGCAGTGTGGCCTAGTGGATAGAGCCTGGGCCCGAGAGTCAGAAGGACCTGGGTTCTAATCCTGGCTCCGTCACTTTGGGTGAAAGTAGTCCAAGTCTATCCATCTCGCACATTTCCAGTTCCGGTTGATTTTCCGGTTCCCCATCTCTCCTCCACTCAGATTTGCCTCCATCTTCTTTTCAAATTCCTGAGACTGATACTCATTAAAGACGAGTTGGCATAAGTAGAGGCATTCCTGGGATTCATGGAATGCCACTCGCCCTTTCCCTTCTAGAGGAAGCATCTTGCAATCCCTATTTCCAGCCCGGTCAAATCCCAGCTTCTGGGGTTACCAACGAGAATGTCGGCAAATAGCAGACCCTAAGCAGAAAACTATTTAGCCAAAAATTCTGGCTAAATAGATGTAGCTTAGACTTTTAGCCCGATCTCCACTTGTCACTCATTTCTCCCACAGGTTGCACATCCATAATCATAGCTGTTCTCTTTTCCCCGTTTTTATGGTATTTTCTAAGCATTCCTATGGAGCAGGTACTTTTCTAAGCACTGTGGTAGATACAGGCTAATAAAGTGAGCCTCCGTGCCGTCTTAATCCCCATTTTGAGGATGAGGGAACTGAGTCACAGAGAAGTGAAGTGACTCATCCAAGGTCACAAAGCAGAGAAGTGGCAGAGCTGGGATTAGAACCCAGGTCCCTCTGACTCCCAGGGCCATGCTCTATCCACTCTGATGTTTTCACACCCAGGGCACCATCTGGTTTGCTTTGGGCTGATGGGGGTACATACATAGCATAGAAATACTCTCACATACACAGGCTCCCTCTTTTTGAGGACAAGGACACCCCTAAACCTTTCTTGGTTTGGCGATGGTATTTGTTAAATGCTTACTAAGTTGCGGGCACTGTACTTAGACGCTGGGGTGGATACAAGCAAATCGGCTTGGACACGTTCCCTATACCCTGTGGGGCTCATAGTCTCAATCCCCATTTTACGGATGAAGTAACTGAGACACTGAGAAGTTAAGTCACGGGCCTAAGGTCACACAGAAGACAAGTGATGGAGCTGGGATTAGAACCCATGACCTTCTGACTCTCAGGCCCTTGCTCTATCCACTACGCCATGCTGTCTCTAAGTTTCTGCTCTTTCCAACCATCTACGCAATGACTCCTCTCTTAGATGAGATCACACAGAACAAGATCCATTGGCTTTCTAGTTTCCCAGCTATTGGTATTCACTCACTACACAGCCCTGATGATGTGAAAAACCATTTCCTGGTATAATTTCAATAACAGCGGGGTTGAATTTGCCCTGCTTGGTTTGGCAAATGGAACCCAATTACTTAAGGCTGACTGAACCTCCCACAGTGACTGTCAACATCTCAGGGCAATAGGGATTGCAAGATGCCTGAGATTCAATAATGTCCTCTCCCCGAGAGACTCATACTAATAATAATAATGGTATTTGTTAAGCGCTTACTATCTGCCAAGCACCGTTCTAAGCACTGGGGTAGATACAAGGTAATCAGGTTGTCCCACTTGGGGCTCACAGTCTTAATCCCCATTTTACAGATGAGGTAACTGAGGAACTGATGACTTTATGAGTTTATTTATGTCACCAGACTCTCAAGGTTGGGCTTTTAGGGCTTTCAATGGTCTTTACTTCAATCCTTTATGAGATTTAATTGCAATACTGTGTGTGTGTGAGAGAAAAAAAGACAGAGAAAGAGAGAATGTGTTTTTTTCTCCTCTCAGAACCTCCTTTCTTTCCCTGGTTCTCTCCTCTCCTTATCCTTGTATTTCCAGACCTACCTCCTTAAGAATCATTAATGTTTGCAGAGGTATGTAGAATTTGCAGTTTCTCTTTTGGCTGACCTTGCCTCATAACAACATTTGTTTACACAATAGCTGGAGATCCTGCGATGAGAAGTAAAATCACATTTTTGTTCCTCCATGGAGAAACAAACCAAATGTAGAACACCTGTTGTTTTTCTCGAGTCTCTTTCGGGCATCCATGTCATTTAATCCGGCACATACCACCTCGGCTACAGCTGACTGACCAAACATTTATCCCACTGATCTGAAAAGGGTCACCAGTGATGGGAAAATAATTTGGGACCACTGATGTTTTGCATTACTGGAGCTGAAAGACCTTTTAAAAGTTTAATTTGCTTTTAGGTATCTATGTGGGCAAGGGAGGCTTTTGATCACGGCATCAGGGCTGCAAAGATGCACAGTGGTGCCTTTTCTGGCTTTTTAGTTCCCGGAAAGTAATGTGGATTCGTGGATAGAACACGGGCCTGGGAGGCAGAGGACCTGGGTTCTAATCCCGACCCCACCACTTGTCTGCTGCATGACCTTGGGCAAGTCACTTCATTGCTCTGGGCCCCAGTTCCTTCATCTGTAAAACGGGGATTCAATATCTGTTCTCCTGCCTATTTAGACTGTGAGCCCCATGTGGGACCTGATTATTTTGGATCTGCCCCAGGGCTTAGAACAGGGATTGGCATATAGTAAGCACTTAACAAATACCACAATTACGATTATAAGAATAAGCCTGTCCCCTCCCAGTTCCCCTGTACACCCTTACATTCAAAATGAAAGGCCAACACTTCTGGATTAGGCTGTTCATTTGAATTCTTTGAGAAAATGGAGAGAGGTCAGCAAATCTGTATACTGTTATATTGTACTCTCCCAAGAGCTTAGTACGATGCTCTGCATACAATAAGCGCTCACTAAATACGACTGAATGAAGGCCTGAAAGTGGACAGAGGTAAGGCCCTAGAGGCGGAGTCTTTTTATACCCAGTAAGCCATACCAGTCAAGACCGCTGAAAATGCAAACCAGAGCAACAGATGAGCATTTCGTATTACAATTTATCAGGCAGAAAAAGGACCTGGCCTTCCTATCATCGAGCACAACCAACTTCCAAAAGACCAATTTCCCAGAACAAAGCTTTCTGGGAGGTTCCCAAATGGGTGGGCTTCCTACCCTCGATGGAAGGGGATGCTGGCAAGGGGCAGGAGGGGCTGGGGGAAGAGGGGGCAGAAGGACACGATGCTGCTCACCTCTGATGGAATTTAGAATTTGCTGGACTTTGTGTGGTTCGTTGCGGTCCGGCCGGCAGCTTGGCGTGATCTCCAGCACGTAATCGGGACCATATTCTGTGAAAAACTGGCAAAAAGGAAACGACCGAAAAAACAAACTTAATAAGGGTTTCCTGGGGCCCAAACCCTGTAGCAACGGCAAAAATAAAGGAGTCAGTATTAGAAACCACGGAAGTAGAGTATTTGAATTGTGGTTTAAGTAAACTTGGCTTGCCAATATGACAATGAAAGACCGGTTATTAAGAAGAAGGTGCTTCGGGGGACAGGTGAAGTCAAGACCGGTTTTTCATTGTCCCTCATCTTTCACACAGGTATGATTATTTTATCTTATCTCTCATTAGGAGGTAGCTATTTTTACCCAGGGATCAAAATAAAGCCTTCTGGGTTCTATTCCTGGTTCTTTGAATGACTGACTTTTTGTGTCAGCTTCTCCAGCTGCAGAAAAAAATACACCATCAGGTAATAAGCCAGTAACTATGGCTTATTTGGAAAAAAAAATGAATGAGAGAATTGGCAAACCTTTAGAATACTAGTTACACCTGATTTTATCATTCATTTTTAAGGGGAAAAAAACATCATAATAAGCAATTAAAAGAGCACCGTGCAAGAGCCACCAAGGCGAACAATAAAAGATTGTTGAAATAACTTAAACGTCGGCTAGGGAATCCACTTGATGATTGTGGAGTAAATGTTGTCAGGAATGAGAAGGAAACTGGCAAGAGGTTCAGCTAATTCTCAAGCCTGGTCTTTACTGCGGAAGTTATTAGAGGGGAATCCCACGTGCAAATTGTTTTTGCTACCAGTCAGGTCGGAGGAATTGGATCATACTGCTGTAAACTTCCCAAGTGTTTTAGATCAAACTGATATTAATAATAATTATGGTATTTGTTAAGCGCTTACTATGTGCCAAGCACTGTTCTAAGTGCTGGAGTAATCAGATTGGACACAGTCCCTGTCCCCCATGAAGCTCACAGTCTCAACCCCCAATTTCCAGATGAGGGAACTGAGGTACAGAGAAGTGAAGTGACTTGTCCAAGGTCACACAGCAGACAAGTGGTAGAGCCAGGATTAGAACTAAATGTAACCACACATCTATTCACCAGGAATTGTTAAGGAATTTGGAGGGTTACAAAGCATGAAAACTTCAAATGCCCACTAAAATTCCAGAGAATCAGCAGACCAATTAATAAATCAGGAACACTTGGGAGACTACAGAATAATTAATAAACACCCTTCCTGTCTTCAAGGAGTTTCATATCTCATGGGGAGACAGATCTAAAATTAACTGTGGCTACGATATAAGACAAGAGCAAGTAATAGAGTATGTAAGATTAGGTATACTCATTCATTCATTCGTTCATTCAACTGTATTTATTGAGAATTTACTGTGTGCAGAGCACTGTACTAAGCAGTTAGAAAAGTACAATATAACAAGAAATAGACACATTCCCTGCTCACAGTGGGCTTACAGTAGAGGGGACAGATATTATTAGAAATAAAAAAATGATAGGTATGTACATAAGTGCTGTGGGGCTGGGTGGTGGGATGAGTGAAGTTAGTAGGTCAGGGTGAAGCAGAAAAGAGAGGGAGAAGAGGAAAGGAGGGCTTAGTTGGTGCAGAAGACATATATGACACTTGGGAGATGAGTGATTGATTAGGGAAGGGTCCCTGGGGATGTGATTTCAGGAGAGCTACGAAGATGGGGAAATCTGCGATCTGGGGAATAGGGTTCCAGGTATAACGGAGGACACGAGCAAGAGGTTGGCAGCAGTGAGTACGTTAGCTTGAGAGGAGCAGAGTGTGAGCTCGGGTGAAGTGGGAGAGGAGCGGAGCTAAGTCAGAGGGAGAGAACCGATTGAGTGCCTTAAAGCGAACGGTTGGGAGCGTCTGCTGATTCACGGTCCTTGATGTCCGGGATCAAGCAAAAAGTCTCCCCCGTCGCCCCTCAGAAAAGGTGGGAATTACCAGGAAGGGCAGAGAAGTCAAAATTAGACTGTATGCACCCCAGCTCAACTGTAAACGCTTTGAGGGCAAGGGTTGAGTCGGCTAACTCCGCTGTACTCTCCCAGGAGCTTAGTTCAGGTCTCTAGCATTCAGGAAGTGCGCAATAAATACTACCGGACTGAAAACAACAGGTGAGCTCATCTTGAAGTCTTCTCTCTAGCGTCACAATGAGTTTGCCAAAGCATTTTGTGCTGAATGCAACTACAGGGCTAGGAAACATTCTCGGCTGTCAGAGCCAGTCTGACTGGGCGCGGTGTGAGGAGTACATTGTGAGTTTTGCTTATTGCTGGGTTCTGCAAAATGCCACCTCTCTGTGGCATTTGGTGGGCTTACGATATTGATATTACCAGGCAGCAGGAAAACAAGGAAATGTCAACTACGTTTGTAGCCTTGAAGAAATGGGAAGGACGAGATAGAAAAGGACCCCTGATATTTGTCAGATGAAAATTCACACGTAGCAGTGTTTTCTCCATCCATTTCCCCTTTAAATGAGATCTCTAGAAGTAATAGCAGTGACAGTGTTTATTATGCACTCAGTGGGGCACATTCTGCACAGGTGGGAATTATCGTTGTTGTTATTATAAGTATTTTTATGGTATTTGTTAAGAGGTTACTATGTGTCACGCACTCTTCTAAGCACTAGGGTAAATACAAGGTAATTAGGTTGGACACAATCCCTGTCCTATAGAGGGCTCAGAGTCTTAATCCCCATTTTACAGATGATGTACCTGAGGTGCAGAGAAGTGGAGTGACTTGCCCGAGGTCACCCAGCACACCAGTGGAGGTGGGGTTAGAACCCGGGTTCTTATGACTCCTGGGTCCGTGCTCTATCCACTGGCTCACACTGCTTCCTCTGTTAGTTGTCAATGTTGACCCCGGATTATTTTAAAGAGGCTGGAAGCACTACAGACTTTATAGTCACTAGCATAGAGATTCTTTGTGGAATCCTGAGTTGAACAACAGGAAATTGGCTTTTGTATGTCTTTGACAGGCAACTCTACAAACTTAATCCCAATTAAGTCGCAAAAGGCACTGCCATGGGCTCATAATAACTGGATTTTTTTTTTTGGATGGACAAAAACTTCTCATTGGACTAGTTCACCAGGAAGGAAAACAAAAAATGACATTCCCAGGGTAGCCATGAGAGAACAGTAGAGCCAGTCATGACATAATGTTAACGGTCACACGGGATGAAATCTTTAGAAAAATGGAGGGGCCGGCCAGCTTGTAGTGCTTCCAGGCTCTTGGCGATTGTGTGCATGTCTGTTTCTCTGTTAAATATTTGCTTGATGGATTCTTAGGGAAGCAGTGTGGCCAAGTGGAGAGAGCGTGTGAATGGGAGTCAGGACACCTGGGTTCCAGTCCCAGCCTTTTTACTTTTAATAATAATAATAATAATAATGTTGGTATTTGTTAAGCGCTTACTATGTGCCGAGCACTGTTCTAAGCGCTGGGGTAGACATAGGGGAAGCAGGTTGTCCCACGTGGGGCTCACAGTCTTAATCCCCATTTTACAGATGAGGGAACTGAGGCACAGAGAAGTTAAGTGACTTGCCCACAGTCACACAGCCGACAAGTGGCAGAGCTGGGATTCGAACTCATGAGTCCTGATTCCAGGGCCCGTGCTCTTTCCACTGAGCCACGCTGCTTCTCTAGGCTGTGGACCTTGAGCGAGTCACTTCTCGAGGCGCCAATCCCCTCATCTGTACAATTGGGGTGAAATACCTCTTCTCCCTTGCACTTAGACTGTGGCCTTGTGTGGCACAGTGACTGTCTGATCTGATTATCTTGTTCCTACCCCAGTGCTACCCCTCTCAGGGTCACACCTGGAGTGATTCCAGTCCTCTACCAATCTCGACTATGGGAGGGAGGGTCAAGCAGAGGCCTACCCACTCCATCCCTAGCTCGGGGAGTGGCTAGCGCCTGGAAGGCCATCTGCTACAAGTCAAAACTCACCTCTGCTGGACAGCGGCAGCACGGGAGAGAGGCGAGGGTGGAGACTCAAGTTGACTGAGTGAAAGAAGGCAATGGTAAACTATATCCGTATTTTTTCCAAGAAAATTCTAAGGATGCACTACCAGAACGACTGCAGATGGAGCTGGGGCGTTCTGGGAGAGATGTATCCATGGAATCACTAGGGGTCGGAGACGACTCGGCAGCATAAGACAAGACCCCAGTGCTTAGGATAGTGCTTGAGAAAGAACATGGCGTAGTGGGTAGAGCACTGGCCTGGGAGTCAGAAGGACCTGGGCTCTAATCCCAGCTCCGCCACTTATCTGTTCTGTGAACTTGGGCAAGTCACTTCACTTCTCTGGGCCTCGGTTCCCTCATCTGTAAAATGGGGTTTAAGACCGTGAGCCCCATGTGGGACACAGGCTGTGTCCAACTTGACTACCTTGTATCTACCCCAATGCTTAGGACAGTGCCTGGCACACGGTAAGTGCTTAACAAAATCCATTAGAAAATAGTGTTTAAGAAACATCGTCACTGTTCTTGTTATTAATCCTTGGGGCTTTCCACTTGTGGGGATTTTTATTCACCTATTGTACGTTTAGCAATTTGTGTCTGCTTGTTTTCCCCATTCGAAGGTAAAGACTTTGAGGACAGGGATTGCATTTTCAACTTTTTACTCCCATCACGAAGCTAGTAAGTAGCTCAGTGTTCCCCAAACAGGAAGCAGCAAATAAATGTAGCTGACATAGAGTGATGAGGAGGAGGATGAAAATACTTTCTGTCGTGCTGCAGAAACTGTGCATGCTGTGCAGCATTTTGGTCTAAAGCCATCTGGAGGGGTGTGGTTAAAGATATTTTTCAGTAACCTGTTCAAGAGGACTGTAGCTGGGTTCCTGGCAGTCACAGAGAGGAAAGATAGCCTGCTATTTCACTAATCAGCTCTTTTCCCTTTCTTCTTAAAGATGGTGATTAGGGAGGGGCCTTTGAAGTCTTTTGGTTCTTCTCAGTGATCCAAATACTTCAAATGAGGAGAAGTCTGTGTCAATCCCCCTACAGAGTAAACCCGGAGGCCCAGGTGCTTTATCACTTTTTCATGTTTTTGCCTGGAGCTAAGGCCTTTTCTTCAGGTTTTGATTGATTCTGCATGATGCTAAAGGGCCTCCGCCTCAATGGAGGAAAGTGTGTCTAAGTAGAGTTTCAAGACTCCTTCTTAGTGTCATGATCCTGGAGTAATAATAATAATAACAGTGATTTGTTAAGCACTTACTATGTGCCGAGCACTGTACTAAGCGCCGGGTTGGAATCAAGCAGATCAGGTTGGACAAAGGCAAATCACTTTGGACACAGTCCCCGACGTGCTCCTGGTCTCAATCCCCATTTTGCCGATGAGGTAAGTGAGTCCCAAAAAAGTGAAGTGACTTGCTCAAGATCAGACAGCAGACTGTGGCTGTCAACTAGCGCTCTCCTTTTCACCTCCATGCACCCTTCACCCGTGTCTCACCTGCTTCTCCTAAACTTTTCTTACTACTCCTTGCTCTCGCCTCTCCCACTTCTGGGCCTTGCTCACATGGCATTCTCTTGATTCACCGATCCATCTTTCCCTTCTTCCATGATTGCCTGTTGAACCACCAGTTTTCTTGGAAGTGTAAATAACAGCCTGCCCGTCTCCACCATTAGATGGATTTTAAGTTTCTGGAGAACAGATGCTGTTATATTCCCCCTCTAGACTGTAAGCTCCTTTTGGCACAGAATGAGTCTACCAACCTTGTTGCATTGTACTCTCCCAAGCACTCAGTACAGTACTCTGCAAACCATAAGTGCTCAAAAAATAGCATTGATTGATTATCTTTACCTTCCAAGAGACTATGAGAAATGCTTAGTTCAGTAATCAACAGCCAGTGGAAGCTCAATGGTAGACTTCCCCTTCTCTAGATTGTAAACTTGTGGGCGGGGAAAGTGTCTGTTTATTGTTGTACTGTACTCTCCCAAGCGCTTAGTACAGTGCTCAGCACACAGTTAATGCTCAATAAATGCGACTGAATGAAAAGGATCGACTGATGGTACCAGTCATCCCATCTGATTTCATCTTCTGGGGGATACACTGGGGGGAAAGCCATGAGGGAAGACGATTTTCAGGAGAAAATAGGAACAGCCCAAATCCTCCAAGCCGTGAGCCATTCAGGTGAGTGAAAAAAAGATCCCTCACAAAAACAGTTCTCCATGCACACTTCAGACCAGAGAATCCTTTGTGTGAAAGGATCGTGAACATATGCATCAACACCACGTGTTACATAGCTCACATAGTTTTCCTCCAACTCCTCTAATTCCACTCAAGATGATTTGGGACAGTTATTTGTGACCACTCTAACTAGATATTTGCTCAGCTTAAGAAAACCTGCCATCTCATAATTGAAATTAAAAACTGGTTAATGGGGGTAGCTAGAGTTGTTTCTGTAGGATTACAAAACGGATGAATCTCATTTGAATTTTTGATTTTTTAATTCTCTTTTGCTTACAGCTAAGTAATATCTCAACATTCTAGTTAGTACGGGGTTCCCAAGGATTATTCATTCAATATCAATTTTTGGCTATCTAAATATTAGCTCTCTCTAACTCAAATATTTGAAAGACGTTTCTGTAACAAAGAAAGATTATCGGGTGGGATGATGATGATGGCGATGATGTGTTTGCAAGATGGGTTATATGGAAACAATGCCGAGATTAACAACCTACTTGGAGCGCAGTAAGAACTCATCATCAAAAACTTCTGGCAGTTTGACTATAACAAATGAGAAGCCGCATGGCCTAGTGGAAAGAGAACGGGCTTTGGAATCGGGGTTCTAATCCTCGTTCTTCCAGTTGCCTGCTGTGTGACCTTGGATAAGTCACTAAACTTTCTCTGGGCCTCAGTTTACCATCTGTAAAATGGGGATTAAATACCTCTCTCTCCTCCTTTAGACTGTGAGTCCCATGTGAGGCAGAGGCTGTGTCTGATCTTTTTGGCACATAATAAGCACTTAACAGATATCACAATTACTATGATGACATGGAAAGCTTCCAGATGTGACCAGCAAATGAAGTTAAGGATCCTAGAGAAGCAGTGTGGCTTAGTGGAAAGAGCACGGGCTTGGGAGTCGGAGGTGGTGGGTTCTAATGCCCTCTCCGCCACTCATCTGCTGCGTGACCTTGAGTAAGTCACTTAACTTCTCTGTGCCTCAGTTACCTCATCTGTAAAATGGGGATTAAAACTGTAAGCCATCCAAGAGACAATCTAATTACCTTGTATCTACCCCAGCGCTTAGAACAGTGCTTGGCACATAGTAAGTGCTTAACAAATACCATAATAATAGTAATCCTTGGGCCCAGTCAAGGGATCGAAAAGCCTGTTTGATAAAGAACTCGTTGTGGGCAGGAAACTCTGTTATCATGTACCTAGTATAATGCCTTGCACCCAGGAAGTGCACAATAAATAGCACTGATTGATCATATTTATTGAGCACTTATTGGGTGCAGGGCACTGTGCTAAGCACTTGGGAGAGTACAAACAGCAATATAACAGCGAGCATTCGGTGTAGAGGATGAGTTTACATGAAGGACTCTTCTGATCCCTGATGAACAAAGGATTCCTAATCCTCACTTAAACTCTGTTGATGCACAACCAAAACTTCAGCTCCCCTGAGGAAAGGATGCGGCTCCCCTTTCCTCTCAGTCCAAGGGAATCCTGCCGAGAGTCACTGATCTCTTTGCAGTTTGAATCTGTTTCCCTTAGATCAGCTGTGATGTTGTCCCAGAGCTCCTCGCAGGCATCTACTCTCTTCTTTGCAGAGAAGCAGCATGGCCTAGGGGATAGAGTATGGGCCTGTCAGTCAGAAGATCATGGGTTCTAATTCTGGCTCTGCCACCTAATAATTTTAATTAAAATAATTATGGTATTTT
Organism: Ornithorhynchus anatinus; assembly: GCF_004115215.2. Lineage (NCBI taxonomy): Eukaryota > Metazoa > Chordata > Mammalia > Monotremata > Ornithorhynchidae > Ornithorhynchus > Ornithorhynchus anatinus. Next base: position 16,960,366 of record NC_041733.1, on the reverse strand, counting down.
TAAGTGACTACTATGTGTCAAGCACTGTTCTAAGCACTGGGGTAGATACAAGGTAATCAAGTTGTCCCACGTGTGCTCACAGTCTTTTATCCCCACTTTACAGATGAGGGAACTGAGACACAGAGAAGTGAAGTGACTTGCCCAAAGTCACAAGTGGCAGAGCCGGGATGAGAAACGACCTCTGAATCCCAAGCCCGGGCTCTAGACAGCCTTTAATGGTATTTAATAATAATAATTATGGTATTTCTTAAGCACTTACTACATATCATACACACAAATCAGGGTGGACAGAGTCCCTGTCCCCCAAGGGGCTCACAGTCTCAACCCTCATTTTACAGATAAGGTAACTGGGGTACCGGAGAGCGAAGCGACTTGCCCAGGGTCATGCAGCAGACAAACGGCAGAGGCAGGATTAGAACCCATGACCTTCTGACTCCCAGGCCCGTGCTCTATGCATTGCACCATGCTGCTTCTTGCTCCATACTGTATTTCTTAAGCTCTACGTGCCGGGCACTGTACTGTGTGACTGTGGGCAAGTCACTTAACTTCTCTGTGCCTCTGTTACCTCATCTGTAAAATGGGGATTAACTGTGAGCCTCACGTGGGACAACCTGATTAGCCTGTATCTTCCCCAGCGCTTACAACAGTGCTCTGCACATAGTAAGCGCTTAACAAATGCCAACATTATTAATACTAAGTGCTGGGGTAGATAACAAGCTAATCAGGTTGGACACAGTTGATGGCCCAGATGGGGCTCACAGTCTCAATCCCCATTTTACAGATGAGATACTTGAAACAAATGGTCCAGATAATTCGTGGATGCAGAGGGAAATGACTCATCATTGGTGGTTTTAGAGGACGGAAGACAAATAGGCAAAAAGGCATTTTAGGAAGGTGATCTCTTTCCACGGACCTGGGAGTCAGAAGGTTCTGGCTTCTAATCCCAGCTCTGCCATTTGCCTGCCGTGTGACCTCAGGCAAGTCGCTTCACTTCTCTGTACCTCAGTTTCCTCATCTGTAAAATAGGGATTAAGACTGGGAGCCCCATGTGGGACAGGGACAGTGTCCAATCCGATTTGCCTGTGTCCATCCCGGCGCTTAGTACAGGGCCTAGCAAACACTAAATGCTTAACAAATACCGGAATTATTATTATTTCTCTACCCAACCTAGTATGGCACAGACTGAAAAGGGAAGAGTTTAGAGGCAAGGAGAGGCGTGTTCTCCAACAGCCCAGATAGCTGTCCATAACGAGAGCTCTTTTGTGGTTTTATCAGTGGGACCTAAGACCACGATGATGCCAGGCACTGTACTGAAGATACAACCAAATTGGGTTGGACACAGTCCCCGTCCCATTCGGGGCTCACAGTTTCTATCCCCATTTTACATATGAGGTAACTGAGGGACAGAGAAGTGAAGTGACTTGCCCGAGGTCACACAGCAGACAAGTGACAGAACCGGGATTAGAACTCATGATCATCTGACTCCCAGGCCCGTGCTCTATCTACTTTGCCATGCTGCTTCTAATAAAGGAGATCATATTTTTTATAGTGAAATGGTAATGGTATCGTTGAAATGTAATTGTGCTCTAACCCTGCAGTTAGGATGAAGCTATTATTTAAAGGTTACACCTGGCTAATTAGGAGTAAACTCAAGTGGGAACTTTGGTAATTACTTCTTTCAGATATAATTCATACCTAACCTTCATCTGGCATCCAACAAACTCCCGCACCAGACTAGGACTACTCTCTTGAGAAGCAACATGGCCTAGCGGATAGAGCATAGGCCTGGGAGTCAGAGGGACCTGAGTTCTAATCCTGACTCTGCCACTTTGCTGTGTGACCTTGCGCAAGTCGCTTCACTTCTCTGTGCCTCAGTTACCTCATCTGTCAAATGGGGATTGAGTCTCTGAGCCCCAGGTGGGATAAGGACTGTGTCCAACCTGCTTAGTTTGTATCTACCCCAGAGCTTGGTATACAGTAAGTGTTTAACAAATACCGTAAAAAAAAATGAGGGCTTAGTCAGGGAAGGCTTTTTGGAAGAGATGTGATTGTTAGGACAATGTGTTCTAAAATTGAGTGGTAGAAGGCAAAATTCAAATTCTCTGTGACTCTCCATCCAAAGACACTTAATTGACCCCAGGTTTCCAAAAGACCCGAGTGACCATATTTGGGAATCCGCAGAGGACTTGCTGAAGACTGGAAACGGGTTAGAATGGTAACCATCTTTGCAAAAAAGAAAAAGAAAGATGGTGGAAATTATTTCCCTGTCAGTTCAACCTTTACAACTGACACCTGCAAAAACTGCCATGCACATGAGGAAGGAAATACCCTAGAACAAATCATAAAAAATTCAAATTGCAAAATGAAGATAAGATTAGAATATTGGGCAATACCCACCATGGCTTTATTAAAAAAAAAAAAAGAAAAAAAGGACCCAGAGGGCCTAATCTAATTTCCTTTTGTGACGAGGTGCCGGCCAGGTAGATTTGGGGGAAGGAATAGTTGCAATTTACAAGTCTTCCAATCTGCCTAGTCATCACCAAATGCCATTTATTGGTAGCTTAAACTGTACCAGGGACTCAAGAGGTTTCCTCTGGGGAGGGAAGAGGAAATAATAACCAGCACTGCTACAATGTGATAGTTGCAAAACCCCCCACGTTAACAAAAATTCCTGTTGTATCAACCATTGTTTCAGCAGTAAACAAGGGGTCAGTGAGAAGATGATTTTGATTCAGTACACAGGGATGGTTCACTACTGCAGGGCTTGGCTTAAACAGCTTGCATTGCCAAACTGAGACACTGCTTCGGTTCATTAAAATACTTCTCAAGGACCATAAATATACAGTGGCGGTAAGCTTGAGAAGTTGTGTGACCTTGGGCAAATCACTTCACTTCTCTGGGCCTCAGTTACCTCATCTGCAAAATGGGGATTGAGACCGTGAGCCCTGTGTGGGCCAGGGACTGTGTCTTGATTTAATTGTAAACAGCCCAGCACTTAGTACAGTGCTTGGTACATAGTAAGCACTTAACAAATACTACAATTATTATTATTAGTGGATGGAGAACGGGCCTGGGAGTCAGAAGGACCTGGGTTCTCATCATGGCTCCACCAGTGGTTTGCTGTGTGACCTTGGGCAAGTCACTTAACTTCTCTAGTCACTTAACATCGCATCTGTAAAATAGGGATTAAGACTATGAGCCCCATATGGGACAGGGACTGTGTTCAACCTAAATAATTTCTATCTAAACCAGCGCTTAGAATGGTGCTAGTAAGTGCTTAGTAAACACCATTTAAAAAAATAAAACTATAATCACACACAATTAGTTCTCTTTACAATTAGTTCTCACCCATGTATTCTTCCTCAGCAGTTAGCATAGTGCTCTGCGTACAGTAAACACTTAATAAATATTATAACTACAATGCGAATGAAAGGATACAGCCTTGATCACTCCTTTGGCTTTCCCACAGTCTTTTCTCTCAATCTCTTTATAATAATAATGTTCATTAATATAATCGATTACTCTCCCTGCCTTCTAAGTCTTATTGAAGGCACATGTTCTCCAACAGGCCTTCCCTGACTAAGCCCCGCTTTCCTCTTCTCCCACTCCCCTCTGCGTCGCTCTGACTTGCTCCCTTTATTCATCCCCCGTTCCCAGCCCCACAGCACTTACGTCCGTATCTGTAATTTCTTTATGTATATTAATGCCTCTCCCCTCTTCTAGACTGTAAGCTCTCTGTGGGCAGGGAATATGTCTGTTTATTGTTATAATACTCTCCTAAACACTGAGTACAGCTCTCAACAAATACAACTGACTGGGGGGCGGGGGGGGAACAGGTGGAGGTGGAGTATTCTCAGCCCAATGTGATGTATTCATTATGGCAAAGGTCACGACCCTCTGCATTAGATTTTGGCCCACTTTAGGGACACCTCCTGATTTTGCAGATTCCTTTTTTCCAGATTAAGAATGGCATGTTTTTAAAGTCGCTAGTTTCATTATTACAATCGATGGACTCAAGCCAAACAGAGGGAGGCTATCGATTCAGGTCCAAAGTCACTTCTGTCGGGATTCCAAGAACTTTCTTTGCTTGTTTACAATTTCCGAGGCCCAAAGAATGAGGGAGTGACTGCAGTAGCCATGAGCGGGAGGCCTTAAGGACAACATCATTAAAAATAACTGGCCAGAAGAAGGTTGAGATTTTTTTTGGATTCAGTGAGGTATTCACAGTAATACTGAAAGTTTTTTGAAAAAAATGAATCTTCTTTCTGGGCAGCTCATCTTTCTGACTCCTCCTCTCTGCACTTCCTAGATCCCATCTGATAGCAGAGTCAAGGAGCCCTTGTCATTTACAGTCCTGAGTAGACTATAAGCCCATCAAAGGGCAGGGACTGTCTATCTGTTAACGATTTGTACATTCCAAGCACTTAGTACAGTGCACTGCATACAGTGAGCGCTCAATAAATATTATTGAATCATTTTGCAAGGAATTTGGACATACTAAAGTGGTCATGACCATATGGTGGGAGAGAACTTGAATCACTTACAAATAGTCCTCTATACCCATGTATTTTTCCTCAGGGCTTAGCAGAATGCTCTGCACATGGTTAACACTTAATACTATCTCTACAATGTGAATGAGTTGATTACAGGCTTGATTTAGCCTTACTGGATTTGATTGCGCTGACGAGAAGGCAGTTAATCGCTCACTTTTGGGTGAAGCCCAAACTTCTTCTGCTCCTAAGAATCCACTCAGTAAGTAACCTTCTTAATGAACTAAATTCATCGGCTCTATCGTATTTACTGAGGGTTTAAGCAGAACACTGCACTAAGCGCTTGGGAGAGTATAATATAACAATAAACAGACACATTCCCTGCCCATAGGAGCTTACAAACTTCCTCCAAGTCTGGTGCAGTCTCTGACCCACCCTGAAGAATCAGTCCCCGAGACTGATATACAGTGTCTCTTCCTTGTTTTGCTTTCCTTGTGGGGGTGTTAACAAAGGCTGCCCCAGCAGCAGAGAGGAGTCTGAGTAATCCACCAATGGAAAATAAGAGAGAGAGTTAATTCACCTCTGAATAATAGAAAGTCTTCTCTATCTGCAAATCTACTCTTCCATCTCACCTGTGGTTTTCCCCATCCATCCCCAAATAATAATGTTGGTATTTGTTAAGCGCTTACTATGTGCCGAGCACTGTTCTAAGCGCTGGGGTAGACACAGGGGGAATCAGGCTGTTCCACGTGGGGCTAACAGTCTTAATCCCCATTTTACAGATGAGGTAACTGAGGCCCCGAGAAGTTAAGTGACTTGCCCAAAGTCACACAGCTGACAAGTGGCTGAGCGGGGATTCAAACCCATGACCTCTGACTCCAAAGCCCATGCTCTTTCCACTGAGCCACACTGCTTCTCTAAATATCTTTATCGCTTTTCTCTTGGGATCCTGGGGCACCCTGCTTTCTTTTCTTCATTGGCCATGCAGCGGTGGCGGGTCGGGGAGAAGGTAGGTCAAAGCAGGCGAGCGGAGGAAGTGATGGTACCTGAGTTAAGAATCATCCCCCCTCAAATGCAGCCTTTCATCTTCATCTTTTTGGGAGATGAGCCAGATGACCTCACGACACTGTCTAGCCCCGAGGCAAACGGAGCCCTCAACGTGGAGGCCCTCGATTCTGGTGGAAGGGAAAGTGCCTTCTCCCTAGTTCCCAAGAAGAGGCATTTACCATCACCCGATTGGGCAGATTAAAGATTAAGGTTTGCCGGGGCAGGTTCTGAATACACCTGCCCTTCCGGGCTCTGGGGAGGCTGCGGTTTTACTGAGCACCTAGGTAATGTAAGAGCTATTCACCGTCCTAAATGTCATCAAGTGCCTTTTGAACGTTTGAAAAAAGGGATGCTATGATGACAAATAAAATAATGTATGTGAAAATGCTTTAAATTCTTATGGAGAAAAGTGCTGTTCGGATCCAAAATGTTATTCTAGATATGAATGAAACTTCGCTCATCTCAATGTCAGTAATGGCTCTAATCATTAGGCCGCTCTTTAATCGAGAAGCAGTGTGGCTTAGCGGAAAGAGCAAGGGTTTAGGAGTCAGAGGTTGTGGGATCTAATCCCGGCTTCGCCACTTATCAGCTTTGAGACTTTGGGCAAGTCACTTCACTTCTCTGTGCCTCAGTTACCTCATCTGAAAATGGGGATTGAGACTGTGAGCCCCATGTGGGACAACCTGATGACCTTGTATCTACTCCAGTGCTTAGAACAGGGCTTGGCACAGAGTAAGGGCTTAACAAATACCATCATTATTATTATTATTTAACCCTCCGAGGCAAAGGCTTATTAGGGTGGTGAGTGGTGGGTGAGGGGGTCATAGTAGCACTATGCACAGGAAAACCAGACTTTAAAAATCGCATGACCATTAGCTGGGTCTGGGAAAATGTAAACTAATGATAACAACAATATAATAATAGCATTTGTTAAGTGCTTACTATGTGCCAAGCACTGCACTAATGTTGGGTTGGAAACAGTCCCTGTCCCACATGGGGCTTGCAGTTTTCACTCCCCCCTTTTTTTTTCAGATGAAGTAACTGAGGGCCCGAGAAGTGAAGTGACCTACCCAAGGTCCGCCAGAGGACAAGTGGCGGAACCAGGGATCCATCCATTATAATAATAATAATAATGTTGGTATTTGTTAAGCGCTTACTATGTGCCGAGCACTGTTCTAAGCGCTGGGGTAGACATAGGGGAATCAGGTTGTCCCACGTGGGGCTCACAGTCTTAATCCCCATTTTACAGATGAGGGAACTGAGGCACAGAGAAGTTAAGTGACTTGCCCACAGTCACACAGCCGATGAGTGGCAGAGCTGGGATTCGAACTCATGAGCCCTGACTCCAAAGCCCGTGCTCTTTCCACTGAGCCATACTGCTCCTCCGTATGTGGCCAGCAACTGCGCTGGATGCCGACAGAGAGGGGGGTTAAATGGGAAGAGACACTTGCAGTTAGTTGGGGGCAACATTTTGGCACAAAGACTGGAGCCTGGGCTAGGGGCCCGTGAACTCCACGACTCCCTCTGAAAGGATAGCAACACCGTGTTTGTCAAACAGGAAAGTGGCCACTGGGTTACATTCATCACGCTCGGATCCAGGAACTGTGTGCTCAGCTCGAGAAACTGCCCAGTTTGACGGCATGATTTCCAGGTTCCAGTGAATCAGAATAGGAATTCCTATTTAAAGCAAAGAAAATAAGAGAGGAGGAAGTGCCAGCCCTTGTTTCTCTGTAGAGGTGTTGACAAGCTATTAAATCATTAGGAGTTCCTTGCCAGAAGCAGAGGAATTCATCTGGGAAGTTGACAAACGGTCAGCAGCTTTGTGCGCGTGCACAAACACACACACACACATACACACACACAAAGAGACAAAGTACATACTGTTTCTCTTGGTTTATCTCGAGGTTGGGTAAATATTTCATCTGACATTTCCACTGACTTCTGAGCTAGTTTCCCACCAAATTGATAGACTGTTAATCTGGCTCATCGGAGTACAATAAATAGTCTAAGCTAACTGCACTGTGCAAAGGACCCATTAGCTTACAACAGTAACTGGAAGATCATCAGCACACACGCCTAGATGCCCAAAAGATCAATCAATCAATCAATCAATCAGTCACATATATTTAGCATTTATTGTGTGCAGGGCATATAGAATGTGGATTAAGTTCTTGGGAGAGGACAGTTTAACAGAGTTGGGAGATCCGTTTCCTGACCACTAGAAGCTTACAGTCTAGAAAGGGAGAAGGATGTTAATATGAACAATTATATTTATGATGTAACGGCGTGGCTCAGTGGAAAGAGCATGGGCTTTGGAGTCAGAGGTCAGGGGTTCGAATCCCGGCTCGGCCACTTGTCAGCTGTGTGACTTTGGGCAAGTCACTTCACTTCTCTGTTGCCGACTTGTTCATCCCAAGCGCTTAGTACAGTGCTCTGCACATAGTAAGCGCTCAATAAATACTATTGAATGAATGAATGAATTCTCTGTGCCTCAGTTACCTCATCTGTAAAATGGGGATTAAGACTGTGAGCCCTACGTGGGACAACCTGATTCCCGTGTCTACCCCAGCGCTTAGAACAGTGCTCGGCACATAGTAAGCGCTTAACAAATTCCAACATTATTAACATTATTATCTCATATATATTTATTATAAATAATATATAATTCATAACAATAATTATGGTGGAGGTGGGGCATTCTAGGAGAGACGCGTCCATGGCGTCGCTATGGGTCGGAAACGATGCGTCAGCGTATGACAAATCTGTTAAGTGCTTACTATGTGCCAAGCATTGTACTAAGCACTGGGGTGGATACAAGCAAATCGGGTCGGACCCAGTCCCTGTTCCATGTTGGGCTCACAGCCTCAATCTCCATTTCACAGATGAAGTAACTGAGGCACAGAGAAGTTAAGTGACTTTCCTAAGGTCACACAGCAGACAAGTGGCAGAGCCGGGATTAGAACCCATGACCTCCTGACTCCCAGGCCTGTGCTCTATCCACTAGGCCAAGATGCTTCCTGATGTTACATATGTACAAAATAAACAGGCATTCCATAAAATCCTGAGAAGTTATAATTAGGGTCTTTCCACAAGTCTCAGCTGCACTTTTGGAGCACAGGCAGGGATTACTGTTCTTTTCTTTCCTTTCCTGGTATTTGTTTAGCCCATAGTATGTGTGCCAGGCACCGTACTAAGCGCTAGATAGAAAATAATCACTTTGGACACAATCGCTATCCCAAGTAGGGCTACAGTCTCAACCCCCAAACCCACCCATTTCATTCCTCTAATGGTAACCTTCTCACTGTACCTCGATCTCGTCTTTCTTGCCGCCGACCTCTCACCCACGTCCTACTTTTGGCCTGGAATGCCCTCCCTCCTCATATGCGACAAACAATTACTCTCTGCCTCTTCAAAGCCCTCCTTTCCTCTTCTCCCACTCCCTTCTGCGTCGCCCTGACTTATTCCCCCTATTCATCCCCCCTCCCATCCCCTCAGCTTTCATTCATTCATTCATTCATTCATTCATTCATTAGTATTTATTGAGCGCTTACTATGTGCAGAGCACTGTACTAAGCGCTTGGGATGAACAAGTCGGCAACAGATAGAGACGGTCCCTGCCGTTTGACGGGCTTACGGTCTAATCGGGGGAGACGGACAGACGAGAACGATGGCAATAAATAGAGACGAGGGGAAGAACATCTCGTAAAAACAATGGCAACTAAATAGAATCGAGGCGATGTACAATTCATTAACAAAATAAATAGGGTGATGGAAATATATACAGTTGAGCGGACGAGTACAGTGCTGTGGGGATGGGAAGGGAGAGGGGGAGGAGCAGAGGGAAAAGGGGAAAAAGAGGGTTTAGCTGCAGAGAGGTAAAGGGGGGATGGCAGAGGGAGTAGAGGGAGAAGAGGAGCTCAGTCTGGGAAGGCCTCTTGGAGGAGGTGAGTTTTAAGTAGGGTTTTGAAGAGGGGAAGAGAATCAGTTTGGCGGAGGTGAGGAGGGAGGGCGTTCCGGGACCGCGGGAGGACGCGGCCCGGGGGTCGACAGCGGGATGGGCGAGACCGAGGGACGGCGAGGAGGTGGGCGGCAGAGGAGCGGAGCGTGCGGGGTGGGCGGTAGAAAGAGAGAAGGGAGGAGAGGTAGGAAGGGGCGAGGTGATGGAGAGCCTCGAAGCCTAGAGTGAGGAGTTTTTGTTTGGAGCGGAGGTTGACAGGCAACCACTGGAGTTGTTTGAGAAGGGGAGTGACAGGCCCAGATCGTTTCTGCAGGAAGATGAGCCGGGCAGCGGAGTGAAGAATAGACCAGAGCGGGGCGAGAGAGGAGGAAGGGAGGTCAGAGAGAAGGCTGACACGGTAGTCTAGCCGGGATATAACGAGAGCCCGTAACGGTAAGGTAGCCGTTTGGGTGGAGAGGAAAGGGCGGATCTTGGCGATATTGTAGAGGTGAAACCGGCAGGTCTCGGTAACGGATAGGATGCGTGGAGTGAACGAGAGAGACGAGTCAAGGATGACACCGAGATTGCGGGCCTGAGAGACGGGAAGGATGGTCGTGCCATCCTCGGTGATAGAGAAGTCTGGGAGAGGACCGGGTTTGGGAGGGAAGATGAGGATCATATTTATTGCGTGCTTACTGTGTGCAGAACACTGTACTACGCACTTGGGAAAGTACAATACAGCAATAAAGAGTGACAATCCCTGCCCACAATAAACTCACAGTCTATTTGGGGGGAGCTCAATACAAGTAAACATCAATTCATCGATACAAAACATTAAAACAAGTAAACAGACACCAATATAAATAAATAAAATTACAGATATATATATAAAAGTGCTCTGTGGGGGGTAAAGGGGGGAAGAGCAATGGGACCAAGTCAGGGTGATGCAGAAGGAAGTGGGAGATGAGGAAAAATGGGGCTCAGTCTGGGAAGGCCTCTTGGAGGAGATGTGCCTTCAATAAGGCTTTGAAAGGGGGGGAGAGTAATTGTCTGTGGGATTTGAGGAGGGAGGGCGTTCCAGGCCAGAGGTAGGGTGTCGGCCAGGGGTCGGTGGCGAGACAGCTGAGATGGAGGCACAGTGAGAAGGTTAGCACCAGAGGAGCGAAGTGTGTGGTCTAGGTTGTAGAAGGAGAGAAAGGAGATGAGGTAGGAGGCGGCAAAGTGTTTGAGTGCTTTAAAGCCAATGGTGAGTTGCTTTTATTTGATGTGGAAATGGATAGGCAACCACTGGAGATTTTTGAGGAGGGGGTGACATCCTGAATGTTTCTGTAGAAAGATAATCCGGGCAGTGGAGTGAAGTATGGACTAGAGTGGGGAGAGGCAGGAGGTTGGGAGGTCAACAAGGAGGCTGATGCGGAAATCTAGGCGGGATAGGATGATTGATTGTATTAACTTGATAGCAGTTTGGATGGAGAGGAAAGGGTGGATTTTTAGCAATGTTGTGACGGTGAGACCAACAGGATTTGGTGACAGATGGATATGTGAGTTGCACGAGAGAGAGCGGAGTCAAGGATAACACCAAGATTAAGGGCTTGTGAGATGGAAGGATGAGTGGTGCCGTCTACAGTGACGGGAAAGTCTGGGAGAGGACAGGGTTTGGGAGGGAAGATGAGGACCTCTGTTTTGTACATGTTAAGTCTGAGGTGATGGGAGGGCATCCAAGTAGAGATGTCTTGAAGGCAGAAGGAGATGCATGCAAGCCTGAAGAGAGAGAGAGAGAGAGATCGGGGGTGGGGGTGTGAGATGTAAATTTGGGTATCATCCCTATAGAGATGGTAGTTGAAGCTGTGGGAGTGACTGAGTTCACCAAGGGAATGAGTGTAGATGGAGAATAAAAGGAGATCAAGAACTGAACCTTGAGGGACCCCCACAGTTAGGGAGCCCACGAAGGAGACTGAGAATGAATGGCCAGAGAGATAAGAGGAGCACCAGGAGAGGACAGTCAGTGAAGCCAAGGTTGGATAACATATCCAGGAGAAGGGGGTGGCCCACAGCGTCAAAGGCAGCTGAGAGGTCGAGGAGGATTAGGATGGAGTAAGAGCCGATGGAGTGGTAAGAGGGAGGTCACTGGTGACCTTTGAGAGGGCGGTTTCAGTGGAGTGAAGGGGACGGAAGCCAGCACTTATGTACATATGCGTAATTTATTTATATTAATGTCTGTCCCCCCCCCATTAGATTGTAAGCTCACTGTGCGCAGGAAATGTGTCTTTTTACCACTGTACTCTCCCAAGCGCTTAGTACACTGCACCCGGTGAGCTCTCAATAAATATGACTGAAGATGAGGTAACTGAGGCCCAGAGAAGTGAAGTGTCTTGCCCAAGGTCACCCGGGAGACAACTGGAGGAGCTGGGACTAGAACCCAGGTCCTTTTGACTCCCAAGCCCGGGCTCTATCCACTGGGCCACGCTACTTCTCCATATTAATGGTCTGTGCTCAGATCTGGGAGAGCTGGGAACTGAACTGGCAACTGGGACTGTGAGTCCGGATCCAGGAAGATGATCTGCCCGGCAGAACACGTGGGGTTCCCAGACTTCACCCCTAATTCCAGATGTGAGATACTCTGTAGCCTGGGCCTTTTGGAGGGTTCGAGGTGCTAGTGCTCTCCCCTAGCAGGGGTCCCTGCAGTAGCCCCAGTCACGAAACGACATCCTATAGGGAGAACTTTGCTCACCTCCCTGAACCAAAAAAAAAAAAAAAGAAGAAAGGGAAATACACAGTTTTGGTAAAAACAAAGCATTTAAAAGGACAATGAAGCACTCCGTCTTCCTGGATCCTGCAAGCTCCTGGAGGACTGAAGGCACCCGGGGTATTGAACCACAAATAACTGAACAAACAAATCAGAGAGGGGACATCTTGTACTGCAAGACGGAGACGGGGAAGTGGTGGAGCTAAGGGAGGGGCTCAGAGTAGGACTTCCGGCGGGAGACAGCGGGGTACGAAAGCACGGGAGAGGAGGAGGGGAGGCTGGTGAGACAGCCGGCTTTGCTTATTAATAATAATAATAATAATGTTGGTATGAAGTGCTTACTATGTGCAGAGCACTGTTCTAAGCGCTGGGGTAGATACAGGGTAATCAGGTTGTCCCATGTGAGGCTCGTAGTTAATCCCCATTTTACAGATGAGGTAACTGAGGCACCGAGAAGTTAAGTGACTTGCCCAGAGTCACAGAGCTGAAAGTGACAGAGCCGGGATTCGAACCCATGACACCTGACTCCCAAACCCGGGCGCTTTCCACTGAGCCACGCTGCTTCTCAGTCCACTAGCCCTGCCACTTAATAATAACAACGATGATAATATTGACAATAATAATGGTATTTAAGAGCTTACTCTATGCCAGGCACTGTTCTAAGAGCTGGGGTAGATCTAAGGTAATAAATAATAACAATTATGGTATTTGTTAGACACTTACTATGTGCCAAGCACTGTATTAAGTGCTAGGGTGGATATAAGCAAATGGGGTTGGACAGTCCCTGTTCAGGTGGGCTCGCAGTCTCAATCCCCATTTTACAGATGAGATAACTGAGGCCTAGAGAACTGAAGTAATCATAATAATTATGGTATTTGTTAAGCGCTTACTAGTGCCAAGCACCGTTCTAAGCACTGGGGTCGATTCAAGGTAATCAGATTGTCTCACGTGGGGCTCGCAGTCTCAGTCCCCATTTTACAGACCCAGAGAAGTTAAGTGGCTTGCCCAAGGCCACACAGCAGACAGGTGGCGGGGCTGAGATTAGAATCCAGGACCTTCTGACTCCCGGGCCTGCACTCTATCCACTATGCCATCAGGTTGGACACTGTCCCTAGATGCTCGAGTGAGGAGAAAACACCAGAATTAGGGGGTGTGTTCCCTGCCCACAACTAGTTGACAGTCTAGAGGGATGGAGAATGGGTAAAAACCCACGGAACCATAATTGCACGGTGGCAAGAGCTGCCAGCCCCGAGGAACGGAACGGTGCCCCGTCTCCTGCCCCTCCTGCTGCCCGCTACATTCCCTCCAGCAGGATGCTACAGCTCACTGGGGCCTGGTGGATTGCAAGTGCTAAGATTCCATTCAATCGTACTTATTAAACATTTAATAATAATAATAATAATAATGTTGGTATTTGTTAAGCGCTTAATATGTGCAGAGCACTATTCTAAGCACTGGGGGAGATACAGGGTAATAAGGCCGTCCCACGTGAGGCTCACTGTTAATCCCCATTTTACAGATGAGGTCACTGAGGCACAGAGAAGTGAAGTGACTTGCCCACAGTCACACAGCTGACAGGTGGCAGAGCCGGGAGTCGAACCCATGGCCTCTGACTCCGAAGCCCAGGCTCTTTCCACTGAGCCACGTTGCTTCCCACACGCTGCTGTTTACTGTGTGCAGAGCATTTTACCAAGTGCTTAATGAGCCAGTGTCAGGCAAGACCTACCAAATCAGCTTGGCCTAGTGGATACAGCCCAGGCCAGGATGTCAGAAGGCTGTGGGTTCTAATCCTGGCTCTGCCACTTTCATTCATTCATTCGATAGTATGTATTGAGCACTTACTATGTGCAGAGCACTGTACTAAGCGCGTGGAGTGTACAATTCCGCAACAGATAGAAACAATCCCTGCCCAACAACGGGCTCGCAGTCTAATCAGGGGAGACAGACAGCAAAGCAAAACGGAACAAAACAAAACAAGCAGTCTAGCGCAGACATCATCGAGACAAATAGAATCATAGTGATCATCATTAACAAAATAGAGTAATAAATAGCATATACAACTACGCACAGTCCTGAGGAGAAGGAAAAGGGGAAGAGCAGAGGGCGGGAGGGGGGGAATGGGGAGGGGAGGAGGAGCAGAGGGAAAGGGGTGGCTCTGTCTGGGAAGGCCTCCTGGAGGAGGTGAGCACTTGTCCACTCTGTGAGCTGGGACAAGTCACTTAACTTCTCTGTGCCTCAGATACCTCATCTGTAAAATGGGATTGACTGTGAGTCACCAATGGGAGTAGCCTGTATCTACCTCAGCGCTCAATACAGTGCCTGGCACATAGTAAGCACTTACCATACATCATTTTTTTAAAAAACGATCCTGACACCACTTCTCCCACGGAGCCCCCTCTCCCCAGGCTTCAGGAGGGCCCGGTGAGGTTCTGGAGACTTTCTCTGGGTTCCTTCTACTTCACCAAGAGGGTGGTCTCAGTGGGGTCGGCCCCACGATGGAAAACCTTGGCCCTGCTCACCCCCTGGCAGCCGGGTTTTGGGAAACAGCACGGACCCATGAACTCGCTGCTGGGTTGCTTCAGGAGAGCTTGGACATGCTCCCAGGGTTGCGATCGGGCTAAGGGCAAGTTCCGGGATTTGGGTTAAGTCATGTCGGCTGCAGAGAGGAGTTTAGTCTGCCCCTTCCTGACTCAGAGAACACCCCCCCCCCATCAATTTTTTTTAATGGCACTTATTAAGTGCCTACTCTGTGCCAGGCACTGTACTAAGCATTGGTAAGGTAATCAGTTTGGACACAGTCCCTGTCCCACATAGGGCTCAGTCTTTATTTTACAGATTAAGACTTTATAGATTACAGATTTTACATTTTACAGACCTTAGTGGAAAGAGCAAGGGCTTGGGAGTCCGAGGTCGTGGGTTCTAATCCTGACTCCACCACTTGTCTGCTGTGTGACCTCGGGCAAGTCACTTAACTTCTCTGTGCCTCAGATACATCATCCGTAAAAATGGGGATTGAAAAAATGTGAGCCCCATGTGGGACAACCTGATTACCCTGTATCTACCCCAGCGCTTAGAACAGTGCTCGGAACATAGTAAGCGCTTCATAAATACCATAATTATTATTATTATTATTGTTAGTGGATGGAGCCCGGGCCTGGGAGTCAGCAGGTCATGGGTTCTATTCCCGGCTCCGCCACTCATCTGCCGTGTGACCTCGGGCGAGTTACTTCACTTCTCTGGACTTCAGTGACCTCATCTGTAAAACCGGGATGGAGACTGCGAGCCCCACTTGGGACAGGGTCTGGGGTCCAACTCGATTTGCTCATATCCACCCCAGTGCTCAGTACAGTGCCTGGCACATAGTAAGTGCTTAACAAAGAGCATCATCAACGCTGTCGTCTTTCCTTCTTCTGAACGCTGCAGATTTACTTTTCTGGTCTCTCCGCATCATCCCTAGCAGGTAAACAAGCGTAACTGGTAACAATTTCCCCATCGTTTCTTCCCCCGAATGACAAGAGGAAGCACGCGTCCCCCGCGCCGGCCAAACGGCTGCAAAACAATCAGTGGAAAAAAACTAGCCGGACCCATTTCCTTCGGTAAATTTCAGCCCCCAAAGAGACAAACAAAACAGTTGGAACTCCCGGCCGTCGGCATGTTTGTGTTGGCTTTGAGAGGGGCGCATGACTGTGGCGTTCTCTGAGAATATTTAGGTTAGCTTGCCATGGGGCAACGGGGGCTCCGGCCGAGAAAGGAAAAGGCCTCCGATTCGGTCCGCGTTGACTGTGATAGCGTTCCATGGGGGGACGGAAAGGCAAATCGTCCTGCCACGTGGACCTTCAAATGCTCACCCCTCTATGAGTGATGACATACCGGGGCCTGGGGGTCGGGGGAAGGGGGCAGAAGGTGGCCTGGAGAGCAGGATGGCGTAGTGGATAGAGCACGGGCCTGGGAATCAGAAGATCGTGGGTTCCCATCCCGGCTCTGCCACTTGTCTGCTGTGTGTGACCTTGGGTAATCGTTTAGTACAGTGCTCTGCATACAGTAGGCGCTTCATAAATCAACTGAATGAAGTCACTTCACTTCTCCGTGCCTCAGTCTCCTCATCTGTAAAATGGGGATTACGATTCAGAAGCCCCTGTGGGACAGGGACTGTGTACAACCCGATTTGCCGGTAATAATAATAATAATAATAATGTTGGTATTTGTTAAGCGCTTACTATGTGCAGAGCACTGTTCTAAGCGCTGGGGTAGACACAGGGGAATCAGGTTGTCCCACGTGGGGCTCACAGTTAATCCCCATTTTACAGATGAGGGAACTGAGAAGTGAAGTGACTCGCCCACAGTCACACAGCTGACAAGTGGCAGAGCTGGGATTCGAACCCATGACCTCTGACTCCAAAGCCCGTGCTCTTTTCCACTGAGCCACGCTGCTTCTCCACCCCAGTATCCACCCCAGTGCTTAGTGCAGTGCCTAGCACACATTAAGCCCTTAACAAATACCACAATTATTATTATTATTTTGCAGACTACTCCATGTCCTGCAAAGAAGGGAGCTAAGTTTTTAGCCAGGAAGCAGCTTAGCCTAGTGGATAGAGTACAGGCCCGGGAGTCAGAAGGACCTGGGTTCTAATCCCGGCTCTGTCCCTTGTCTGCTGTGAGACCTTGGGCAATGCACTTCATTTCTCTGGGCTTTAGTGATCTCATCTGTAAAATGGGGATTAAGACTGTGAGCTCCATGTGGGACTTGAACTGTGTCCAACCTGAAACTCCGCCACTTGTCAGCTGTGTGACTGCGGGCAAGTCACTTAACTTTTCTGTGCCTCAGTTCCCTCATCTGTAAAATGGGGATGAAGACTGTGAGCCTCACGTGGGACAACCTGATTACCCTGTATCTACCCCAGCGCTCAGAACAGTGCTCTGCACATAGTAAGCGCTTAACAAATACCAACATCATAACTACCCAGCGCTAGACTGTAAGGCAGGGAATGTGTCTGTTATATTGTACTCTCCCAAGCGCTTAGTACAGTACTCTGAACACATTAAGCTCTCAATAAATACGACCGACTGGCTGATTGACTACAGTGGCTGGCACACAGTGAGTGCTTAATGATTACCATAAAAAAAACTATGACATGTGTCAAAACAACAAAAGGCACAGGGTTGAAATGACTATGTTGGTGGAATAAAAGAGCCAGACAGGTATAAGAGAGTAAGTTTACACAAGCCGGATAATTTGCGAGGTTTGATGACAAACCAGTGGGCTGAAGAAAATCAGAGCAGTGTGCTTTTTGGTCAATGTCGTGTGTGCTGGTCCAGGACCAGAAGCTCAGCGGCGTCAGTTTACAAAAGTAAAATCCCGAACTGCTTTGGTTTTTGTTTCAAGTTGCTAAATCTGGGCCATTTCACCCTGGCCTTCTGGACGTCCCTCATTCGTAACAACCTGCCATTACGAAACTTTCCTCTGTGCTCCGAGGAGTGACGGAAGTGGATTAATCAGCCTTCGAAGCGATCCTTCGACTTCCCTGAGAAGCAACCTGGTTTCAGTGGAAAGAGCACAGCCTGGGAGTCAGGAGGGCCTGGGTTCTAATCCCAACTCGGTCACTAGTCTGCTGTTTCCCCCCTCTAGACTGTAAGCTCGTTGTGGGCAGGGAATGGGTCTGTTATATTGTTGTGGTGTACTTTCCCTGGCACTTAGTACAGTGCTCTGATCACAGTAAGCGCTTGAAAATACGATGATGGATTGACTGCTGTGTGACCTTGGGCAAGTCATTTCACTTTTCTGGGCTTCAGTTACCTCAACTGGAAAATGGGGATTAAGACCGTGAGCCCCGTGTGGGACAGGGGCTGTTTCCAACCTGATAAGGTTGGATCTACCCCAGCACTTAGTAAAGTGCCTGGCGCATAGTAAGCACTTAAAAGAAAAACCCAAACAAAACTTCAGCTCTGGGTCTGGAGGCCTGAGGGGCTGGTGACTCTCAAGTAGGGCACTGGGGAGGCGACTCCTCAATTCCTGGGATGGGTTTCCTGAGCAGTGTCTCTTTCAGGGCTAGAGACACATTAGAAATGCTTTCGTGAGCTGAACTTGCAAAAGCTCTGGCAGACATCGGAGGAGCTAATTCAGACCAGTCTGGGTACTTTTCCTACCCGCTGTCCGAACTTCAAGGTCACAGATCTCATCTTGTCATGGTGGTACATCAGGCACGCTGCAGTGGGAACTTCTGAGACCTCTTTCTGACTCTCGTTGACTCGGTGTGTGCCCTGGGCCATCTTATTCCATCTTTCTGGGCCTCTGGCATCCGATCTGTAAAAGCTGACTAAAAATACCCAGCTGCTTCAGTGACTCTGTGCCATCTGACCACTCGTGTACGCACCACCTTCTGTTACACTTCTGTACTTTTTAAAAATGGTTCCTGCTAAGCGCTTACTGAGTGTCCAACACTGTTCTAAGCACTGGGGTAGATACAAATTTATTAGGTCGGACACAGTTCCTGTCCTGCATTGGAGACATTTAAAAGCCGGAACTTATTTCCATATTCCCCTTTTCCTTCTATCTCCTATTTGTAAATGATTATAGAGCCTGTCTCCCCCAGTGAATGATCAACTCTTTGTATTCATTCAATCATATTTATTGAGCGCTTCCTGAGCACTGTACTAAGCACTTGGAAAGTACCTTATGATTAATAATAATAATTGTGGTATTTGTTAAGCACTTCTTATGTGCCAAACACTCAACTAAGCACTGAGGTAGACATGAGATAATCATGTCAGATACAGTTCCTGTCCTACATGGAGCTCAGAGTCTTAGAGGGAATCCCCATTATTATTATTATTACTATTATTATTACTATTATATTGCATTTGTTAAGCACCTACTATGCGCCAGGCACCGTACTAAGCTCTGCGGTAGTTACAAGATAATCAGATCGGACACAGTCCCTGTCCACATGGACTTCACAATCTTAATCCTCATTCTACAGATGAGGTAACTGAGGCCCAGAGAAGTTAAGTGACTTGCCCAAGGTCTCACAGCAGGCAAGTGGCAGAGTCAGGATTAGAGCCCAGGTCCTCCGACTCCCAGGCCCGTGCTCGATCCACTTGGCCATGCTGCCTCTCTAGTGACTTTATTTTACTGTCCAAAGCACTTCTTACAGTGCTCTGTACACAGTAAGTGCTCAATAAATAGCAGCGGTAAAGGCATTTACCATCCACTATATGCTGTACTAAGGTGCTTAGATTAGCGTATTTTGGACACATAATCATGAGGACTAATTCTCTGAAGACACTAACGCTTGGAGAAGTCCAGGAAAAAGGTGGAAGAGGCAGACCGAGGCAGCTAGATGGATAGAAACCATAACAATGATAACAGAAAAACCATTAGAAAGGTTGCGGATTATGGTAGAGGACAGGACATTCTGAAGAAAGTATTTCCACAGAGTCCCTACGAATCAGAAACAACTCAACGGGCACTTAATAATAATAATGAGGTGCTTGATTTGACTTGATTGATTAAATCCTTCTAGCTCTTGCGAGAGTAAATAAAGTCAAATAAAGATTTTGAGCTCCAAAAAAGGTGACCTAAAATACCAAAGTCATCCCTGCTACAAACAGCAAGAGACACTGAATTTTACTGCACAGCTCCCTCACTTGGAACAAAATTTATCTTAAACACCTCCTTTCCTCTCCCCCTCAACCTTTGAAGTAAAAAGTGATTAAAGCCCATTTCAATTTAGCATAGATAATGATAGATCTATTTAGTATAGATAATGAAAGCTGCCAGCTAAGTCACCATTACTTGGGCCTCCTTGCTGACTAGGCTCCCAATCAGTCAACTGGTTAAAAAAGATAACACTATGAAAATTAAGTATTTGTATACCCGAGACCAAATCTTTTATTATTAGTACACATTTACAACGCTATCTGATCATCTCACTCTATTTTTTATGGTATTTGTTACGTGCTTACTATTTGCCAAGCACTGTACTAAGCGCTGGGGTAGATACAAACTAATCCGGTTGGACACAGTCCATGTCCCACCTCGGGCTCACAGTCTTAATCCCCATTTTACAGATGAGGGAAGCTCCCAGTCTTAATCCCCATTTTACAGATGAGGGAACCAAGACCCAGTTTCACTTAACACTCTTATTGTATTTTCATGGAACCAATTAAAGAGTGCTTAACTGGGAAGTCCCTGATCAAGGAATAATTATGACTTATTAGTTCCCAGTTCCTCTTCCTGTAATAGAATGTAAGAGAAAGACAACACCTTGAATATAATTTATAAAGATCCTTTTTATTTTTCCAAGAGGCTTCCCCATCAATGACCTCGTTTCACCCTCCCGACAACCCTGGAGATCTATGGATAAACCAGACAGATAATTGCTCTCCCCCACTTCAAACCTTATTGAAGGTACATCTCCTCCAAGAAGCCTTCCCTGACTAAGCCCTCCTCTTCTCTTCTCCCACTCCCTTCTACGTCACCCTGACTTGCTCCTTCATTCATTCTCCCTCCCAGCCCCACAGCACATATGTATATATTTGTATTTATTTATATTAATGTCAGTCTCCCCCTCTAGATTGTGAGCTCCTTGTGGGTAGGAATGTGACTGTTATATCGTACTCTCCCAAGTGCTTAGTACACTACTTTGTGCACAGTATGCACTCAATAAATACAATTCGATGGACGAAAGAATTAATGCACGGGTCTTTCCTGTGCAATTTGTGGGCCGCCAAATCCAGTTGAGCATTTCTCCTTCGGCCCATCTTACCATTGGCAGTGAACGACCAGGTCAGCTTCTCCAATTCTTGCAGTTCTGGCTAACTATCCCCTCGTCAAGGAGAGGGGAAGATGATTAAGCTTGAACAATTCCGGGCAAAATTCCACTTCCTCTTTAGAAAAAAATTTGCTTTCGCAGCAGTGGGAATAGGAGAACAAAAGACAGATTCCCATCTCTAGCCTCTCCCATGGGTTTGTGACAGAGGAAACCAAAAAAAAAAAAGGTGTAACTTCATTTTTACCAAAGCAGCCAAGCTGAGAATACTACACTTGTTTCTCTGTAGGAGGGTTTCCTTGAAGATTAAGTGCAGGATTCAGCCTGAATCCCATTCTCTAAATCACTCATTCCTTCATTCGTTGGATCCTATCTATTGAGTGCTAAGCGCTGTATTAAGCATTTGGGAGACTACCATAGAACGATAAACTGAAACGTTCCCTGCTGACAATGAGCTTACAGTCTAAAGGGGGATTAGTCAGTCAATCGCATTTACTGAGCGTTAGTGTGTGAAGCGCCATACTTAGCGCTTGGGAGAGTACAACATAACACTAAACAGATACGTTCCCTGCCAGACTCATTTTTTCATTCCAGCTAAGGATCCCGAAGCCAAAAATGCCTGTTAACTGAGAATGTGCACAGTCCCTTGGCTGGAAGATGGTATGCTTGATTGGTGCTTTGTGCTCCTGCAATTTGGAAATCCCCATTTCTGCGCTTTTGTTGGCTACTTAATAATGTGCATAACGCTTCCTTTTAGCTTGAAAGGGTGCGAGATTTGCCCAGGAGGAAATGGTGTCGCTCCATTCCCGTTTTCTCTGATCCAGGCAGACTTATGCAAGGCTGGACTGAAAAAACCTCCCATGCACTGACTCCAGCTATGCTTGAACTTCTCATTCATTCATTCAATCACTGAATTATTGAGTGCTTACTGTATGCGGAGCACTGTACTGAGCGCTTGGGAGAGTACAATATGTCAATAAACAGACACATTCCCTGCCCAAATGAGCTTACAGTCTAGAGGGGGAGACAGACATTAATACACATAAAGAAATTACAGATACGGACATAAGTGCTGTGAGGATGGGGGTGGGGGGATGAATAAAGAAAGGAAGCAAGTCAGGGCAACACAGAAGGGGATGGGAGAAGAGGAAAGCGGGGGCTTAGTCAGGTAAGGCCTCTTGGAGGAGATGTGCTTTCAATAAGGATTTGAAGTGGGAGGGGGAGAGTCACTGTCAATTGGATTTGAGGAGGGAGGGTGCTCCAGGCCAGAGGGAGGATGTGGATGAGGGGCTGGTGGCGAGATGATAGATGAAACTGAGGTACAGTGAGAAGATTGTTGCTTAGAGGGAGGAAGTGTGAGGGCTGGGTTGTAGTAGGAGAGGAGCAAGGTGAGGTCAGAGGGGGCAAGGTGACTGACTGCTTTAAAGCCAATGGTAAGGAGTTTTTGTTGGATACAGAAGGCAGATGGGCAACCACTGGAGTTTCTTAAGGAGTGACCTGAACGCTTCTGTAGAAAAATGATCCGGGCAGCAGAGTGAATTATGGATTGGAGCGGGGAAAGACAGGAGGCCTACTGCAGTGCTCTGCACACAGTAAGCGCTCAAAGAATAGAAGTGACTGACCGGAGTTGTGCATACTCTAAACGTGCACAGACCTATGCACCATTGCATGAACATAAAAAAGCTGAAAAATAATAATTGTGGTGTTTGTACTAAGTGCTGGGGTGGACGCAAAATAAGCAGGTCTCGCATGGAGCTCACAGTCTAAGTAGGAGGGAGAACAGATATCGAATCCCCATTCTCCAGATGAGGGAACTGAGGCACAGAGAAGTGAAGCCACTTGCCCAAGGTCCCACAGCAGGCAAGTGGCGGGGTCGGGATTAGAGTTTCTGACTCCTAGGCCTGAGGTCTTTCCACTAGGCCATGCTGCTTCCCATAAGGAGGTTCCCCCAGAAATTGGCCAGCTCCTCAGCGTGGAATGCTCCCACAAGAGAATTGTGGGGGCTTGGCTCCATTCAGGGCAACCCCTTTCTCCTGCAAAAGGTGGTGAATCAGTCCTCTGGCTTCCTGGGAAACGCCCTTTCACTTTCCTTTTCGGCAATTCCCTTGCCAACTTTCAACGGGGCCTCTGATAGGATGGATGCTCTGAGAGCACACAGCTCGCAACCAAGGCTGATCGCAAAACAGCACCAACTCCCAAATCTTAAATCCAAAGTGACCTAGCCCACGGGTGATTCACAACACTTACGCACACGCCTTTAAAAGCCGTTGCTTCCCCAGTCTGTAATTTGCTTTTGTGTCTCTTTCCCTCTCCTAGAGTAGCATGGCCTAATGGGTAGAGCGGAGGCCTGGAAGTCAGAAAGACTTGGGTTCTAATCCTAGCTCTGCCACTTGCCTGTTACTGTGTGACCTTGGGCAATTCACTTCTCTGTGCCTCAGTTACCTTTTCTGTAAAATGGGGATTAAGACAGTGAGCCCCCTTTGGGACAGGGACTGTGTCCAACTTGATTTGCTTGTATTCATCCCAGCTCTTGGTACAGTGCCTGGCCCATAGTGAGCATTTAACAAATACCACAATTATCATTATTACATGTTCTCAAGTGCTTAGTACAGTGCTCTGCACAGAGTAAGTGCTCAATAAATATTACCTTGGGCAAGTCACTTAATTTCTCTGTGCCTCACTTACCTCATCTTTAAAATGGGGATTAAGACCGTGAGCCCCATGTGGGACAGGGATAATATCCAACCTGATTAGTGTTACCCCAGCACTTAGAACAGTGCTTGACACGACGAGAAGCAGCGTGACTTAGTGGAAACAGCAAGGGCTTGGGAGTCAGAGGTCGTGGGTTCTAATCCTGGTTCTGCCATTTGTCAACTGTGTGACTTTGGGCTAGTCACTTAACTTCTCTGTACCTCAGTTACCTCATCTGTAAAATGGGGATTAAGACTGTGAGCCCCATCTGGGAAACCTGATTACCTTGTATCTACCCCAGCACTTAGAACAGTGCTTGGTAAGCACTTAAATACCATTATTATTACTAATAACAAATACTATCATCATCATTATTATTATTATTGATTGACCGATCTAGCCTCCTACTGCCTGAATGATAATATTCTGTGCCGGCTTTCCACTTTGCTGCTTTTCTGCTTCGCTACAGGCCTTGTTTCCAAGTAATTTTAAGGAAAGATGAAAAAGAGAATCAGAGGAAGTAGCCGTAATTTCCTTCCTTGGAAATCTCAGAAATGACCGATGTTTCTGATCTTTTCCTAAACAAAAGCTTCAGCTTTGCAAGGCAAAGTTGTTTGACTGAAAATGGACGGGTGAATCGTGCCCCCGAGGAGCACGTATTCCGGCCCAGAGGCGAGGAGTCCAGTTTCAAGCCTTCAGGAGCGTTGGACAAATTCCGGCACCTGCCGCTCATCCCCAGCCTGGCAGTGGGTTTACAAGGCCCTGGAAAGTGGACCCAGCAGAAACAGGAATAAACCAATTAACAGAAAGTCAACCAATCACATTTATTGAGTGCTCACAATATAACAAACACATTCCCTGCCCACAGTGAGTTTACGGTCTGTAAGGGGAGACAGACATTAATATAAATAAATTACAGATATGGACATAAGTGCTGTGGGGCTGGGGAAGGGGGTGAACAAAAGAAGCAGAGTGGCTCAGTGGAAAGAGCCCGGGCTTGGGAGTCAGAGATCATGGGTTCGAATCCTGACTCTGCCACTTGTCAGCTGTGTGACTGTGGGCAAGTCACTTAACTTCTCTGTGCCTCAGTTACCTCATCTATAAAATGGGGATGAAGACTGTGAGTCTCACATGGGACAACCTGATTACCCTGTGTCTACCCCAGTGCTTAGAACAGTGCTCTGCACATAGTAAGCGCTTAACAAATACCAACATTATTATTATAAAGAGAGCAAGTCAGGGCAAAGCAAAAGGGAGTGGGAGAAGAGAGGAGAGGAGATGTCTCTTGCATAAGGTTTTGAAAGGGGGGGTGAGAGTAACTATCTGTCGGATTTGAAGAGGGAGGGCATTCCAGGCCAGAGGCAGGACGTGGGTGAGAGGTCGGCAGCCAGATATATGAGATTGAAGTTCAGTGTGAAGCTTAGCATTAGAAGAGCGAAGTGCCTTAATCCCCATTTTACAGACGCGGTAACTGAGGCACAGAGAAGTGAACTGACTTCCCCAAGTTCACACAGCACAGAGTGGCGGAGCTGGTATTAGAATCCAAGTCCTTCTGACTCCCAGGTCTGTGCCCTATCCACTAGACCACACTGCTCCTCTTGAGCTGTACTTAAGGACAACAACACCGTAGCCTCTTCATTAACGTGCTCCAACATCAGGAAATGCTCTAACTGGTAGATGTGTGAGGGGCTAAGGCAGTTGGCGGATCCTTCCTGTCTGGGGCTTCCCCTGCCCTCTCGTTAGTTTGACTGAGCAGGCGTCCGACCCCCTAGAAGGTCTGCTTTTGGGGAGCCCCTGGGGAGGGATGCTATGACGATGACCAACTTTTGGCCCGTCTGCTGAGAATTCCGTGGCTTCGACGGAGGACCGGGCTGAGCCTCTAGGAACCGCGGTCAAGATCTATCCGGAGGGACTACGAGCCAAACCAGGTGAGTGAAGCCCTGCCAGTTTTCCAATTCGGACCCTGGCCAATTCCGTTTGGAATTTGTTTCCGCTTCACCGAGTTCTGGTGAGGTGGGGTGAGAGAAGGAGAACTGTTGGCGGGGAGGAGACTGGACACCCTAGTGGGAAAGGGTGGGAGGGGTGAGGTCAGTCAGTCAATCGTTTATCGAGCGCTGTGTGCAGGTACTGTATTAAGCGCTTGGGAGAGTACAATATAACAGACAAATTCCCTGCCCTCAGCGAGTTTACAGTCTAGATGGGGAGATAGATGCTAATATAAATAAATTACAGAGATGTACATAAGTGCCGTGGGGCTGGGAGGGAGGATGAATAAAGGTCAGCGGATGCAGCTGGCGACTGGCTGGGGAAAAAGATACGAGTGAAGAAGCCAGGTTGGAGGAGCACTGTGGCTCGGTGGAAAAAGCATTGGCTTGGGAGTTAGAGACATGGGATCTAATCCTGGTTCCTCCACTTGCTCGCTGTTTGACCTTGGGCCTCAGTTTCCTCATCTGTGCCTCAGTTTCCTCCTCTTAAATGCATTCAAGGCCTGTTCTTCCTTCTACACAGACTGTGAGTCTGAAGGACTGTGTCCAAACGGACTGACGCGTATCCACCCCTGTGCTTAGAATGGTGCCTGGCACATACTAGTAAGTGCTTACCAAACACCATCACAATAAAGAAGCAGAGGAGGCTTGTTGTTGCTCCTACAGCTCACTCAGGATGCAGGCATCAGGCTGGGGAAAGGAGATGAGGAAAAGTGGGAAGGAGGGTGTGGCACTGGAAATCCCAATTTCGGCTTTCTCCTTTTCACAATAATCCGGCCACCCTTCCAACTGATAAAAATGAGCTCTCTGAGCAGGGGCTGCTCATATCCGGTGAATACATCTGGGAGCCGTTCAAGGCAAGATCCCTGTTTCCCAGAGCAGGAAAAACTGACAGAAGTGAAGCTGGTGAAAACTGAAAACACACTCTTACCACAATAGTCAATGAAACAAAAGTGGCACATAGCTTTTTATAAAATAAAAAAGGATGTGTAAAACCACAGTCCAAAAGAGACCAGGAATCCATTCCTTTGCACAAAACCACTTCCCCTTCAATCACCGCACAGAAATGGGTTTTGCTGAAAGTTACCCGCTTGACAATCCTGGGAGTGTTTAGGCATTTATATTCATTCTCTCTATCGATTCTACGCTGGCCCCAAAGCACCCAGGAAATAAAAGCAACAGCTTCCCCCCCGTTTTTTCAATACATCTCTCTTTCCCTTAAGTGGTACTTTCCCAACTTCTACCGCAGCCATCCTCTTTTGTAAAAATGACTTTCCCAAATAAATGGGTTATTATTCTATCCTCTAAATGACGTCCTCACCAGGCCAAGGATAATGTTTCTTTTTCTCCTCTGCCAATTCAAGCAGCAGGCTGAAAAGAAGAAAGACTCCGGTTTTTCGGACTCTGTACTCTCGGCCGGCAATTAGGTGGAGGGGGTGAAGAACTGACTCCAGTCCACCTCTTTCTCAAAGCTCCGCGGGATTCCTAACTCCTAAAAAAAGCAGGATAAAAACCGGGACAAGTAGAGTGGCTCCGTCACTCTCGGGGCAGATGGGGAGGGAAAGAGAGGTGCAGTGGCTGGACTGAGCTGGCTCAGGGGAGCTTGAGGGAGGAGAAAAACACGGCTGAGGGGAGCCCGATTCTCTCTGACTCTCCATGCTTCCCTCCTCCGCTCAGCCAGCCAGTGCAGAGCACTGTACTAAGCGCTTGGAAGAGTACACTATAACAATTAATGGACCCATTCCCTGCCTACGACAAGCTTACAGTTTAAAGGGGGAGATAGAAATAAATATAAATAAATGATAGCAGATATGAATACAAGTGCTGTGGGGCTGGGAGAGGGGGATGAATAAAGGGAGCAAGTCGGGGCGATGCAGAAGGGAGTGGGAGAAGAGGAAAGGAGGGCTCAGACAGGGAAGATCTCTTGGAGGAGTCTGCCTGGCCAGGATGGAATCTAGCGAAACATGGCATTTATTCAGTGCTTACTACATGCAGGGTACTGTACTAAGCGCTTGGGAGAGTACAATAAGCTGGCCGGCTAGGAATTCCTGAAAAAGGCACTGGACTGTGAGTCTATGTGGGATACGGACTGTGTCCAAACTGATTGACAGCCAGTCAACCGACCATCGCCTTTGCTGCAATAGTAATAGGTCTGTTTTTAAAGGATGACGCACGCCCTTGTGGTTAGTTTTCAACACTGTGGGCGGGGGATGGCTCTGAAGGCAAACTCTGGAGACAGATGATGGGGACTGAGGAGAGAAGCAGCATGGCCTAGTGGATAGAGCACAGGTCTAAGAGTCAGAAGGACCTGAGTTCTAATCATGTCGGCTGGGTGCCCTTGGACAGGTCACTTCACTTCTCTGTGACTCAGTTACCGCATCTATAGAACAGGACCGGGAGACCTACATGGGCTACATAGTAAGCACTTATCAAATACTATCATTATTATTATAGAGAAGCAGTGAGGCTCAGTGGAAAGACCATGGGCTTGAGAGTCAGAGGTCATGGGTTCTAATCCTGACACCACCAGTTGTCAGCTATGTGACTCTGGGCAAGTCACTTAGCTTCTCAGTGCCTCAGTTACCTCATCTGGAAAATGGGGATTAAGATTGTGAGCCCTATGTGGGACAAGCTGGTTATCTTTTACCCCCCCACCCTCCCAGTGCTTATAACTGCGCTTGGCACGTAGTAACCACTTAACAAATGCCATAAAAAACAAACAAAAGCAAAACAAAAAATAATAATGTAAAAAAAAAAACTTGTGGAGCCCAGCAAGAAGTGAGAGATAAGCTTTGGATGGCCGGTAGTATTCTGCTCTACCACAAAGTATGGGGAGTGATATTTCTGGCTAAAGTATGTGTGTGTCCTTGGAAGTCTGAGCACACATGAGTGGGGATGGACGGGCTATTTGGGATGAAATCCTGAGAATGCACGGAGTCTCAAGCAGGGAAGCTGCATGGCCTAGTGGATAGGGCACAGATGTGGAAGTCAGAAGAACTTGTGTCCAACCCTATTACCTTGTATCTATCCCAGTGCTTAGTACAGTGCCTGGCACACAGTAAGCACTTAACAAATGCCACAATTATTATATTATTTAAAAAGCTTCAAAACGTCTGAGAGATTAATAATTAAGATTTTCTATTCTTGTTCACTTATTCATTGGTAAGTTTTTGACTGTTACATGGCCCAGTAGATAGAGCCTGGGCCTGGGAGTCAGAAGGACCTGTGTTCTAAACTCGCCTCTGCCACTTGTCTGCTGTGTGACTTTGGGCAAGTCATTTCAATTCTCTGTGCCTCAGGTACCTCAACTGTAAAATGGGAGTTGAGACTCTGAACCCTATGTGGGACACACGGAATGTGTCCAACGCAACTACCTTGTATCTATCCCATTGCTTAGTACCATGCCTGCCATATAGTAAGGCATAAAAATACAAAAATTATTATTATAAGACTAATTATGAATCATAAATGGTATTTACTAGGCGCTTATTAGGTGCAAAAGCCCTGTGCTACGTGCGGGGGATAGATCCAAGTAACGACATCGGACACAACCCGCATCCCACGCTAGGCTCAAAATTTAGGAGGTGAGGAGAGCAGGCATCTTATAGGAGGCCAAAAGAGGTTAGGTAACTTGTCCAACGTACCATACCAAGGCAGTTGTAGAGCTGGGATTGTAACCCTGGTCTCTGGATTCCCAGATCTTTGCTCTCTCCCACTAGCCCTCACCATCTCTTACAACCCGCATGCATGAGAAACAACGAGGTTCACCGCAAAGAGCCAGGGAGGGGAGTCAGAGGGCCTGGTTCTAATCCCTGCCCCACCATTTACCTGCTATGTGACCCACACTTTGCTTCTCTGGGCCGCAATCCCCTCCTCTGCAAAATAATAATGATAATATTTGTTAAGCACTTACTATGTGCCAAGCACTGTTCTAATCCCTGGGGTAATAATAATAATAATTACGGTATTTGTTAAGCGCTTACTATGTGCCAAGCACTGTTCTAAGCGCTGGGGTAAATACAAGGTAATCAGGTTGTCCCACGTGGGGCTCACAGTCTTAGTCCCCCTTTTACAGGTGAGGTAACTGAGGCACAGAGAAGTTTAGTGGCTTGCCCGAAGTCACACAGTTGATAAGTGGCAGAGCCAGGATTAGAGCCCACGACCTCTGACTCCCAAGCCCGTGCTCTTTCCACTAAGCCACGCTCCTTCTCTGTTCACTTGTTCTCTCTCCTACTTAGACTGTGAACCCCATGTGGGACCTGATTATTTTGTATGTGCCTCAGTGCTTGGCACATAGTAGGCACGTAAAAAATACCACAATTATTATTATTATTATTGTTAATATTACAGCATTGTACTAGGCACTTAGGAGAGTATAAAAGAAGTAAAAGAAACAGCCCCTGCTCTTAAGGAGTTTACAATCTAATGGGGAAAAACAGGGAGACATAAATGGGATATAGTAAGCGCTCAATAAATACGATTGAATGAATGCATGAATAGGCACAGGGAAGAGCACTGACCTAAGCACTGGGAAAGAATACGCAGGTGGGAATTTGACACAGTCCTTTGCCCTTAGGGGGCCGGGCTTGGGAATCAGAGGTCATGGGTTCAAATCCCAGCTCTGCCACTTGTCAGCTGTGTGACTGTGGGCAAGTCACTTCACTTCTCTGGGCCTCAGTTACCTCATCTGTAAAATAGGGATTAAGACCGGGAGCCTCACGTGGGACAACCTGATTACCCTGTATCTACCCCAGCGCTTAGAACAGTGCTCTGCACATAGTAAGCACTTAACAAATACCAACATTATTATTCCAATCTAAAACTATATGAGGTGGAGAGGGGACTTACCTATAAGGAGGATTTCTGTTAGGCTTAATGTGGCTCAGATTCCTGAACTATATGTTGGGGTTTCTACAATTTATGTATACTGATGTATATTAAATACATTTATTTATTTATTTCTGTATATTAATGTCAGTCTCCCCTCTCAGGATCGCATCAGGAGAGCTTCCAGTAAACTACCAGTCTGGACTACGGGAGGGAGAGTCAAGAAAAGCCCCTCCCACTCCATTCTTAGCTTGGTCAGTGGAGAGCAAGTGGAAGGCAATCTACTCCAAGTCAAAACTCACGTGGTACCGTGGAAAGAGTGTGGGCTTGGGAGTCAGAGTTCATGGCTTCGAATCCGGGCTCCGGCACTTGCCAGCTGTGTGACTTTGGGCAAGTCACTTAACTTCTCTGTGCCTCAGTTACCTCATCTGTAAAATGGGGATTAAAACTGTGAGCCCCACGTGGGACAACCTGATTACCT
This sequence comes from Ornithorhynchus anatinus, assembly GCF_004115215.2. NCBI lineage: Eukaryota > Metazoa > Chordata > Mammalia > Monotremata > Ornithorhynchidae > Ornithorhynchus > Ornithorhynchus anatinus. Next base: position 16,929,394 of record NC_041733.1, on the reverse strand, counting down.
TGTATCCCCCAGCGCTTAGAACAGTGCTTTGCACATAGTAAGCGCTTAACAAATACCACCATTTTAAAACTCCCCTGTGTACGGGAGAGACTCGAGGGTGGAGACTCAAATTTACTACGTGGAAGGTGGCAGTGGTAAACTGCTTCCGCATTTTTAGCAAGACAACTCTCTGGATCCACTGCCAGAATGATTGCAGATGGAGGCAGGGCTTCTGGGTGAGGGGTGTCCATGGAGTCGCTACAGGTTGGAGATGACTCGACAGCATAAAATAAGACAAGACAATGTCTGTCTCCCCCTCTAGACTGTGAGCTCGTTGTGGGCAGGGAATGTGTTCTGTTTGTTGTTGCAGTGTACTCTCCCAAGCACTTAGTACAGTGCTTTGCACATAGTAAGGGCTCAATAAATGCGAATGAATGAATGAACAGCTCCCTCTTTTGAACGGCAACTAATAAAACAATTGCAATGCACTTTAGAAAAATGAAATATCTCAGGAGTGAATCATAACTCCCATTAACAGAGCCTCGGATTTTTCCGTTTGTAAAATTACATTCTTTCCAAAGATCACTTCCCCACAAGGCCTTCTTTCCAAAACGAGGCCAGCGTATCTGCTGTGTGGAAAAGAGGTGCTAGTGAGGGATGAGATAAAGGTGAGAAAAAAACAGACATCTATTAAAATATACAAAATAAGATGGCCAGATTTCTGGAGAAATGCTGGCAGGCGAGGTTTCTCTTTCTCTTCATTCACCCATTCAATCGTATTTATTGAAAGCTTACTGTGCGCAGAGCACTGTACTAAGCACTTTTGTCCGTACTCCTATACTCTGCCATTTCCACTAGCCGAAATGGATTTTATTGTCTGTCTCCCTTTCTAGATTGTAAACTCCTTGTGGGCAGGGATCATGTCCACCAACTCTACTGCACTGTATTTCTTCAAGTGTTTAGTACAGTGCTCTGCACATAGTAGGTGCTCAATAAATACCATCAATTGACTGATTAAAAAGAGAGATCACATGGGTTTCTTCCAGCATACATTACTCTTTTCCACTTTCTCCAGCAGCCTCTGTGTCACCTTCTACACGCCACCCAAATCCTTGAGTCCGGCACAAACACAAACTGTGGATTTTTTTTTTAATGGTATTTGTTAAGGACTTATTATGTGTCAAAAATGGTTCTAAGTGCTGAGTGACATTCAAGTTAGCTACACTGGACACAGTCTCTGTCTCACATGGGGCTCAAAGTGTAAGTAGGAGGGAGAACAGGAGAACTGAGGCACAGAGAAGTGAACTGACTTGCCCAAGGTCACACGGCAAACAGTCGACAGAGCCGGGATTAGATGCCAGGTCTTCTGACTCCCAGACCCTTGCTCGTTCCACTCAGCCATGCTGCTTCTCACCGCATTCAGAGATTGTTTTTTGTTTAGTAATCCAGGTTTAGAATTTCCCCTGGGTAGGCTAAATGAAGGGCTTGTTTTATGGACCGCACAACTCAGTTACCATTTTTTCTTTTCCACAAAGTCTTAGCAAAACACGTGCTCTGTGATGGGCAACTGCCAAGTTAATTATCGCCTTCTGAAATTCTATAGAGAAGAAACATTTGGGTCACATGTTTCTGAACTGACTTCCAAGTTTTCAGCCCTGTTCCCTCGCACAGATAACTTTGAGTTTGGGAAAACTTACTGTACGGTAACACTTCTGTCAACCACTGGCATTTTGTTTATTTTTCAAGAGGCTATTTCGAGTCAGGAAAAGTAAACACCTGTTGCTAAAAGAACCTCCATTTAAAAAAATGAAGCAATTTCATTAGTCTGAAAGTCGAGGAATGGCTCTTGGCGTCTGGCTTTCCCCCAGGGTAACAAATGCCGCTGAGAAGCACTGTGGCCTAATGGATAGAGCATGGGCCTGGGAGTCGGAAGACTTGGGTTCTAACCCCAGCTCTGCCACTTGTCTGCTGTGTGACCTTGGGCAAGTCACTTCACCTCTCTGTGCTTTAGTTTCCTCATCAGCAAAATGGGGATTCAATGCCTGTTCTCCCTCCTACTTAAACTGGGAGCCTCATGTGGGACCTGACTATCTTGTATCTACCCCAGAGCTCAATACAGTGCCTGGAACATAGTAAGCGCTTAACAAATGCCACAATTATTACTAAGATAGGTGAACAGTCTGAAGAAATCTTAGAGGATATCTGGACCTTCCCCTAGAAAACCCTAGGCACAACCAAAGGCCTTCAAGAGCAAAAGAGAAATGTAAACTGCCCTGGAAACTTGCTTAATGGACAATACGACATCCACTGATTCAGTACAAGATGGTGAAGTGGAAATCTATATTAGTAGTGTGGTGACTTCAGACCAAATTACAAGCACGTAGGGCTGTCCAATCTTGTATAGTAATAATAATAGCAATTATAGTGGTGTTTGTTAAGGGCTTATCATGTGCCAGGCACTGAACTAAGCGCTGAGCGAGATATGAGATAATCAGGTCCCACAGGGAGGGAGAACAGGTACTGAATCTTCATTTTCCAGATGAATTGAGGCACAAAGAAGTTAAGGGACTTGCCCAAGGTCACACAGCAGGTACGTGGCAAAGTTGAGCTCAGAACCCAGGGCCCATGCTCTTTCCACTGGGCCAAACTGCTTTCCCTGTAGGGGTGGGAGAGCTAAGCTCTTAATAGGCAGGGAACGTGTCTACCAACTCTGATATAATTGTACTCTCACAAGAACTTGGCACAGTGCTCTGCACAGAGTAAGCGTTCAATAAATACCACAGACTGGTGGATTGATCTGGACCCACCATAAGCACCACATACGGCTTCTTGAGTAGTTCCATCAACATCATGTGTCATATATGAGAAGCAGCATGGCTCAGTGGAAAGAGCCCGGGCTTGGGAGTCAGAGGTCATGGGTTCGACTCCCGGCTCTGCCACTTGTCAGCTGTGTGACTGTGGGCAAGTCACTTCACTTCTCTGGGCCTCAGTTCCCTCATCTGTAAAATGGGGATTAACTGTGAGCCTCACGTGGGACACCCTGATTACCCTGTATCTACCCCAGCGCTTAGAACAGTGTTCTGCACATAGTAAGCACTTAACAAATACCAACACTGTTTTATACTGTAAGCTCCTTGTAGGCAGGGAGTATGTCTGCTTACTGTTCTATTGTACTTAGTTTCTCCATCTGTAAAATGGGGATTTAAATACCCATTCTCCCTCACCTCGGACTGCGATCTCCATGGGGGCTAGGGACAATGTCGGACCTAATTAACTTCTATCTACCCCTACGCTTAGTTTGGTGCTTGGCATACAGTAAACGTTTAACAAATACCCCAATGAGTAGTAGTCAGTCAGTCAGTTGCATTTATTGAGTGCTTACTGCATGCAGAGCACTGCCGTATCAACCTCAGCACTTAGTACCTTAGAGAAGGGCCTAGGATTACGAGTAGAGATTACTGTGTTGGAAAAATCCCCAGTATGACCTAATGAAAGAGAAGACGGAGGTTTTTTTTAATAAAAAACAAACCAACAAAAAAAACGCATTTCATGAATGAGGTTAAGGATACTTGTACAACAGTACGACGTACCTTTAGGATGAGTGGAAAAATCCACTCATTCTTTACTTTTCTTCTCACTCAACTAAATGTCCAAAGAATGAAAATCCCACTGGCTATCAAGCCTCTTAGACAGCTAGGTGGAGGCCAAACCACAGGCAGAACCTGAACAAGCCTTGACAAACTAATGATCAACAAAAGACTAATGCTACAATCATGCCTTTGTCATGTCTTTTTTTTTTTTTTTTGGTTCCAAATGCAAATCTTTCCCTCTTCCCAATACCCCATCCCCCACTCCCCCTCACCCCCCACCAACTGTTTGCTCACTTGTGTGTCCACAGGCAGCAGCTGGTGGAATGAGGAGCGGGGAGAGAGGTTTATTCAACAGGTACAAAGTGCTTTTTGTTCCCCAGACAGTGGCGCGTTGCAGCTCCCCTGATTCTCAGCCTCCTCTCCTCGCCAGGAGAAAGGGGAGGGCAAAGGGGTGGAGGGTTGGTGAGGGAGTGGAGTGGCACCTCCATAAAATTTCTGGGTTGCTGGTAGCATCTTAGCAGGACCTTAGCGGGGTCTTTGAGCCCCGAGCAAGAAAACAGCACCACAGACTACAAAACAAGAGCTGTACAAACCGGCTGGCAGAAATGAGTTCGTGCCAAGGAGGTTGAAACAGGCCTAGTGGAAAGAGGCTGGGCCTGGGAGTCAGAAGGACCTGGGTTCTAATCCCGGCTCTGCCACTTGTCTGGTGGGTGACCACGGGCAACTCACTTCACTTTCTCTGCACCTCAGTTACCTCATCTGGAAAACAGGGATGAAGACTCTGAGCTCCATGTGGGACAGGGCCTGAGTCCAACCTGACTGTCATGTATAATAATAATTTTTTAAGCATTTATTATGTGCCAGGCACTGTACTAAGCACTGGGGTAGATACAAGATAATTGGGTCGGATGCAGTCCCTGCTTCACATAGGGTTCACAGTCTTAACTCACAGTCTTTTACAGGTGAGAGAACTGAGGTCAAGAGAAGGTAAGTGACTTGCCCATGGTCACACAGCAGAAAAGCGATAGAGCCAGGATTAGAACGCAAGTCCTGACTCCCAGGCCCGTGCTTTACCCATGTATCTATCTCAGTGTGCTTAATACAGTTCCTGGCACATAGTAAGCGCTTAATGAATACCAATTTTTTTTAAAAGGAGGCCTTTATCATTCATTTCATTTTTAAGAAGCTTTTTGCTTCCTTGGTTTCCCACTTCATACATTTCCCATAGGTATCTTAATTCAGCTCACCCACCCATAAGCTCTTTTGGGGCACTAGACTATAACCTTGCTGTGGGCAGGGAATGTGTCTGTTATACTATTAGAGTTTAGCTTCCCATGTGCCTAGTACACAGTAAGTGCTCAATAAATATGACTGAAATGAATTGAATAGAGGACAGAGCATGGGCCTGGGAGTCAGAGGACCTAGGTTCTAATCCCGGCTCCACCACTTGTTTGCTCTGTGTCCCTGGGCAAGATACTTCACTTCTCTGGGCTTCATTTACCTCATCTGGAAAACAGGGATGAAGACTGTGAGCCCCATGTAGTATATGGACTGGGTCCAACCAGATTACTTTGTATAATAATAATAATAATAATCATAATGCTGGTATTTGTTAAGCGCTTGCTATGTGCCAAGCACTGTTCTAAGCACTGGGGTAGATACAAGGTAATCAGGTTGTCCCCCAGGGGGCTGACAGTCTTAATCCCCATTTTACAGATGAGGTAACTGAGGCCCAGAGAAGTGAAGTGACTAGCCCAAAGTCACACAGCTGACAAGTGGCGGAGCTGGGACTAGAACCCACAACCTCTGACTCTTAAGCCTGTGTTGTTTCCGCTAAACCACGCTTCGAACTACTCCAGTATTTAGAACAGTGCTGTTCAGCAGTAGGTTGCTGTTAAGGGCTAAGAGCAGTGCTTTGAACATAGTAAGCGCTTAACGAATACCATCATTATTATATAATATGCATTTAACAGATACCATTAAAACACACACACACACACACGCACACACACTGACACACACTAAAAAAGCAAACAAAACAAAGCCCAGGAGATGAATTTGGTTGCCCCGAGAAATTTATCTAGATCCTGGGGCAATGCCACAATGACGACGTGGTTGCTTGGTTCGTATTTCAAGGGCTCTGCTAGACCTGTTCTCTGCCATGAATGAAGTAATGCAGGACTCAACATTATTTGGCAGGTTAGCAAGAACAAGCCCAAAGATGAGATTATGTACCAGTCTGGGTCCAAGATTCCCAACACTTGCTCACCGATTTTCATCAGACACACAGAAATGAATGCCTTCACTGAATTCTGCTACGCAGACAGCTCACAGCGGCCAGCAGGCCCGAAATGGTGGCTTCCAACGATGCACCGACGGACAAAGAAGAACCCAATCGAGAAAGCCAGTATAGGAGCTGGCCAACAGAAGACACACAGAGTAGAAGCCGTTTCACCTGGTAAAAATCTTTGCGCTGCATAGATGCCACATCTGAGCAATGTCACTGCTGTCACCTTCACGCCATACTTATCAAATAGCAAATAACACGTTCCTGGAAAGCAACAGGACACTGGCTCTAAAGAAACGCTTTCTTGGGCAGGACGGGAGAGGAGATGGGATGAAAAGCCGGTGAATCGCACAATTGCTCTGTGACGAAATGACGGGTGGAGAGGGCATAGGCAAGGAAGAGAAATCCTTTTACAGATTAAGTGAAGCACTATGTCAAGCAGTGAGTACTCCTGGGAGACCCAATAATGGGCAGACTAGCCTAGGGTGAAGCAGAGCACAGCAAAAGACACAACTGAAAGTTTGCGACACTGCCAATATCTTACTCCAACAAACACCAAAGAACAAGGTCCAGGGCCAAACATTGGGTTTTTTTCCCGACACAGTAATATATGTTGAGCAGCTCTGTCTCACTAAAAATATTGAATTTGTGTCTTTCCTACATTTATCGAACACACATATATATATATATACACACACATACTGCACACATATATGCAATATATCGGATTTGGGAAAGGGGCAAATTCAATTCATTTTTTGAAATCACCGTGGCTAATAGTCAATTTTTCTCCAAGTCTCGTAACACAAACCATCTAATATCCATCCATTTATTCATTCAGTCGTATTTATTAAGCGCTGTGTGCAAAGCACTGTACTAAGCGTTTGGGAGAGTACGATATAACAATAAACAGACAAATTCCCTGCCCACAATGAGTTTACAGTCTAGAGCGGGAGACAGACATTAATTTGAATGAATGAATAAATAAATTACAAAAATATACATATTTGTAATTATCCCTTAATTACAAGCCTGGAAGGTTTTTCTCAGCACTCAGAGGAATTCTAGTTTTAAAAATCACCCCGTGAGCATCAGAGGACAGGACTCTACAATTTGGCTGGAGAAGTTTGGGGCTGTTAGCCCTGGATGGCTACTGGTGAACCCCATGGGTGGATAATCCAGGGGATGGATAATCCTAGAATTCCAGGCAGGTATGGGAGGGTATGCACCTTTCGTTTCTAGTGATATGGTTCTTTTACCAGTGGCCTTTATCAACTCGTATTGGTAAAACCAAAAATGAAACGCTCTTTCGGGAAAATGAAACTAAGCACACCTTGGAAAATGGTCCAAGGATCAAGATGCAGGAGCAATCCCCCCCCCGACCCACCCCCTCAAAAAAACCCAGTACATTCTGGGTCTTCCTACCCTAGGTCTTGCTTTTCTCAGAAAAAACATCACTGCCCTGGTGTTCTCCACTTCTGCCCACATGAACAAAAAAGGTTGAGCCACCCGTGACCATGACTGAAGGGCATTACTTCGAGAATGGCAAGAAAACCAGATAACCTCTCTTGAAGTAGCCTCTTTCTCTTCTTTGGGGCCGGGGGTGGGGAATAGGAATAGGGAAGATGAAAATATGCCCAGAACCCAAAGAACTCTTTGTGTAAACAGGTGACCCCCTTCCCAGTCTCGAATTATTTGAGAATTTCAAGTCGGTTGGCTTTTGAGATCCCTTGTAAAAGGAGGCAGAAGGTCTCGGGTTTTTCGGAACAAGAGTCCACTATACTGCCAGGACAGTGTGCTATTGTTACTTGAGTGTCTCTCAACAAAATGGTATTGAGTGGCCAGGACGCGGTTTTGATTAGGTGGAATGACTCAGCTCTTCCTCCCGAAGAAGGGAGGGCTTGTCAGAGTCTTACCTCATGATCTGGGATCTCAGAGGATAGTGTTCGCCCCAGGATGACCCCGGTCAAGTACGTCCAGCAGCGGGCCGTGTTGGCGAGGTTGTAGCCTCCTGTCTCCACCGAGAATCGAGACGTTACGAGCGGTTGCGGAGGGGTGGGGAGGGAAACGGGAGAGAAAGTTTTAATGAAAGGAAAGAAAGTCTAGCGGGGAAGGAAGAGCGCGTCGTCGATTCCCAGACCGTACAAATAAGCTCTCTTTAACTAGCCTTACCATATTTGTCCAGTCGATCAATCAGTGCTGCTTATTGAGCGCATCCTGGGTACAGAGCACTGCACCAGCTTGGGAGAGTACGATGCAACAGGGTGGGTAGACCCGATCCCTGCCCATGATGAGCTTCTGGTCTAGTGGACTATGGCATTTTCTTTTAACTTGTTAGGTTAGGGTTTGGTGGGCAAGCTGGAGCCTGACCAGGTTTGAGAAGGCTGCATATTTGACTAGGCAAAGCAAAGGGGTCTTAAGGGACTTAGGGGTCTTAAGGCAACATCACCTCATCGACTGTATCAAGAGATACCTGCCGGATTTTAGTCTTTAGGTACAAGGACTTAGAAAACTGCAATAAAACAATGTATGAATTCATTCATTCATTCACTCAATCGTATGTATTGAGCGCTTATTATTATTATTAATCATACTGATTGAGTGCTTACTGTGTGCAAAGCACTGCAATAAGTGCTTGGGAGAGTACAATACAACAACAGACACATTCCCTGCCCATAACAAGCTCACGGTCTAGAGGGGGAGACAGAGACAAATATAAATAAATAAATAAATGAAAGGAGGGATTTTACTGGATATAGAGGTAGGGGGGTCTCTGGACTCCTTGAAATCGTGAGTAAAAAATAATAACAGTGGCATTTATTAAGCACATATTACATGCTAAGCTCTGAGTTAGATCGGACAGGGTTACTTTCCCACATGGTACTGATGGGCTAAGTAAAAGGAAGAGAGGTATCGAATCCCCATTTTACAGGGGAGGAAACTGAAGCACCAAAAAGTTAAGTGGCTTGCCCAAGAGCACCCAGCAGTCAAGCGGCAGAATCAGGATTAGAACCCAGACCCTCCGACTCTTCGGCCCGTACTCTTTCCTCTAAATCTGACTGTTTCCCACTATGGGAAATTAATGATATGCAAGGCTCCTGTTGTGTTGTATTATACTTTCCAAGCACTTAGTAAAGTGCTCTGCATGCAGTAAAGCACTTAATAAATCTGACAGTTATCTGGAAACAAGAATTCTGCAACAGCGCTATAGGATGTCACAGGGAATTGATTTTATTTGAAGTCTATTTGCAGCCAGTGCCTTCCCAGGTGCTTAATACAGTGCTTTGCAGGTAGTAAATGCTCAATAAATACCATGAATTGATTAATTGGCTGACTGAATGAAATGGGACATCAGAAGGAAATGTGATACCTTTACTATGCACAACACTTTTTTGTTTTTGGGAGATTACAATAGAGCTGGTAGGCATGATTCTTGCTCTCAGTGAGTTCACACTCTAGTGGAGAAGACAGACTTGAAAATAAATTACAGCTAGGGAAAGCGGCAGAGTATAAGGACATGTCAGAGTTGGTGATGAGCGGAGGCAGTCCCATACTGATTGGGCAGGGGCCGACAGGTCCCGAGGGTCGGAAAGGGGGTAAGGCCCGGAAGTTCCAGAACGGTGAAAATATTCCTCCTCAGGTGCCCTCCCAAGGGAAAAGCCCTTTTGCAAGGGATGTCAATCACTCCGCTGGTGACATGAGCTCGACCCCAGCCAATTATGGGGGAGGTCTTGGGCAAGGTGGGAGGTGTTAAGCAAGTGAGAGGAAATCCCAGAACCCAAGGAGAAGGAAGGGCCCGTACTGAACATCTGAAGGGGATGGACGTGGGAAGAAGAGCTCCGATTAGGAATCTAAAGGGAAGAGGCATGGGAAGTTGGGGTTTGCCAGGAAGGGTGAGGATCAATAGGAGGAACTTCCAAGGAAAGGCCTGTGGCCAAAGAAATTTTGCCTGAAGAGTGGCCTGGCGTAGTGGATAGAGCACGGGCCTGGGAGTCAGGTCACAGGTTCTGATCCCGGCTATGCCACTTGTCTGTTGTGAGACCTTGGATAATCACTTCACTTCGCTGTGCCTCAGTTACCTCACCTGGAAAATTGGGATTGAGACTGTGAGCCCCACGTGGGACAGGGACTGTGTTCAGACCCATCTGCTTGTATCCACCTCAGCGCTTAGTACACTGTGTGGCACATAGTAAGTGCTTAACAAATACCATAATTATTACAATAACTACTGTTATTAATGCCAGAATTCAGAGGGCCATAATCGCGGGGGGGGGGGGGGGGGGGGGGGGGGGGAAGGGCGGTATAGGGATGGGTTCCACCTCAGTGCTCCTGAGGAGGAGTTATTCTGCTTTTCTGGAAACTTTCAGGCTTTTTCCCCCGTTTCCGACCCTTGGGACCTGTCGGACCCTGCCTGGTCAATATGGGGTTGCCTCTGCTTGTCACCAACTCTGGCCATTCAATCATATTTATTGAGGGCAGAGCACTGTACTAAGCGCTTGGAAAGGACAATTCAGCAATAGAGACAATCCCTGGCCACACCAGGTTTACAGTCTAGAAGGGGGGAGACAGAGGAGTTTAAGATTCTTTAGCTCAATGACAGTGGCTGCTGAAACCTTGAACCAAGAGGGGCTTACAGTACCAATCAATCAGTCAGTCGTATTTATTGTGTGCTTACTACAGGTCAGACACAGACCCTGTCCTGCATGGGATTCATAGGATATAGGGGAGCGGAAACGGGTATTAAATCCCCATTTTATAGAGGAGGCAATTAAGGCCCAGAGATGTCAAGTGACTTGCCCAAGGTCCCACAGCAGGCCAGGGGCAGAGCCGGGATTAGAACCTAGGTCCTCTGACTCCTAATGCCTGTGCTCTCTCCATTAGGTCCCACTGCTTCTTGGCAATTTCTTTTCACAGGTCTCGATTCTGAAGTCTCCGTGACTGACCTGAAACTCCTCCTTCATTTCCGAAGGGAGGCTCCATCTCACCCGAGTGATCTATGGGTGGGGAACCCACCAACCTGAGGCCTTTTATTTTAAATGGTATTTGTTAAGCACTTACTATGTGTTTTACGTGCTGGGATAGGTACAAATTATAATAATAATAATAATGGTATTTGTTAAGCGCTTACTATGTGCCGAGCACTGTTCTAAGCACTGGGGTAGATGCAAGGTAATCAGGTTGTCCCACATGGGGCTCAGTCTTAATCCCCATTTTCCAGATGAGGTAACTGAGGCACAGAGAAGTTAAGTGACTTGCCCAAAGTCACACAGCTGACAGGCGGCAGAGTCAGGATTAGAACTCACGACTTCTGACTCCCAAGTCCATGCTCTTTCCACTAAGCCACGCTGCTTCCCCATAAGTATGGAGACAGAGGGAAGGGGAGAAGGAACTAAAGAGATGAGAAGAGGGAAGCAGTAAGAGGTGAATAGAGAGAGAGAGAGACACAGAGATGGTGGAGACAGGCAGGGAGACAGAGGAAAAGAGACAGGGGAGAGAGAAAAGCAGCTAAAGAGAGGAGAAGTAAGGGACAGAATCAAAGGTGAGCAGGGATGCAGAGAGATAATGAGAGGCAGAGACAGACAGAGAAGAGGGAAACAGGGGAGAGAGAAGGAACTAAAAGAGAGGGGAGAAAGAGACAGAATCAGACGTGAGTAGAGACCCAGAGACAAAGGGTTGGAGACAGTCCCTGTCCCGCATGGGGCTCACAGTCTAAGTAATAATAATAATGATACTGTTATTCGTTAAGTGCTTACTATTTGCCAGGCACTCTAAGTAGGAGTAAGAAGAGAACTAAGGTCCAGAGAAATGAAGTGACTTGCCCAAGGTCGCACAACAAAAAATTGGCAGAGCCGGGATTAGAAACCTAGTCTTTTGACTCCCAGGCTCCACGCTCTACTGGGGGTTTCTAGAAATCAAAATAATCTGGAGAGTGATCAATTAGCATCCATGCAAGGTCATCGATTTTAAATCTAAACTGCAGCACTCAACCACTCCACTTCACTAGCACAAATCATGAAATAAAGATTTCAGCCATTCAGAGGATAGTCTAAGTTAGGCATCTTCAAAGGTGGCTGAGGTCATTATATCCTAATACAAAGGATCCTTTCACAAATGTATAAATGTTTCCATTGAAAAGACTCAGCTTATTTTCTGACCACTAAGTAATGCAAAACATCAGAACGACCCAGTGAAGGCAAAAAATACCCAAGAGGCTCCTACTGAATATCTGAATTCTGCTTTCTGTAACATATCCAAACTCTTTCCCCAGACCATCCTTTCAATACAGTGTGGAAACATTCAAACCAAACATACCAGAAATAATTTGAGTTTTAGTGCTAACTTTTAAAGAAAAGCCCCACCGTAAGTTTCATTAAACGTGCGAATCAAACACCACAGAGAAGGCAGATTAAAGTTCTCTCTATTCCCAGACAATGGCAGGCAAATGTTAACCTCCACGGACCTCTGCTAAAGGAATAGAGGCTTTGACTAGAGTTTGCCAAGGAGCTCATGCCAGTGAAGGGAACTCACGGAATACAATCCTGGGCTTCCTTTCTGCCAGGTCAACCTCTGGTTTTTTTGGGTTTTTTTTATGGTATTTGTTAAACACTTTGCTATGTGCCAGGCACTATACTACGTGCCGGGATAGATACAAGCTAATTGGGTTGGACACAGTCCATGTGCCACATGGGGCTCACAGTCTTAATCTCCATTTCACAGATGAGGTAACTGAGTCCCAGAGAAGTCAATAGATTTGGGTTCTTCCATTGGTGCGCCGGTGCACGTTCCCAAACCTTAGAGGGAAAAAATATTCCCTTCCTCAACTGGAAGAAAATTACTAAGGCTAGTAGAAAAAACATAGGCCTTGGAGTCTGGAGACCCAGTTTTTAATTTAGATTTACCAATCTGCCTGCTGTGTGATATTGGGTAAGTCACTTAACCTCCCAGTGCCTCAGTTTCCTCAACTGTAAAAAGTATTAAATACCCATTCTCCCTCTCTCTCGGACTGAAGGCACCACATGGGACATGGACCCGGACTGATCTGACTGCATTGTATCTACCCAAGCACTTACTCTAGTGTTTGGCACATAGAAAGAGCACAAGACATCGTACAATAATATTGTAACGATCCTATAATAATTATTTTATCATATTACATGAATTATTATTATAGGATTTGTTATGCACTTACTCTGTGCCAAGCACTATAATAATGGTTATTATTATTATTATGCTGCTGCTGCTGCTCTGTTCCACTTACGGTCCATTCATTCATTCATTCAATCATATTTACTGAGCACCTATTGTGTGTTGAGCACTGTACTAAGCTCTTGGAAGAGTACACTACAACAATAGATAGACACATTCCCTGCCCACAACCAATTTACAGTCTAGAGGGTCCAGGCAAGTCACCAGCAGCATGGCTTAGTGGAAAGAGCAAAGGACTGGGAATCGGAGAATCCAAGTTTGAATACTGATTCCACCACTTGCCAAAGATGCAGGATGGTATAATGGATAAAGCCCGGGCCTGGGACTCAGAAGCTCATGGGTTCTAATCCTGGCTTTGTCCCATATCCGCTGTGTGACCTTGGGCAGATCACTTCACTTCTCTGAGCCTCAGTTACCTCTTCTGTAATTGAGACTGTGGGGATTGAGTCTGTGAGCCCTATGTGGGAGGGGAACTGTGTTCAACCCGATTTGCTTGCATCCACCCCAGTGCTTAGTACAGTGCATGGCGCATAGCAGGTACTTAATACCAAAATAATTATTATTGCCTGCTGAGTGACCTTGGGCCAAGTTCTCTTAACTTCCCTTTGCCTCAATTTCCTCATCCTGTAGTACCGGGATTCGATCCCTGTTCTCCCTTCCCCTTGGACAGCGAGCCCCTTATGGGACAGGGACTGCGTCCATCCTGCTTACCCTGGATCTATCCCGGGGCTCGGTACAGTGGTTGGCACTTAGTAAGCGCTTAACAGATACCACGATGAATACTTTCATGATTATATTTACTATTATAAGAAGACCCTAGTCACTGCAGGAAGGTTTTCTCCAAACAGGAAAGGAAATTAACCCGTCTGGGTGACACTGAATGTGCTTACCTCCACCCAGGATGAGGGTAGCCAGCTGCCACTGAAGGATGTAGTTCAGACACTTGCCGATCCCCACTGGAGTCATGTTAAAAGAGCACATGGGGTCTCCGGCCATCGTATCGGCCCCCAGCTGCACAACCACGGCTTCGGGATTGAAGGCTATATACACCTCCTTCAATACGCTTGCAGGAGAAGACAAAAAAGATAAAACGAGAGAAGTCAGCCCGGTATGAGAGGTATACTATACCAGCAAGCAATTACCAAAACAAAATCTTTTGAGTTTTTTTCTCAAAACCCTCCTTCACAAAAATGTTATTTCAATCTCCACATCCCCGTGAGGTTTGTGCATATTATCTTCCCTGTTTTCAGTGTGGAAAAAATGAGGCTTATACAGCTATTAGATATTGAAAGATCATTTTAAAACTCATGAAATGTGGTGATGAACTGGAAAAATGAACAAAGACAAACAGATTTCCTAACCGTAAAAAAAGAAAAAAAAAGAAGTTTCCTACAAGTATGAACTGAACAGTTTCACTTCCATATCAGGCAAAATACTGGAAAAAATGAAGAAAAAATTCAGTTTGTAAACACCTAGGAAAGTACAATGTACTGGGTAATATCAACATGGCTTTGTGGAGAATAAATACTGTCAGACTGATGCTACAATAATTTCTTTGAAATGATAGCAATAGGCCTAGCAGCTGAAAGAAATGGTTGAGGCAATATATCTTGACCACAGCAAGGTTTCCTTGCCCCCGGTATCTAAAGCACATCACGAGGTAGGAAAAAAAGATCTCTTGTGGAAAAGTTGAAGGACGTGAGATTAATTAGCCTAGAGAAGTAACTGAGGGCAATTTAATCAGGCCCTTCAAAGATACTAAGTAGTATTATTCCGAGGAGGCTAAGGAGATAATAAGAGGAAATGGGCTTATTATAAATCCACCCTGATGCAATTTAGGCATAAAAATACCGAAGAATCTTCAGTCTATGGGTTGTGAGCTCCAGAAATGAGTTACTGTAGGAGGCATTGAAATTATTTTCCTGAATAGTCACTTGAATGAAACAGTTTAAGGAGAAGTGTAAGGGGACGGTCCGGATCAACCCTATCTTGTTGGCCTGCAACAGCACACCAATGAGCTGTGAAATGCTTCAGGAAGACTATTTCCTGAAAATCTGTTAGGGTTGCCATCTGCAATTGCTCTTCTCCAATACAATGATGTGAAAGAAGGTGGAGGCCTATGTGAACCATGCCAAACCAGGGATCCCACCGCCACAACCTACAAACATGGTCCTCTCTCCCCATCCCATCAAAGCCGTCTTAATATGGGGGGTGAAGCTACGGTCCACCGTCTCCTCTCTCTTCCCACTGCATTAGAAGCCCCTAGATGGCAAGGATCAATGAATGAATGATATTTTTTGAGGGCTTTCTCTGCACAGAACACTGTACTAAGCACTTCAAAGAGTACAGTACAATAGAGTTGACAGACATGATCCTTGCCCTAATAGAGCTTCTAATTTAGTGGATCACGTCTATTCACTCCACTGTACTCTCGCGAGTGCTTAGTACAGTGCTTGGCACAGAGCAGGCGCTCAATAAATATCACTGGTTGATGGAAAGGTGTACCTCCAAATAAAGAGTTGTGAAGTGCTCAACTAATTGACTTTTCAACTAGAACAAACTACTTGCAGAGCTATAAAAAGACCCCCAAATCAGACAATCACTTGCACTAACCATCAACATGCAGTGTATTTAATTGTTATTTGTGCTCTAAGATGACGGTGAAATTCACCTATGGGAGCAAAGACCATACCTCCCCATTTAGGAATTCTTTGGTTAAGTTGTCATCGAATGTGAGACTACTATGAGGATTAAGGAATCCAACTGTGATGGAAAAACAGCGCCTACAATTAAGATTTTTTAAAAGTTGACTTGCTGTTGCAATGCCCTGAGACTGGTCTAAGTTGCAAGGAATGTTTTCTCTCCTAATACCCTCCAGTGATTTCCCACCTCCCTCAGCTTCGAGCAGAAACTCCTTAACACGGGCCTCGAGGCTCGCTGTCTCCATTTTACAGATCAGGTCTCCTCCCCTGCTACTTCCCGGCCTGCACTCCTCCATAATAATTGTGATATTCGTTAAGCGCTTACTGTGTGCCAGACACCGTACTAAGCGCTGGGGTGGATACAAGGAAATCGAGTTGGACACAGTTCCTATCCCACATGGGGCTCACAGACTTGAGAGTCAGATGTCATGGGTTCTAATCCTGGCTCTGCCATTTGTCAGCTGTGTGACCTTGGGCAAGTCATTTCACTTCTCTGTACCTCAGTTACCTCATCTGTAAAATGTGGATGAAGACTGTGAGCTCTTTGTGGGACAACCTGATTACCTTGTATCTACCCCAGCACTTAGAACAGTGCTTGGCACATAGTAAGTGCTTAACAAATACAACATTATTATTATTATTATGAATCCCCATTTTACAGATGAGGGAACTGAGGCACGGAGCAGTGAAGTGACCGACTTTCCTAAGGGCACACAGCAGACAAGCGGCAGTCAGGATTAGAACCCATGAGCTTCTGACCCCCGGGCCTGTGCTCTATCCACTACATCATGATGCTTTCCCTCAGTTAATCAGTCAGTGGTATTTGCTGAGTGCTCACTATGCACTGAGCATTGTGCTAAGTGCTTGGAAGAGTACCATAGAGCAGAATGAACAGATGCGTTCGCTGTCCTTAACGAGTTTAAAGCCCTGACCCAGTTTATCTTTTAATGGGGTACCTCACTCTTGAGTCTCTCACCTCTGACCCCTACCTAACTCATTCTGTTCCCCCAGCATCAAATTCCCTTCTCCCACAAATCTGCCCCATCATAACTCTACCCAGCTTCAAGGAAAAAAAAAACACCTCACAACGCCTCTCCGATTATCTCAGGAAACCCCATTCACATCAGGCCGACACCCACCCCTAGCACTGGTGTCCTTTAATCCTATCCTGATTACTTACTTGCCTGGACAGCAATCATTTGGACAGGAAATGTGTCTGTTTATTCTTGCATTGTACTCTTCCAAGTGCTTAGTACAGTGCACTGTACACAGTAAACGCTCAATAAATCCGACTGAATGAATGAATGATGGTATATATTGAGCACTTACTCTGTAGAAAGCACTGTATTAGCTGGCAAAGTACAACAGAGTTGAAGGATGCGATCCTTGCCTATAAGGAGCTTTCACTCATTCAATCCTATTTATTAAGCGCTTACTGTGTGCAAAGCACTGTACTAACCGCTTGGGAGAATACAATAGAACAACAAACAGACCCATTCCTGCCCACAAAGAGCTCACAGTCTGGAGGGGTAGACAAACATTAATATAATTAAATAGATAAATAAATAAATTACAGACACATACACAGAGAAGCAGCATGGCTCAGTGGAAAGAGCCCGGGCTTAGGAGTCAGAGGTCATGGGTTCTAATCCCGGCTCCACCACCTGTCAGCTGTGTGACTTTGGGCAAGTCACTTAACTTCTCGGTGCCTCAGATACCTCATCTGCAGCCTGGCTCAGTGGAAAGAGCACGTGTTTAGGAGTCAGGGGTCATAATAATAATAATAATGTTGGTATTTGTTAAGCGCTTACTATGTGCAGAGCACTGTTCTAAGAACTGGGGTAGATACAGGGTAATCAGGTTGTCCCACATAGTAATAATGTTGGTATTTGTTAAGCGCTTACTATGTACAGAGCACTGTTCTAAGCACTGGGGTAGATACAGGGTAATCAGGTCGCCCCACATGAGGCTCATAGTTAATCCCCATTTTACAGATGAGGTAACTGAGGCACAGAGAAGTTAAGTGACTTGCCCACCACCACACAGCTGACAAGTGGCAGAGCTGGCATTCGAACTCATGACCTCTGACTCCCAAGCCCGGGTTCTTTCCACTGAGCCACGCTGCTTCTCGGGTTCTATGGGTCATGGGTTCTAATCCCAGCTCCACCACCAGTCAGCTGTGTGACTTTGGGCAATTCACTTCACTTCTCAGTGCCTCAGTTCCCTCATCTGTAAAATGGGGATTAAGACTGTGAGCCTCACGTGGGACAACCTGACTACCCTGTATCTACCCCAGGGCTTAGAACAGTGCTCGGCACATAGTAAGCCCTTTACAAATATCAACATTATTATTATTATTATTATATATGCTGTGAGGATGGAGGGAGGATGCATGAAGGAGCATGTAAGAGCAGCGCAGAAGGGAGGGGGAGAAGTGGTGAGAAGGGTTTAGTCAAGGAAGGCTTTTTGGAGATGTGTCTTCAATAAGCCTTTGAAGTTGGTGGGGGAGGGCAGGGAATGTGCCTGTTTATTGTCATATTGTACTCTCCCCAGCCTTAGTATTTGTATTTTCCCCCAACTCTTAGAACAATGCTTGACACATAGTAAGCACTTGAAGTATATCATAATAATAAAATTTACTATCTCCTCACCCATCATCACCTCAGCTCTGTATGGTAAGATCTAAATAAGACGGACTGACTGACCTGTCTACAGGGGGAGTGAGACATTTAAAGAGATTGGGAATACGGGAAATAGCAGAGTATACAAATATTTCCAAAAGGTCTGTTGGACTAGGCTGAGAATCAAAGCGCTTAAGGGTTACCCAGCCAAGTTCATAGTTGTCACAGAGAGGAGGGCAGAAGGGAAATGAAGGGCTTAGTCTGGGAAGGCCTCTTGGAGAAGATGTGATTTTCTGAAGGGTTTTCATTCATTCATCCATTCATTCGAATTTACTCAGCGCTTAATGTGTGCAGAGCACTGTACTAAGCGCTTGAGAAAAAAAGGTTGGTATTTGTTAAGCACTTACTATTTGCCAAGCACTGTTCTAAGTGCTGGGGTAGATTCAAGGTAAACAGGTTGTCCCATATAGGGCTCACAGTCTTCATCCCCATTTTACAGATGAGGTAACTGAGACCCAGAGAAGTGAAGTGACTTGCCCAAGGTCAAACAGCTGACAAGCGGCGGAGCCGGGATTAGAATCCATGACCTCTGACTCCCAAGCCCGGGCTCTTTCCACTGAGCGACGCTGCTTCTCAAAGTGCAATACAGCAATCAGGGGAGACAATCCGAGTGGTGGATGGTCAGATATGAAGAGGGAGGAAGTTCCAGGTCCGAAGGAGGACGTGGGCAAGTGTTTGGAGGTGGGATAAAAGAGAGTCACAGAGAAGAGTTACAAAAGGGGTGGGATAAAAAAGAGTTACCAGAGGCTAGGTTGGTGTCAGAAGAGTGGAGGGTGTGTGTTCGGTAGTAACAGATCAGCAAGGTTAGGAATTCCTTCATCCTGATGTGTTTATACTTCTTCCTCATAATGTTCTTCATTCTTTGCTTTATTTTCCTCTCCCTTTACCCTTCCCCTCCTCCAAGCCCCAAAGCACCTTTGTACATATCTGTAATTTCATTTATTTGTATTGATGTCTGTCTCCCCCCTCTAGACTATGAGCTCATTGTGGGCAGGGAATGTCAGTTTATTTTTGTATTGTACTTTCCCAAGCGCTTACTACAGTGCTCTGCACACAGTAAGTGCTCACTAAATACAATTGAAAGAATAATAATAATAGTATTTGGTAACTGCTACGTGCCAAGCACTGTTCTGAGCGCTGGGATAGATATAAGCTGATTAGGATGGACACAGTCTCTGTCCCACGAAGGGCTCACAGTCTTAATCCCCCTTTTACAGATGAAGTAACTGAGGCCCAGAGAAATGAAGTGACTTGCCCAAGGGCACACTGCAGACAAAGGGGCAGAGCCGGGATTAGAACCTGTTTAATATTTGTTCTTTTTGGGATTTCACAATCTGGGAAACCCAGCAGAGATCGCACATCCACACACACTCTATTTCTCTCACTGGAATCAGTAAGTGGACTGGAAGAGTTTAGGAAAGATCCAACAGGGCCTGGACAACTTTCCCAGCAGAACAAAGGAAAAGTCACTGAATCACAATTGTTGTTAAAGGGGCAATTAGGCAACTGACTGGATGTGGGGGGCAGAGCGCTGCAAGGAGTCAAAAACAACTAAGGTTTTTATGCCTGGGGTGAAACGCAGCAGCTGCCAAACAGCTGCACATCGGCACTGCAATAACACAGCTGTAATTTTCTATATAATACTTAGCCCTAATGTTGACACTCAACACACGTTAAATAATAATATTCTACTAGGTAGGGAAATGAAGGGGAATTTCATATGCTCCTGAAACAGCAGTGGGAATGCGGATTTATTCCCGGAAAAGATTCATAAGCAGGAAAAACTACAACTATAATGAGGGAAAGGAGTTAGGACTACAGCCATTTTGAACAACCACTGCGTTTTTAATCATAAAGGCCCACACGAACATATAAAGCCTATAAACATATCCACGCTACTTCGTATTATCTCACTACCTCACCTCCTTTAGGAGGATTTCCCTGATTAGGCAGCGCGGCCAAGTGGATAGAGCACAGGCCTGGGAGTCACATGGACAGGAGCTCTAATCCCAGCTCTGCCATTTGTCTGCTGTGTGGCCTTGGGGAAGTCACTTCACTTCTCTGTGACTCAGTTAACTCATCTATAAAACTTGGATTAAGACTGTGAACCCCATGAGGGACAGGGTCTGTGTCCAATACAATTTGCTTGTATCCACTCCTGTGCTTAGTATAGTGCCTGGCACATACTAAGTGCTTAACAAATACCACAATTGCCTGCTTTGCAACCCTGGGCAGGTCTCTTAACTTCTCTGGGCCTCAGTTTCCTCAACTAAAAAATGGGTGTTCACTATTTCATTCTCCTTCCTCCTTAGACTGTGAGCCCCTTGTGTGACAGGGACTGTATCCCTCCCGATTAATTTGTATCTACCCAGCACTTAGAACAGTGTTT